>NC_080865.1:66611626-66914022 GCF_030435755.1 Ochotona princeps | reverse complement strand
ATATAAATGTCAAGTGCTGAATAGCCACATTTTAGTGAGTCTTACCATATTGAAGAGTGTAAACCCAGTGGAAGAACAGGGGGAGACAACACACAGGGATTGATGTGTAACATGAAAAACTGTACAGAGTACAATAAGATAGAGTAATGCTAATGAAGAGAAGTAAAATGAGTAAGTAAATGGAAGTGAGAAAAAAATTTTCCTTGGGGAATTGACATTAAAACCAGCATTGAAGAGCTATCCAATAGCACAGATAAGTAACTGTGAATTGAGTAGAATAGAGGGTAATGTGAAAAATTTCCAAGGCACGGGGGAGTTAAGTAACTTTTTCAAGGAAAGAGTAGGGAAGGAGATAAATTACAGAAACATCTGTATTCTGAGGGGCTAGAGATAGAAAAGTGTGTTATTTGCCTTTTCTTTCTTAGCACCTGGAAGAGTTCCTAACTGAAACAGAATCTTGGTGAACATATGTGAAATAAGTAACAACTGAGTCCCATGAGTCTAAAGCCTAGGGAAAGAGGAAGCAGCATACTGATGAAGGTACCAGAAGATAGTGGACAGGCTTTTTTCCCATTTAAATTGCAGATGGTTTCTTATATGAAGTCTAACGCAGTCAGAAATAGAAGTTTAAAGGACTTCAATGAACAAAATATTTGGCTCAATATCCACTACATATTCCACAATGAAATCCAGAAAAGGCCTCAATTGTCCTGAACTTCTGTCAGGTACTCATAGATGAATCAATCACTTTCAACAAGAAAAAAAAAAAATAGTTCATGCCATATACCCGACACTGTTGACAATAACAAGAAGAAAAGTGTAGAAACAATGCACAAGAGACTCCCAAGACCTCTCACATATGCTGGTTTTTTCCCTTAGAGTTCTTTTATAGACATGAGTTAACATCCAATCTACTAACATCAGTCTGGTAAAACAGAATTTTGCACAAAGATTTCTATAACTTGGGCCTCACAAAGACTAGTGCTCTAATTCAGACATGTCAGTGTTGTTTATGAAAACCACTCAGTGCAGCACATGTGGTCCAGTTTATGTTGTCCCATGATGCCTGTTATGTCATTTTTTAATTGGACATGCACTGAAGCAAACTTTCCTTGGCCCAAACTGCTATGAGAATGCCATTGTTCATAAAAAATGATAGAGACATGATAAATCACACGCTGCAATGCCTTAATGTCTGTTAACTACTATAGAAGACTCAGAACCACAAGCACTGTAATAGAACTGAAGGCAAAAGTAAGGACAGGTAGCAATATTGGCTCAAGATTGAGATGGTGGACCGGAGAGTAGATTCAGTTATCAGGAAATTATCTTTCTCCAGATGTTGCAAGGTGACTGAGAGTTTCTTCTGCAGACTCCGGAATAGCTCAGAAACCTTCCTGGATGTCTGGTTTTTATTGAGATTCAACAGCTTTACATGAGTAGCTTGAGAGCCCTGGGACAGAATGGTGAAATCTGTTAGGAATTCCACAGATAGATACAGTGGATGCAACTTACTTGGCAGGATTGTGTATGGAGAAAGAAAAAGTCAATGTTTGTGAAGGATAAGAATTGAAACAGGATAAGATATCCTGAATTACAGGCATTTGTGGTTCTAAACTAGATTACTTTGTATGTTTATTACAATAATAGTTAACAATGTGGAGTTTGGGATAAGACAAATAGTTTTGTGATACTGAAAAAGTTACTTTTCTACTCAGATAGCTTTTTCTTATTCTTTAAAATGTGCACAGTGAATATTATTATGCACTATTGTGGGAAAGATTAAGTGAGAAGCATTTTTTCCCGTTGTTGATGGTGGATCTAGCCTACTTGTTTCGAAAGTAGCAAACTAACTTTCCCTTTGACCGATCAATCCCCAGTTGGAAATTTCTCCATCAGATCCTACACAGAATCAAAATGATCTGGTAATGTAGGCTATCATGGTCAATCCATAGATACATGCATCAGTGTAACAGCATAGAACTCTCTATCTGAACACTTGATCTTCCTCTCATAGAAAGCTGTAGAGAACATGGGGCTGATTGCAGAGCAGCAGTTTAAGGCAATATACCTGTGACATTGGTATCCCATATGGGTGCCAGTTTGTGTCAAAGCTGCCCCAATTCTAACCAAACTCTATGCTAATGGCCTGAAAAAAATGCAGAGATGATGGCCTTAAGCATTTGAACCCCTGCTACCCATTGGGGAGTTACAGATGAAGCTCCTGGATCTTGACTTCAGTCTGACATAGCCATGACAATTTGCAATCATCTTGGAAGTGAACCACCCTTACTGTCATTACTGCCAACAGTCCCATGACATTCCTTTCTAGTCCACCAAATTGGCTTGGCCACATATGGACACCTACATTGATGATGAAAGTGGTCTTGTTACTTTGTGGCCCTTGTAAGCTAAAAGATTCTCTGCCTTTTTCTGTCATGCTAATTATTTCCGACATGCCCAGAAATGCCAGAATAGCCCTATCTCCATGGAACCCACAGAACTTACCATCATCCAACACTTACAGGTGTTTGTGACATGTCAAGAGCCTATGGAGATCCTATTCTGCCTAAGAGACCTGCTTCCCAGCTGATGAAGCAATTCTTAAATTATTATAGCCTAAAGTCACTGAAATATTTGGGAACATAATGGACGTTGATATGACCGAGGAAGCTACACAGATGCTTCACTTTTGCACCACATGAAACCAACCCCATATAGCCTATGTAATTAGCATCTTGGGCAATAACCAGGAGAAAGACTTTTACTACAAAGCCACACTATGAAATAAGTAGAAGTTACTGCTATATCAAATGCACAGATATTAACATGGAAATACCAGAAATATGATAAAAATAAGGTGACATTAGGCCTTCAGAAGAACATAGTAATTCTCTAGCAACAGCTCCAAAGAATGACAAATCTTTAATATCTCGAAAAAGAATTCAAATTAATGATTTTAAGAAAATCTATTAAGATACAAGAGAATATAGAAAATCCAGTGAAATTAGGAAAGTAATTCAATACATGAATGAGATATTTAGGAAAGGAATGGGGATCAGTAAAAGAACTTAATAAGGCCAAAAAATAAATTTTTTTTGCACCATAGGTGAAATAATCAAAAAATCTGAGTGGAAATGTATGAATTGGAAAAGTATTTTTAAACTCTCTCACTCATTCTCTCTCTCTCTCTCTCTCTCTCTATATATATATATATATATATTTATATATGTGTATGTGTGTGTGTGTGCGCACGTGTGTTTTTATAAACTATCTATTTATCTATGTATACATATATAATGAGTTAATACCCAAAATTCATAAGGAATCCATACAATAAAAAGAAACAAGTCTTAAACAAAAGAAAAAAGAAATTGGTCTGTTTGGGATACTCTTGATAGAGAACTCAGTTATGCACTGCCTAACTTCTGACCTAAGAACCCTGTAGGAAAATAAGCTTTGCTGTTTTATGCCTCTAAATTTGTACCAATTTGTTACACAGGTGAAAACATAACTTTCAGCCACGTGTGCTAGTACAAAAATATGTCCATATAGATCATTAGTCTATAAAACAGCAAGTCTCAGAAAAGAATACACACTCCAGTTAAAATATGCACACATATATTATACACTTTGATTAATGTGTCTTAATAAAGCAAACAAGCTTTTAGGATGTGATTAAGAATTAGGAAAACTATTAGAATTATCTTTATTCCTACTTCAGAGCAAAGATTATCCTTAAACCATTCTTATGAAGATTATCAAAAAAACTGAGTTTTAATAACATTTTAATACAGTGCTGTCTTTAACAAAATTTTAGCAAACTTAACAAAGGTCTATTTTATATTGCCTGATAAAACAGTGATGTTTGTACTAGTCAAGGCTCTATGAGTCATAATGTTTCAAATGTATGAAATAATTTTACATGACTAAAGACAAATAATCTTTTATGACCACGAAATAGTTACAAATTTTAACATTAGAAAGAAGCTACCAATTTTTTTTTGAGTAATGAACAATATTTTCTTGTTCAGAGAAAACAGAAAATTCTGCTGACATCAAAGCCTTTTCTCTCTTCAAAGTTCCTTTCTGCCACTAAGCATAATTTTGGCCCACACTTGACGGAGAAACTCACATTTATGATGTAGTTCTTCCTTCATTTAAAGAAGCTTTCATGTTCATAAATGTAATCAGAAAACAATTTCTACTAATACACATCACACTGGACAGCTGTGCTGTCAGTTTTTAAAAAGTGATTTATTGCTCCATCACTATACATTTCCTTAAGTGATAAATCACAAAGTAAGGTCGAAAACAGATATGAAGTTAAAACAAAGACAAAATGAAAAAGAGTAAAAAAAAAAATGTCACCATAGAGTCTAAAAAACACGCCACTGAATAACCAATGCATGGGGGACAAAAAGGTAACATAAAAGCCTGATTTGCATGATGGTCTCCTCATATTAGAGAGGATATATGGTATTTGTCCTTTTGGGCCGAGGGGGGGGGGGTAATCCCAGTCCCTACATAATTGTACCATAAGATTCAAAATAAAAAAGTGATTTATTTGTTAAAAATAACAAAAATTATTTCTAAAAATGATAGACTACAATAAAAATCGAATAGATGAAAATTGTAGATTCTCTGAGTGTTAACTAATTACTGAATTCACCTGTTATGGAAATGTGTTCAGTTTGAAACCTTTCATCAAGCTACAATTTTATTCTCAAGTGTTACCCTTCTTAAAAGTTATCCTAAATGTTAACAACTATTATTATTCCTTTCTTACTTCAGTGAAGAATATATTTCCATAAGAATATATAAGGAACTCATACTCTGCATTGTACATATATATATATATATATGCTACTTTCTAAATTTATTTTAAATCTATAGAAAATAGATGTCATTTCATTGATAGATACAATTCTAAGAATCAAAGGATGCTTTCCTCTCACCCACTCCCTTCTCCTTCCTTTCTTTCTTCTTTTCTAATTTCTGTGATAGTGTATTTTAAATTTATTTTTTAATCACATGCGTAATGCTCGACTAGAGAGCTCTGAGTTCCTCATAATGGTATATAGTAGGCTAATCCTCTGCTTGTAGCATCAACATATCGTATGAGCACTGGTTCAAATCCTGGCTGCTTCACTTCCAATCCAGCTCCCTGTTTATGACCTGGGAAAGCAACGGAAGATGATTCAAGTTGTTGGCCCCCTTGCACCTTGTTTGGGGAGGCCTGGAAGAAGCTCATAGCTCCTGACTTCGGACTGGCTCAGCTCCAGCCATTGTGGCCATTTGGGGAGTGAACCAATGGGTGGAAGATTTCTCTTGTCACTTTTTCGAAATTTTTTGTAAAGATTTCTCTTGTCACTTTTTCTAAATTTTTTGTAAAGATTTTTCTAAATTTTTCTAAATTTTCTAATTTTTTTGTAAAGATTTTTATTTATTTGAAAGACAGAGTTACAGAGAAAGACCTTCCATCCACTAGTTTATACCCCAAACAGCTGTGACAGCAGAGCTGGGCTGTTCTGAAGCTAGGAGCCAGGAGTGCTTTCCAGGTCTCCCATATTGTGTGTAGGGGTCAATTCAAGTCCCAGGTATTCCACTTTTGATACAGTTCTCTGATAATATGCCTGTAATTGCATCAGGTGATGGATATGTGGGCCCCTGCCACCCACGTGGGATATGAGGACTGAGTCCTACGTTTCAGTCTGGCTCAACTCTGGCAATAGCAACCATGTGCGGAATGAACTAGCAGGCAGATCTCTGTCTCTCCTTCTCTCTGTAACTCTGCCTTTCAAATAAAAACAAATTAATACTTTTAAGAGGAAATAAAACATGAAGCGAAAAGTAAAATAAAGCAATATTTAAATACAACTAACAGGACAATACTCAATATCAGTGGACATTTACGTGAGAAAATAGGATTGCTCATGCATTATAGATACCAAGTTCATGAAATCTTTTTCAAGACCGATTTCTATGACATTTAAAAATATCCATACTTTTACATATAACAGTGATAGTTTCAGGAATTAAGAACCCTGATGTAAGCACCAAACTGTGGGTAGATG
Source organism: Ochotona princeps (assembly GCF_030435755.1). Classification (NCBI taxonomy): domain Eukaryota; kingdom Metazoa; phylum Chordata; class Mammalia; order Lagomorpha; family Ochotonidae; genus Ochotona; species Ochotona princeps. The sequence goes on along the minus strand of NC_080865.1, from coordinate 66,907,945 downwards.
CAGATGGCAAATTTAAAACAACCATCCCTCTACAAAAATAAAATAATTAAGATAAAAATATTTAAATATCATTTCATACCGCTTTTCCAGACTTTCTAACCTCATTTTGCCTCCTGCCGCTTTCATCTCACTCTGTCACAACTGGCCAACCTGAATCAATCTGGAACCAACCAGGATGGCAGGGTAAATTCTGGGATTTACTTTCTGGACAGTGAAAGGGAGAGGAATAGGCATTCAGAGACATAGTATATGATGAAACAATTCTTTAAAAAGCTCCAGCAGAAATCCGGGCAAGATAAACACAAACTAGAAAGTAATAAGACCCCTTTGGCCTAGGAATTGCTAAATAAGAAATGAAAATAAAGGGGCGGGCAGTAGCTTGTGGTAGCAGTGAAGAAGGCTGGAATGAGGAGAAACGAGGCTCCGCCCACGCTCCCATCCCCACCCTTCTGCCGCACTGCAGGTGTGAATGGTAATTGCGCCTCTGAGCTCACAGTGACGTGGCCTTTGCGAGGTCCAGAGCCGAGGCTGCGTTTTTCTCCCCTCCTAGTTGCGGACTGGCGGTCGTTTGTGGCGGTGCAGCAGCTCATTGTTGGCGCTGAAAAGCGGGCGAGCCTGTTTTCCAAGGAAGTGAAAGCTAACAAGATCCTTGGCAGGCTGGTAAGCGCAGACTGAGGGAAGAGGGGGACTGAAAGGGCAAAGACTAGATTGCATATGCTACCCCTTCCCCAATGCCCACCTATTTGGTGCAGAAAAAATGGGGTGGGGAAATAAGCTGAAAGAGCTGAAGAGGGGCCGGCAGTCCCGCTATTGAGAATGGGTGCGCGTTGGGGATCTTCCTGGAGGCTGGTGATCAGTCAAGGTCTGTTGCATGCAGAAAACTGCGAGAGGTGTTAACAAAATGGCAAAATTCCTGTAGGGCCGCGAGTGGCGGTGTAACTGGAGGCCCGAGGATGAGGAGGAGGGACCCGGTGTGGATCCCAGGCCTGCATTGTCTGTATCGTTTCTTTATGTTTGGAGTCTGTTTGGAGTCTGAGATGATGGGTTGCAGGGGGCGGGGCGGGTAACCTCTGCAGAGGAGGGGGAGTAGGTCTGGGAAGCCGCGAAGGAGCAGACAGGATTCTGGTTGAGGGATACAGGCAGGAGCTAGAAGCTGTTTCTGGTTCCTGCAGATAAATGTAAACGTGGGCACTGCTTGTAGACCCTGGTTTAAGAATGATACTATGCTCAGGGTGCAGTGAGTCCTGACGTACATCCACAACACCTCTTAGCCCATCGTCCATCTTGATGCATAAAATGGTGGGCATGGGAACAGGGTGATCTGGAGAGAGGGCAGTGGGTCTCACATGACCCTAAAGCATGTCTGGATTGAAATGCTTTGTGAATAAACCATGTCTCCACTGAGCAAGCTTGTCTCTCACCTCCACCACACAAACTGTCAATCTGTTTTCAAAAAAAAAAAATATATGGTAATTTGAGATAAGATTGTGGAGAATAGGAAGTCTCATCAAGAGGTTAGAATTATTTAAAAATAATTATTTTTGATTGATTGCACTCTTTCTGGAAGGTGAAGTAACCTGTTACACAGTGGGAAAAAGAAGCCAAAGGATAGAAAAGAAAATAAATAGAAAAGAAATATAAGTTGGTAATATTTGACTAGGAGAGCTCTATATCAACAATGGAGCTGGTGCCCCCAATACCAGTATTTGATCAAGTTGATCAGTCCTGACCATTGTCGTATCTGTATTTGCAGATCTTCAGTTCTCTTGGTGCAGCAGATTTCAAGGCTGAAAGAAAGATTGCTTCTGGTCACTGCAGGTAGGGGGGTGCCTGGGATCTTGTGGTGTAGAAATATCAGGGATCAAAATAAAATCTGGATTACCCCATCTCCCCACACAAGTGTAGTAACATTGTCTGTAAGGGCCTAAGGGCCTAACGGGATGAGTTCTGGGGTATCCCTGGAGGGATTATCAAGATCCCTGGGAGATAAGGTATGGTTCCTCAACTACTACCCTACTATCCTGTGGTACATTTTTGTGGGAGTGGCCTTGAGAAGGATTTTCCAAGAAAATGGTGGATTTAGAACCAGGATCAGGACTGGAGTGCCCCCTAGAGGTATCGTGGAGTCTCTGGTGAGAAAAACCTCTGCCAGAGCGAGCTCTGAATACTAACATTAACTGCTCACTCTCTCCCTGTTTTTTGTTTTTTTGTTTTTTTGGTTTTTTTATCTCCTAGAAAGAAGAAACAGGAAAAGAAAGACCCTCAACATGGAAAATGTTTCCAAAGAAAGTAAAGTCGAAGAGCAGGCCCCAGTGAAGAATGAGGAGGAAGCCCGTCCCATAGAAGGCGGTGAAGGCCAGCAGCCTGCTGGCAATGTTAGAGGGGGTTGGGTTCCACCTGTTCAGGATTTTGAAGAAGATATGCATGATAGGCTTGCCAATAACATTGATTTGATAGATGGAGAAGCAGATGACATGGAACGGTTCATGGAGGAGATGAGAGAGCTAAGGAGGAAAATTAGGGAACTTCAACTGAGATACAGTCTGCGCATCCTTATAGGGGACCCCCCTCACCATGATCATCATGATGAATTTTGCCTTATGCCTTGAATCTTGAGGCTAATGATAATAATCCCCCTGCTTTTCAAACTAACATTTCTTGATGTAAGCTTAACAGTGAATCTTTTGGTGTTCTCTTGCCTTTTACTGATTGCACATTTTTCTCTTTGACCTTATCTCTGTTTCTGTCAGCAGGGGAGTATCATCAACTTGCGTAGAAAGATGTTCATCTCACATCATAAAGTTAATAAAGCAGTTTAAAAAGCAATCGATGGGTGTTTTTATTTCATCTTAAAGCACACATATTCACACTATCCGTAATATCAGGGAGGGTTTTGCTCTAGACATTAAGATCCCACTTGGGACAGCCACATCCCACATTTGAGTCCACATCACTTTACAATTCCAGCCTCCTGCTAATGTTCAGGAAGGTAGTAAGCATGACTCAGGTAGGTGTATTTCTGCTACCCACATGGGAGACCTAGACTGTCCTGGTTCATGGTTTTGGTCTGGGTAATCCCTGTTATGAAGTGAAGTGAACTAGGGCATGGAAAACCTCTCTTTCAAATAAATAAACATATTTAAAAATAATATATGAAATACAATGTATAGAACAAGATGTGTTTTTAATCTAAGCAATATAACTTATTGCTACTTTTATTTTCTTTATTTTTCCTGACTTTTCCAAAACATGTATATTTTATATGTATCAGCAAAATGTAAGCAGCAATGAAATGCCAATCAGCTTATAAAGAGCAGACAATTACTAGTTACAACAGTGTAATGATATGTAAACCTCAGTTTATCTCTGGATCTTGAACGTAAAAGAACAAACCTGGTAGTTACTATACACACACTTCTCTAAAGTCAGCCTGGTAATTAATAAAATGAAATCAGCAGGGCCCAGTGCAATGGCTCAATGACTAAATCCTCACTTTGTAAGAGCCAGGAACTCATATGGGTGCCGGTTCGTGTTCCAGCTTCCTCTCCAGCTCTCTGCTTGTGGCTTAGGAAAGCAGCAGGGGATGTTTCAAATCCTTGGGACCTTACAGCTACATGGGAGACCCAAGGGAGGCTTTTGGCTCCTGCCTTTGGATTGGCTTAGGTCCAGTCATTGAGGCCATTTGGGGAACAAATCAGTGGATGGAAGATTTGTCTGTATGTCTCTCCTCTGCATATATTTGATCTGCCTTTCCAATAAACAAATAGATAAATAAATAAATAAATAAATAAAAACTTTTGAAAAAAATAGAAGCAGCATATGCATTATAGGGCTGCTATGGGAATGAAATTTAACAAGAGGGGTCCTGTGTGGTGACCTAGCAGCTAAAGTCCTCACCTTACATGCACCAGGATCCCATATGGGCCCCATTTGTGTCCCAGTGGCCCCACTTCCCATTCAGCTTTCTGCTTGTGGCCTGGGAAAGCAATTGAGGATGGCCCAAAGCCTTGGGACCCTTCACCCGCATGGGGGACCTGGAAGAACTCTTGGCTCCTGGCTTCAGATTGGTGTAGCACCGACTGCTGCAGTCACTTGGGGAGTGAATCATAGGATCGAAGATCTTCCTCTCTGTCTCTCCTCCTCTCTATATATATCTAACTTTGCAATAAAAATAAACATTTTTTTTAAAAAAAGAAATTTAATGACAGTATTCTGGCTGTCTCTAGCCACATATGCAAAATTTCTGCACTCTAGCTGTCATTTATTTATAGGAAAGGGTCCAAAGAATGCATGTAGGAAAATCACATTAGCTACCAGATAAATTTCACTTTTTTATTCTGTTTCTCTTTATTCGTTTTTAGGACAGTGACATGGCTTTTGATCATTTTTACCTCTGCAGACCCTACCATTGCAGATGTGCTAGGATAATAAAGGTAAAAAAGACAGAACTATTTCTCTGGTACCACAGTAGTCTGAATATCCATTTTGCACTTTCTGAAAATGTTAAGAATGCCCCCCCACCCTGTTTTAGATTTATACTTAAACCAGGTGTATACTTCATCTGTGTTGTCAACACTCCATGGAGTTCAACACTCCATGATTTTCTCACAGTTCATTCCTCATTCCCTTCCCTTATGCAAATCAGAATGACACTGATGATACAGTGTTCAGAAGTAGACTGTTCTTTCCATTCTGCGATGAATGAGAGTCATCCTCTTTGACTATTTTCTCTGCAGACATTGCTACAAGTCTCCTCTTTACATAGATGGGAGTTTCAGGAGTAGTTCTGTGTTCCCAAGACTGTTCTGATCCACACCACCTCATTTCAGAAGTACCCAGTAGTTCCACTCATACTAACTTACATGGATTCATAGAAGTTCCCCTATTCCTTGCCTTCGAAGTTTATTGTACCTAATAGACTTCTAACCATAGATTGGAGGTGGGGTCAGTGATGGCAGCCACTGGGTGCCTTGTAAGTTGAACATTTTCCAGTATCATCACTGCTCCCCACTAGATTGTGCCCTTCTTATAGGTAAGTATTTTGGTCCATTTATCTTGGTCTTGTCACTGTACAGTACAAGCCCTGTAAGTTGTAGGATATAGTAGCTAATTTTAGCAAGGGAAGAGTCCAGAAACATGAATCCAAGTGAGCCTCACTAATGTTGTTTCTCTACAGACTTTAGTTTGCAATTTAAAATGTATCACAGAGAAGCAGCATTAAACACAAACGTTTACACATGTACTTAAAAGCATTATCACTTTGTGTATTTATCAACATAACCTGGAATTGCCTGAAGTACAGGCTAAGAATTTAAAAAAAGTTTTAATCTATTTAATCTATACACTAAGAACTCTCTAGTCTTAAGTTGTAGAAGAAAACAAAAAGGAGTAAACATGGCTCATTGCTATTAAGAAACTATGTGAGCTTGCAGGCCAAATGGCCTATGTGACCTTTAGCACTGATGGGTTCCAATGCTCATGAATCAAGGCCCAAGTCTGGTTCTCTCACGATGGCTCCAAGTAATTAAGTTGGTGGTAACCTTAACTGCTGGACCAGAGAAGAGCCAGGCATGGGCTGTGCAGCCGAGATAAGTAGGGAATGTGTGGTATTTTCCTCTCACCTTGCAGGCTATTGTGAATTTTCCCTTTTCAAGCTATTGTGGACTGGCAGTATAAAAACCTATTAATGTGCTGGTCTGGGCCACATTCTGGTAAGAGATGTTGGTCCTGGCTCTCTGGTCAGTCGGTTACCTTGCCCCTCATTTATAATAAAACTTTGTTGTGACTATCATTGGTGAATGTAACATTCTGTTTTAGCAGAATAGATGCAACGAAGTAATGTAGGCCCAAGTTTAAATTCATGTTCAGATGTTTCCTGATTCATCCCAAGAAAGAGAGAGAGACGAGGGGGGGTGGGGGGCAGATCCATCTAGGACTTATGAAAGTACTTTGAAGGCCCTCATTAATTTATATGCATCAGGCACTATTTTCTCTTTAGATTGTGCCCTTCTATTAGAGAAAATTGTCTTCATTTTATGCCATTGTTTTACTACATATGTTCTCTTGGATGTAGCTTTGAATAACCTGACAAAATTTTAAAGTGGAGCTCAGGATTGACTTGCAAACAATTCAGTCCAATTCATTTAAGAAGAAACAAAGAATCATCTGCTAGAATCCATGCAGTAGGTGTGCAGGACACGAAGATGTGAAGAGAACAGCTCCCTTGTTTGGCAGGCCCCCGGGGGATGTCTCTCTGACCACCTTGATGCAGTTTCACCTCAATTTTGCATGGACACTCAACCACACCACCAAGAATTCTGTAATCTATTGAGGCATTGTTGTTTGCCCCTATGAAATGGCTTTTGCGACCGATGTGCGTTTGGGAGTTAATGTTACTGATAATGTCTTGGTGAGTGGGTCTTTAAATACACACTGGAGTACGATTACGCCCATGCTGTTTCTGGACACCTTATTGTGTGCCCACTCATTTCCCTGAAATCTGATCCAGACATGTAACATACCTCTGGGAAATGGCTTGATAAGAACCTTACAAACTAACGGAAGTGATGGGAGTGTGAGTGGAAACTGCTATGGCAAAAAATATTGTTACTGTGACCCTAAAGGTTAGCCTGTCCTTGCAACTCTTTAGAGCATAGAAAATGTAGTTGTTTTGGTTGCTTTCATAATTTTTAACTAGAGGAAATACAGGGTGACTTTATTAACATCATAGAGATATGCTTTTGATTATTGTTTGACTGTTCATGAGGTTATAAAGCATGCAGTTAAAGTGGGATTTAATGTTTGAAACGTTTTGTCTTGGATCTTTATTTTTTTTCTCTTTTGATGTACTTCTCCCATTAAGTGATAGATAAGTTGTGAAAATAAAATGTAGTAGACATGTTTTACTAATTAGTAGGCAACCATCTGTGTCTTGGCCTTGGAGTTCTGGCTGTCGCCTAATCGCTACTATTGAAGAATGAATAACAGCTTGTTCTAAAGAAACTGATTATAGTAACTTACAGAATTATCTTTAAGTGCACCTGGTTGACCATGAAGTAAAAATTGATTAATTGAACATCTGTGCATGCTGGCTAAGTTCTGAAGTTAAAGATAATAAAAAGAAAAGGTTTGTGCAGAGTTTTTGTGATGTATCTAAATAAATGAAACAGCTTCTTCTTGAGCTGTTACAAGTGACAGTGCCTGTGTCTTTACTTTTCGCCAATGCCACACACCCTTCTTGAGCTCCAAACTCGGCTGGAGCTGGACTCTAGCAATCGTCACAGTGTGAAAAACACCAGAGTGATTCCAATGTACATATAGTATTAGCTTTTAATCACCAAAGTAAAATAGCTAATCCATACACTGTGTTTAATTGGACTCCATATGCACAGCCAAAATAAAAAGAGGGCATATGTATAATGTTGTTATTTGGCTATATCACAATAAATACAAAAAATTGATTTCAGTAGTATCTTTAAATACATAATTGCAATGTCAAATCACAAATGTGCTCTTTACCAGCAGGCTGGTTGATGAAAAATCAGAACTAGATTATTGGGATTGGCACTGTGATGCATCAGATTAAACCATTGATTGAGCTGCTAGCATCCTCCACCAGAGTACCATTCAAGCCTCAGCTGCTGTTTTCTGATCCAGCTCCTTGCTATTGGGCCTGGGAAGGCAGTTGAAAGTACTTGGGCCCCAATTACTCATCCTGAAAGATCCTGAAAGAGTTCCTGTCTCCTTACTCCAACCTGGTCTACCTCTGTCTACTGTGGGCACATTGGGAGCGAATCAACTCATTGAATATCTCTTTCTGTCTCTGCCTCTCTGTCACTCTGCCTTTCAAATAAATAATTCGCAAAAAAAATTACTAGCAAAAATTAAAATATTAACATTAAGACTTTCAGTCCAATAAAATGGTATAATCATTTCTCTATTTTTTACCTACCAAAACCAAATATAAATCTTAGAAATAATATAAAAGGGCCCTAACGCAATGGCTTAATGGCTAAATCCTCACCTTGTAAGCGCCAGGATTCAAATGGGTCCTGCTTTGTGTCAGGGCTGCGCCTCTTCCCATCCAGATCCCTGCTAGAGTAGTGACAGGGGACTGTGGCTCCAGGTGGTTAAGGTGTATGTCTTGCCCTGAGGGGTGTGGTGCACTCCCATGTATTACAGCTCATTGTGTTACAGCTTTTTTCTGCCACATCTGTCTGTGTTACAGCTCTCTCCTTCAGGTCACAGCTTTTCCTCTCAGCCAGGTTTGTGGAGTACTGCTGCCTCTTGAATCACAGCTTCTCTTCTCTGCTGAGCTCTTTTGTCTTACGATTACAAAGAATGAGGCACATAGACAAGGAGAGAGCAAAGCAAAGGACATTTATTTAAAAGAAGCAGACAAGTTCCTCAGCAATAAAAGGGTCTGCCTTGCAGCAGGCTATTGCATATCAAGACTCCCTGGCTCAGACTTCCATGTTTCTAAAACAGGAAATACACCCTGAACTGCTGAGGTGTATGCTAATGAGACATTCTTTGTGAGCAAATTAGAAAGTTCTGAGTTCTCAATCATCTTGCTTAGCAGGTGCAACAACATCTGAAAACGTTCTTGTATGTGTTTCTCCCACAGGTCTCCAGGAAGATTACCTCATTTGTGTTTCTTTCTTTCCTTATCATGGGTCTCTGGAGTCCCTATCCTTAGCATGAAATGTGGAGTGTAAAAGCAAAGTAGTTGATATATTCCCGACACAGAGCAGGTGATCTAGGCCCAGAATTTCCTGTTTCATTAATATAACACAACAAAGCAGTACAGGTAGGCTTAATCTTTTGTGTTGAAAAAGAATCTGTACACATAGTGACACTGCAAAACGGACTCCTTATAACAAGCAGCCAAATCCTGAAGCATCTTTGCCCCACAAACCTGAGACTCTTTTCTACTGAGAAGTAGAAACAAGTGAGTAAAATATTTGTGGGGAATTACAGATATCTATGAAGACTTTTCAGAAACCAAGTGAACACTAAAACTAGGGGAAACACACACACACACATAATCAAAATTTTGGGAAATTTGGGAGAATTTTCACTTGTTCTTGTTTCATTTACTCCCTCTCTCTCTCACGGCACAACACAGTCAAAAGAAGTCAACCAATTGCTGGTTCCTCCCACAGGATGCAACAGACAGTGGAACTTGTTCGCAAAATTCTAGTTTAACTGCCTCATGGCTGTCTAAAGCAGGAATGGGAAACATCCAGAGGAGGGCAGCATAAAGCCAGGAAAATCATTTTTCTGCCTCCCTCCCTCCCTTCTCCCTTCACAAAGCAACCACAGGCAGGAAACAAAATTGGATTAATCTATAGCAGGGTAATTATTAACTTGGTACTTCTGCATGGTCCACAAATGTAGTCATAAATATTCAAATGACCGTGGCTCTCCAACCCTGAAGATGGGTATGTGTCTCAACTGATTCATAACCCTGATGCAAAGGATGGCATAATTTGAATATCTTAAAACAGTGACAGGTTTCATAGTGCATGAAAAAACTAAAGAGGGATTGCAAAACCACAGATGGCTACAGACTATATGTATATGTATATGTATATGTATATGTATATTAGCATAACATATACAAAGGAGGGAAGTTTGGACTTGTGCCAGGAATAAAAGTATCAAGAAAATTAAGAAAAAAATTCAAGTGTCCATATATATGAGGGAAATGGGAGAGGGAATGAGAATCACATGCAGAGGCCTAAATAATAAGACACATTCCCGGAAAGAGCCAAAAAAGACTTTGAGTCTTCATGCTGGTCTGAATTTTGAATGTATTTTCCTGGACTGAATCAGTGTGCAAAGACTGTGAAAGAAAACTTTTTGTTTTCAAATGCGCAGTTTCTGACAAACTGTTGCAAGATAAGTAAAGAAACAGGAAAAGAACAAAAATTAATCTCCTTCTCCCCCCAAAAACTAAGAGAAACACAAGTTTTGAATTCACTCAATTTTAAAACAATTTTGAATATGCTCAGTTAGGTAAAGGAGAGCACAGAGAAATACTAAATGAACAAACTGAGAATAACAACATAAAGGTAGAAATACTAAATAAAAAGTTTTTGGACCAGGAGAATGCATTGATAGAGATATTCAGCAACATAATTGAACATGCAGAAAAGAAAACAAAGCTAGCTCATTTAGGGGCTAGCATTGTGGCATGGCTGGTTATTACTTGAGACACCAGAATTCCATATCAGAGTTCTGGCTCCAGACCCAGCTGTTCTGCTTCTGACCCACCTTCCTGCTGAAGGACTTGGAAAAGCAGCGCAAAATGGCCCAGGAGCTTCAGCTCCTGGCAATGGCCTAGCTCAGCCACAGCGTTTGAGGCCACTTGGGGAGTGAGTCAGTGGATGAAAGTGCTCTCTCTCTCTCTCTCCCTCTCCCTCCCTCCTTCTCACTCTGTTGTTCTGCCTCTCTAATAAATAAATAAATAAATATGTAACTATCTTTTTCAAAGGATAGATCATTTAAAATATTTGAGGTTGGGGACCAGCGTAGTGGCTCATCATATTGATCTCTGTCTTCAACACCAGCATCCCACTGACCATTGATTACTGTCCCAGCTGCTCCATGTCTGATCCAGCTCCTTGCTTGTGACCTGGGAAAGCAAGGGAGAATGGTTCAAGTCCATATACCCACCTAGGAGACCCAAGGGAGGCTCCTTGCTCCTGGCTTTGGAGTTGCAAGCATTTGGGGACTGAAGTGTATGGAAGATCTCTCTCTCTCTCTCTCTCTCTCTCTCTCTCTCTCTCTCTCTCTCTGTGTGTGTGTGTGTGTGTGAATCTACCTTTCAAATAAAAAGAATCATTGCAGAAATTAAAGAAAATATTTGAGTCTATGGAACAAAAAGAATAAAAGTGACAATAAGTAAGCAGAACCACAGAAACAGTGGTCAAAGTTTTCTAAAATTTGAGGGAAGACAATTTTACATAAAAGAAACTTAGTGAATTTTCAGTAGCATAATTCTAAAAATGATCATTTTTGAGATACATTATAATAAAACTAGCAAAAGTCAAAGGCAGGAAGAATATTGAAAGTAACAAATGAAAGCATCTTAACATGTATAGCTGATCTTCCATATGAATTATCAGCAGATATTTCAACTAAAATCTCACAGGTTAGAGGCAATGGGATGAAATCTTTAGAGTGTGGAGATACTGAAATAGAAGTTTTCTGCTTAAAAAATCTATCCTTCAATAATGAGGGAAAAGAGCAGATATAGTACAGTGAGTGAAGCTGCTACTTGGGACAACTACATCCCATATTTTAGTGCTGGCTTGAGCCTGGCTGCTCCACGCATCCACTTCAGGTTCCTGCTAATGCTCCTCAGAAGGCAGTGGAGAACAGCCCAAGCACTTGAGTTGCTTCCATTCAGGATAAATGGATGGCATACCTGGCTTCTGGCTTTGGTCTTATGGTCCGGACCAGCCTTGCATTTGGAAAGTGAATAAACTCAGAGAAAATTAATTTCTCTCTCTCCCTTTCTCTCTCTCTTTCCCCTTCTCTCTCTCCTCTTCCTTTCACATAGATTAAATAAGTAACTATTTTTAAAATAATGTAAAGAGTCAGACACTCACAATTAAATAAAAACTGAAGGAATAAATAATACGTTATCACTAGCCCTGCCCCATCAAAAACCTCTAAAAGGATCCCTTCAAGTAGAACGGAAAGGCTGATAATCAATAACTGTAGGCCATACAAAAGTATGAAACTTTACAGTAAAAGCACACATATGGAAAATATTAAAAAGTGCATCACCTTAATTTTGGCTTATAATCTTATTTCTGAATTTTATTATTTTATAAAATTGAAACAACAAAAACACAAAAAGTAAATGTAAATCTATATTAAAGGATACTCAATATATGAAAATGTAATTTGTGACATAAACACAAAGAAAGAGCCAGTGCTATGGCTTAAGAGGAAAGCTGCTATGTGCTGGTCTGTATCGCACATGGATGCCAATTTGAGTCCTGGCTGCTCCATTTCTGATTCAATTCCCAGCTATTGTGCCTGGGAAAGTAATGGAGGGTACTACAAGTGCTTGAGTTCTTCCATCTGTGTGGAAAACCTGAAGAAGCTCCTGGCTCCTGGCTTGGAAAAGCCCAGCGCTGGCCATTGCACAATTTGGGGAGTGAACCAGCACGTGCAAGATCTCTCTCTCTCCCTCCCTCTCTAACTCTGCCTTTCAAATAAATAATTGTTTAAATAAACTATACAAAGTGAGTGGAGGTAAAAAGAGAAAAAGTTTTATGCGTCATTAAAATCAATCAGTTTAAAATAGGCTGCTATAACTTTTGGCAGAGTAGATAAAGCTGCTCTGACATCCCATAAAGATGTCGGTTCAAAACAGGGATGCTCTATTTCTAATCCATCTCCCTTTTATGGCCTGGGAAAGCAGCAGGGGATGACTCAAGTCCTAAGACCCCTACACTATTCATGGGAGACCCAGAGGAAGTTCCTGGTTCCTGGCTTGGACCTGGCTCAGCCTGTGCTATGGCTGCTGAGAGAGTGAACCAGTGGATAGAAGGTTAGCCAACTGAGCTATTACACTGGCCTCCAGCAAATACACACACACACACACACACACACATTAAATGAAAACCATCAAAGGGATACATTAAGAAAGAATGTCTCCATGCCCCAGTGACTTGTGGGTTGCTAGCATTAAGGATAGGGAATTTGGAATTTAGAAATGTAGTTGTGGGTCATGGCCTGTCCAGAAGCTCCCTCAAAGGTAAGTACTTAGAAAAATCCAAGAAAAATCTAAGTACTTAGAAAAACCCAAGGAGAGATAACTTTGGATTTAGGAGAGAAGAGAATCACAGGGAAGTGTTACAATAGCAGCTCAGCTTTCTAGCCAAGCTCTAGAATCAGGAAAAAAAAAACTGGTATTCTAAGTTACACCTGGGATTGGGATTCTGGGGCTGAGACTTTTGGCAAAGTCGGGTACACTCTCAGTTCAGCTGTCACACCTAGCTGTAACAGACATTCTTGAGGAATGCTGTGGGAGGATGCTCTGAGGTGCATTAAGTAAAGCACCAGGAGTGAGAAATACACCTCCTTCTCTTATTCTAAGTGACACCACCTTCCTCTTACTCCTTGTCCTATTCTCTCCCCCACCCAAACCCCCAACCCACTATCAAGAGCTTCCTGGTACTTTGGGTATGGAGTTTGAGGGGGGCCAACGGGGGAGGGGCAACAAACTTCAGTGACGCAACACTCATGTGACCAGTAATGTGTAGATGTGGGCAACACCCCAGCGCCCACCCTGTGGTCCTTTCCAGGTGCTAGACCGCTGCCTTGCACCCCATGCAGAACCCATTCCTGAGCTGCCCAGCCAGTAGGAGAACAGCGCAAGTTCCAGGAGGTGCAGGCTGTCCCGCGTGCCCACAGGTCAGTGTGGAGGCTGGCTCTGGCGCAGACCCAGGACACCGGTGCAGGTGGCCAGGGAGGGGTCGTCGGGAGCAGGGGGCAGCAGAGCAGGCGGCGCGGGGCCGGAGGCGGGGGCCCGGGGTCTGGGTGGCAGCTTCTGGTCCTCGCCCCCCAAACCCCATCTTGCTGGAGCAGGCTGGGGAGGGGGGAGTCCCGCAGTGCGACAGTGAAACGCAAGCACCTGGGGACGAGATCCTGCAGCCTCTGCGCCTCTGAAGACGCACAGACCTGAGCGAGAAGTGGGCGGTGGCGCAGGCGCTACCCGCGGAGGAGGCACCAGCGCCACCCAGAGCTCGGCCAGCATCCCGATTTGGCGTCCGCGGCCTGGAGAGAAATGGCGGCTGGGGTGCGGGGGAGGCAGAGGAGGGAGGCATAGGGTGAGGAGGCCCGGATTCTGCCCAGGACCGAGGCCCCGCGAGGCCACGGAGCGCGCAGCTCCTGCCCCTGTGCCCTGCCTGCAGGTCTGCGTGTCATTGGTTCCCAGCACCTCTTGAAGCCAGAGAGCAGGAGCAACCTGTGAGGACCCCCTGCAGGTCAGTGGCAAGGGGAGGCCTGGAAGAGACCCAGAAGGGTCACTGGTGAGCAGGGCCCTGTCTGGTCCGAATGCGGGTCCCACCACCTGAGCCCCCTCTTCTCCACCATTCAGGAGTCCTGTCCCGATGAGATGGATTGGAGCAGGTGGCAGCGCCTTTCAGGCCCTTGGTGGCTCAGACATGAGGGGCAAGGAGTGGGCAGAGGGCACACCTGGAGGACTCCCCCACCCCAGGGGGCGGGATGCAAGCAAGTTGGATGTGCACCTGCTGTGTGTGTCCCCACCTCCTGAGTCTCCCCTGTGTTTCGTTGTCTCCTCCCCTCTGCCACTGCCCTCAGCCCAGGAGAAGGGGGCATCTGGACATGGAAACAGCCCGCCATAAAAACGAGGGACCACTGGAAAACGAGGGGCAGCCTGCAGATGAAGTGGAGCCTGAAGATGAAGACAAGTCCGACGAGGAAGCCAAGTGGGAGGAGGAGGAGAAGGGCAAGGGCGAGAGACAGCTAGGGGACGAGGGCGCACCGGGCGCTGAGGGCCGAGCAGTCCAGGAGGGCCAGCCTGAGAAGCAGGGCCGGGCGTCCGGGGCGGGCCAGCCCCCTACCCAGGGCCAGCCCGCAGCCCCCGCGGCGCCGCCCGAGAGCGAGCGGCGCGCCGCTGAGAAGCGCCCGGCCGAAGACTACGTGCCCCGCAAAGCCAAACGGAAAACGGACCGGGGCACGGACGACTCCCCCAGGGAGTGCCAGGAGGACTTCCAGGACCGGCATACCAGCAGCGAGGAGATGCTGAGCGAGTGCGCCGACGTGTCCAGGGCGCAGGAGGAGCTGCGGAAAAAGCAGAAAATGGGCGGTTTCCACTGGGTGCCTAGAGAGGTTCAGGATCCCTTCACCCCCCGGGGCCAACGGGGCGTGAGGGGCGTGCGGGGCGGAGGGAGGGGCCAGAGGGGCTTGCACGACGTCCCCTACCTGTAGCGCCAGAGGCCTGGAGTTCTGTTCTGTGCTCTCCACTGAGAATGCTTACCAGTCCTACTTTCCCTGGCTTTAACCTTAAGCAGATGCTTTGCTTTAGGTATCTCACTTCCCATCAGCAAAGCCTTTCATCCAACTGCAGCGCCTGCCTCTTGGTAGAGGATCTGCACCCTTGCGCATGTACCTTGTAACATAACAATACAAACCTTTGTAGAATCGCTGATGTGTTAACAGCCTGTCCTTACAGTGTGATTTATGTCTGAAGGTGGGCACACCGCCATTGTGCACTGAGAAAACCCTCAACGTGTGCACCCTGAAAAGTAGTGCCCCTTGTGTTGTGGCTGAGAGGGATCCTCAGGGACTCAGAAATCAGTTCACAATGTCGGGAAACACCTCAATGACAGCATGATGAACTTATGACTGTTCATGAAAGACTACGCATTGTAATACTAGAGGGGAAAACAATGGGGTGGGGGAGAGCTTGGGAAGAGGGATGGAAAATCCCAGAGCCTATGGAACTGTATCATAAAACAATAATTTTTAAAAAAAAGGAGTTCGATCACCTGCTGCTTGGGCCCCTCCATCACTGATCTACTGATCTGTCGGGGTAGGGAGGTGGGGCATTCCAATGTCTTAGCAGGTGTAACCAGGTTAGTGAGCAGGGCTGTCTGCTCATCCTGCAGCCTCCCCAGTCATTCTCTGGCTCCTCCATGTGTGTTTCCCTTTTTTTCCTTTGCTTATTCATCTCCACCTTTTCCTAAAGGATGTGAATTAAGTTTGTCGTGATAATTTAAAACAGCCCTAAAATCAGAGAACAGTACATGATAATCAATTAAACTGTTTGACTAACTTGTGAGTGCAGTGAATACACCTAAGATTCCTATTGCCAGAAGATAAAATGATAAGTAAAATTCTTTGCCTCTAGGATCCATAGCTAGCTGATCGGACTTGTAACAATTCTGCTGTTAAGGATCAATTTTTTCATCTATGGTATATGGATAATACTTGCACAGATCTGTCCAAGAGACTAGATAAGGTACTGAATATGTGGGTTGCCTTGTGACCTGGCCTCCAGCAGGTATTTGGGTATGGAATGGCCCCTATACCACTACCATGTGGTAGCAAGAAAGAAGATGGAATCAGAACCTTGCAGGAAAGCTAAGGAAGGGCTCATCTGTGTCCAGGAGCCAGTCCAGGCAGCTGACAGGTGAGTGCTATTATATTTTCAGTATTTCCAAGTCTACAGAGAACTCTGTCCTTTTCCCCTGGGTTCTTCACACTTTACAGATAGAGGCCTGAAGTTGCCAAAGCAATATAGAGTTTTTTTTTTTTCCGGGTCACCAATGAGCCAATGCCTACGCAGCCTTGACCCCTTTAGAAGTGGAAAACGTCCTCCCCTCATTTTAGTCACCAGTTACCCATGGGTAACTAACTCCCTGGTAGAACTTAGGCCCCAATGAATACTTATTGGATTTTTTTTCTTGCTTAGCCAAACTGCCATTTATGTGTATTTTTGTTAATTTGCATGCTTTCACATACATAAATATTCTCACTAAATGCAGGTATTGTAGGCTGGCCCAGAAACAAAGATCTACTGAGATGGAGGCTGTGTTGTTCTCATGGGCTACTACCCTGTCTGAAGAGTCTCCTTGCTAGGATGAGTTCACTCTCAGGAAGTTCTAAGAATCCACCTTAAAAGTTCAGCAAAACCTTCAGAACATTTAAACTTCAAACTCTTATAGTGAGCAGTTTGGATAACATACATCAGTATCATATGGGGTATACATTAGAAATGCAGAATCCCAGATGCTGCATCAAACCTACTAAGTTATGCTCTTCATTTTATCATGATCTCAAGCTAATTCTGATGCACACTGACGTTTAAGAAGGACATAGAGAGATCATGTTTTCGGGCTCCCAACTCTCACCTCATGAAAAATGTGCCCCAAATTGTAAATATTTTCACTATATGACACACACCACAGATGATTAGATTGGACTGATAGCCAAACTAGAATTGTCTTTTAGCCATGCAAAGTAGAACTTGAAATCTCAGTTTAATCAGTCACAATATGTAATTTTTAATGAAATAGGACAGAATAGATTCAAATAGCAAAATGCTGGAAGTAGCCTTGGATTTTGGATATTTATTTATTTTTGTTTGAAAGTCAGATTTTGCACAGAGAAAAGGAGAGAAAGAGAAGTTTTCATCTTTTGGTTCACTCTCCAAGTGGCAGCAATTGACAGAGCTAAGCTGATACAAAGCAGAGAGTCAAGAGCTTTTTCTGGATCTCCCACGTGGGTGCAAGGTCTTAAGGACTTGAGCCATCCTCCACTGCTTTCCCAGGCCACAAGCAGAGCCCTGGAAAGAAGGCAGATTAGCCAGGACACAAACTGGTGCCCATATGAGATGTTGGCATGCCACAGGATGGAGGATTAGCCTATTGTGCCACCTCATTGGTCACAAAGCTTTGGATTTTCGAGACAACATATATTATCTTAGTTTGTATTTGGACTCCATGTTGTTTCCAGTTTTGTGTAGTACCCAGATCAAGAAGAAAGATCTAGAATAGTTCTAGACTGTAGTGCATGTTTCTCTAACAAATCCAATTGTATTATGCCTATGTTAAAGAAGCTACATGAAGTCTTAAAAAGCTCCAGTAGAAGAATTACAGTATACATACCCAGCATTTTGGGAAAAAAAAATCATTCCATCTTCTCTGGGCAACTAGTCTACATTTAATGTACAGTTCCTGGCTTGCTTATCAGTCTTTGATAAGGAAGAGATTTAACACCTGACAATGAGGCATTAATTTTGCACAAATGAGTTACCCATTATAAATTTGTTTCTGGGATTGACTTTGCAGTGCAGCACTCTACGCCCTCGCCTGCATATGGGTAATGGCTTGAGTCCAGGCTACTTCACTTCTAACTCAGCTCCCTATTGATGCACCAGGAAAAACAGCAGAAGATGGGACACATGTTTGGGCTCCTGCAACTTATGTGAGAGACTGAGATGGAGTTCCAGGTTCCTGGATACAGGTTGGCCCAGCTCCAGCTACTATGGTTATTTGAGAAGTGAACCAGCAGGTGGAAATTCTCGCTCCCTCCCCATCATGTGCTTGAGTGCACATATTCCCCCTCTCTCTCTAACCCTGCCTTCCAAGTAAATAAATAAATCTTTAAAATACTCTTCTGAATAATAACGATTGATGTGGACAACAGTTTTCTACCATTAATTGCAGGTGACTTCAAAATATTAGGCCCAAATAAGTCAAGAAAGGACAAGTAAATCATATATGTAGCTGGATCAGACTCCTTTAGTACTGATTCCTGATAATTCATTCCCTCTCTCTTAACCTGTATGTAAAATGTGGCCTTGTGAGAAGTTCCTCATACCCATAACAAGTTAGAAAAACATGAATAAAATAGTATCTCAGATCATAGATATATCTTCTTGACCTGCAGATAGTAGGTGCAAATTGATGACTACTGCACTATGAACTTACTCAAGGATAAACTAGAAAAGCAATGGAAAAGAGAGATGATACCAGCCATCATGAATAGGAGTATGCATCTACTCTGCATTATGAGCAATGTCTAAAGAACTGACTAGAATTACTAGAGAGTAATTGGAAACATTTAATTTAGAAAATGAATTCCAAGAAGATCTGGGAAATAGGTTTGTGGATGGGACATTCATGAATGACACAGACAGTAAAAATATTTATATTCCCTGATGTAATGGTTTACTATTGCATAACAACATACATTTATTAGTTCACAGTTCTTTAGATCAGAAATCTAGAATGGCAAGATTGTGTCCTCTGCTCAGAGTGTCATAAATCTGACTTCTCACCTGGAGGTTCTGGTGGAAAATCTTCCAGTTTAGTTTAAGTTGTTTTCAGAATTCAGTTCCATGCTGATATAAGACTGTGATCTCCATTTATCCATTTAGGAAGTTTGCTGGTGGTGGCAACAGTCTGGCTATAAACTTTGTTGTTGCATTTTTTTCGTAATAGCACATTGACTCCTTATTATGCTTCTAATATGACTTGTCTGTCTCCAACTACTCTTATTTAAAGGATGATGCAATTAGTTCAGGCTGACCCAGATAATCATTTCAGATTAAGACCAAGTGATTTGAAATCCTAATTACACTTTCAATATTTCTTCATATCAATATGTAGATTAGTATTTTATTATCTGGGAAAAGGTATGCATATGCCATGGGTTTGTAATGTAGGGAAGATTTCTTAGACTACTGCATACAGGGCCCAGCACAGTAGCATAGTGACTAAAGTCCTTACCTTGTGTTAGGATACCATATGGGAGCCAGTTCTAATTCTGGCAGCCCCGCTTCCCATCCAGTTTCCTGCTTGTGGCCTGGGAAAGCAGCCCAAGATGGCCCAAAGCTTTGTGACTTGCACCTGTGTCGGAGACCCGGAAGAGGCTCTTGGCTCCTGGCTTTAGATCCGCTCAGCTCCGGCCACTGCAGCCATCTGGGGAGTGAATCAGTGGATGGAGGATTTTCCTCTCTGTCTCTCCTTCTCTCTATATATCTGACTCCAGTAAAAACAAATAAACCTAAAAAATATATACAACATACAATGGGGCTTCTGGCTCACAAAATTTGTGTCCTTCTCAAATGTAAAACACATTCAGCTTTTCGCATGAATGTGCAGAATAGCATTTGGTTACAGCATAAGCTCAAAAATCAAAATAACATAATTTAAATAACATGAACCAGATGTCGATGACAATTTTGTACATAACCCACATTATGTAGACCTCTGGAAAACATCCTTTTGCATCTGTGAATCTGAAACAAAGGAGATAAGTTGTCTTCCTACAAAACTCACACCACACCATATCACAACTATTAAGACACAAAATAACAAGCATAGAAAAAATGGGTGACACGGAAGAAAAAAAAAAAGAAATAATTGGTCCCCAGAAGGATTCTTTATTAAATGTTGGGGCTTAGGAAAACTCTTTGAGGCTTTCAGCTTCATGCTCTGTCCCTTGGCTATGTCCTTTAGATTCTCGGCTCTAAAATCTGAATTCTTAGTTCTGTCCTCTAAGCAATCTTTTTTTTTTTTTTAAACCGTTAAAGGTAGCTTATGTTTCCAGGTGGGAGTTTTATCAAATTATTTTATAACAAGAGAATTTTGGATGTCTCATATTACTTTTTATTTTTCTCGCCCATTTCAAATTTCAATATTTTTGATGATATGCTTCTTTAAAAATATTTAATTATTTTTTATTGGAAATGCAGATCATACTTAGTAAGAAAAGGGGAGACAGGAAAATCTTCCATCTGCTACTTCACTCACCAAATGGCCACACTAGCCGGAGCTGAACCGCTCTGAAGCCAGGAGCCAGAAGCTTCTTCTGGGTCTTCTACATTGGTTCAGGGTCCCAAAGCTTTGGGCCATCATCTACTGCTTTCCTAGGCCGTCAACAGGGAGCTGGATAGTCATAGAGCAGCGGGGATACAAACCGACACTCATATGAGTTTCTGAAACTTGCAAAGTGAGGATTCAGCCATTGAGCCATTGCACAGGATCCTCATGATAAGTTTCTGAAGAATCTTGTGGATCAGGGCCGGCATGATGGCTCAACAGGCAAATCCTCCTCCTGTGGTGCAGGCATCCCCATGGTCACCAGTTGGGGTCTTGGCTGCAGATCAACCCAGCTCTAGCAGTTGTGAACATTTTGGAAGTGAACTGCTGGATGGAAGATCTCTTTCTCTTTCTCTGTTTATTTCTTTCTCTTTATCCTTCTCTGTGTAAATCTGCCTTTCATATGACAATAGATAGATAGATGACAGAATCTTGTTGATCATCCACAAATTGCACTGGATTTTATTACATAAGACAAAGTCCACACTTGCAAACAGTTTTGAGATCATTTTTTCCTGCTTTGGGTTCCTGCTAAGGTAGCTGAGTACACATGTGTAGCTTCTGTTAGCTCCTAAAGGCTGCAGACATTCCTTGACACACAGTGACCTGCATATTCAAGCCAGCTGTTATACCAGTGCCCGAAATCTTGGATTTGTATTTCTGACTTCTGGAGTTACTAAGCTTTATAGCTACTGAATAGCTTGGTTGAGAGAAAACATGAGACACATTTTTAATCTCTTAGAAATGACCTTTATGATTGAGTACTTTTTGAGGTTTCAGCAAGAGAAAACCAAGTACATGCACTCTTGACATTCTCTGTCATACTTACAAAATTTTCAGGGTGAATATATTAAGTGCAGATGATTTTTCTACTTGCATAGGATGGGAATTTCCTAAATCACTATATCCTAGTTCCATTTTGTCTGAAAGATACTCCCTCAAGTTATCATTTTGCTATAGGCAACCAGAAGGAAACAGAACATACTTCAGAACTGTGCTTGGACATCACCTCATCTAAATGTCCAGTTTTATCACTTACAATTTTTTGCTTTCCATATAATTATAGGACACGTATTTCCTAACACTTACGCCACTACAGTATAAGGCTGTCCTTTCCTGCAATGTCCAGTAATGTACTCCGCACATCTTGATGATCCCTCAAAAAACAGGGTGTTTAAATTACTTTTTATTTGGCTCAGAGTAATCATCCTTTAGATTATCCCAGCCTCTATCTAATTTCCATCTCTCAAACCTCTCTGACAGTTCTTATGCGTTGATACTGTCAGCACCAAAATCTGTATAAGTATTCTATTAATGTATAATAAATTCAAACTGAGCAACTTAAAACCAGGACAACTTACTATCTGACAGTTCTGTGGGTCAGAACTTTGACACAACATGATAGCAATTTCTGCTCAGAGCATTGTAAGGCTAACATAAAGTTACCAGCTAAACTGAGTTAATGTGTAAAGTCTAAAGTCTAAGGTCCCTATTTGGGATAGAAGTAGATCACATTAATTCAATCTGGGATTGATTTTGTTTAAACCTGGGTTTTAGCTCTTGCAAAGACAATTTTATTTTATATTCACCTTCATTCCTAGAGCATAATCCTTCATGGTACCTACTGAAATTCAAGGATATTTGTATTAGGACCCCATA
Organism: Ochotona princeps; assembly: GCF_030435755.1. Taxonomy (NCBI): domain Eukaryota; kingdom Metazoa; phylum Chordata; class Mammalia; order Lagomorpha; family Ochotonidae; genus Ochotona; species Ochotona princeps. The sequence goes on along the minus strand of NC_080865.1, from coordinate 66,885,908 downwards.
CCCCTTTAGAATCTGAGATTTAGAATTCAATTTATGTGCCCCATCCACTTGAGTCTGCTGAAAACTACTCACTCCCCAGCCTGATTTCCTCAACTTGCCTGTTAAAAAATGTCTCGGGGGGGTCTCCTGTCCAGCAGGCCTCAAGACCAACTAAGGGTGAGGTAACGGTGCTCTTCTGCAGCAGAATCACTGGAGACAAACTGGTGATGAAGAATGTCTGTTTGAGAGAAGTCACAAGCTTATGTAGGAGAAGGGGGTGGGCAGAAGGGCAGTTCTGACACGACAGAACAACAACATTATGACTGGCTAACAGAAATGTCTATCTCTCCCGGACCCTTCAATGAAGTTAGAGGTCAGCAAGCATAGGAAGCACAGGAAATTGTATCTCAGGGCAGGCTCCTTAAAGCAGGATGAATGTGATATTTGACTTCCTAAAGTTGTTTACAGAGGAAGTCTTAGCAGAGAAGGGAAGAGAGACTGGGGTGCAGCCCATCACTCCTGTGGCATGTCCAGTGAACAGGCCATGTTGCGGTTTGTTAGCCAAAGGCACAGTGTGCAGTGTGCCTATGGCCTCCCATATGGGATAGGCAGGTGGAGATTCAGGGGTGATCCCCAACAAAAATGCTTCAAGGCAAAGAGTTGTGTCAAAAGCAGAAATCACTTTCGTGGCCTTCTTTGCCTCTTCAAGATGTTGGTCACATACTTCTTTACTGCCTTGTTATATTTCTCATGTCTTAAAATTGTTTTGTCCAACTTTTCTAGTAGCCCTTCACAGGAAGGTTTGATCTGAAATATGCTATGTGTCCATAGTGGGAGTGTATTTTTTTTTTTTTGAGAGTACCTTTATTCAACTTGATTCACATTGTAAGAAGAGTAAAGTCATATTGTTCTTCAAGGGTTAACTCTAGCAGGACAGATTTGCCTGAGCTGTTAAGAGAAATAAGAAATGCATCTGCAGGGCAATAACCTATAATAAAACATACTGATTAAGGTTAGTGTTTTGAAAGCATGGGTCTGAGTACCTATAGAGATACTTGAGACAGTTCGTCAGGCTATTTGGCAACAGTGAAAATTATCATTTACACCTGTAATAGGTCAACTCCCTCTCAAGGGGCCTGCTGTTGAGACTGGCTACCTAACAAAGATAGTCTCACATAACTTGCAATGTACTAGAAACCTATACTGAAAGTCAATTTTACACTCTGTGCTTCTGAGTGGTTCCTGGTGCAAAAGAAGCATATCTTGCCAGGAGTCTTTTAAAGAGGGAACACAACTGGAGTTCATATATCTGTATCTATATCACTCTATATCTCCTGCTATGAGACATCTTGGCTCTGACATATACCTTCTTATGCTGCTACTATGACACATCCTTCTTTCTGAGGTCAACTTTAGATTTATAAGTACTGCCATTTGAAATTTCATTTGTCTTGTTTAGCAATGGAACTGGTTAGTTGACACAGTTATCCCGCCATCTAGAATGGGATACACAGCACCTGCCTTTGTTTACAGGTAAAATTTGCTTTAAAACAGACTTTTAAGTTCCAAGTAAGAAATATATTAACCCTTGGTCTTATGAATTTGTACCCTCAGATTTTGTTTTATACTTCGGAGAGGACTTTATCTCTCCCTCCAAAAACTAAAAGAGGAGTTACATTTTTTTTTCATTTGCCATATACTTTTCACTTAACATACTTGAGCTTACAATGAACATATAAGTTAGTAACCATTAGCTGTTAGCTATTATTGTGAGACAGAATCACCCTGGTAGCATATGAAAAATAAGGATTCTAGAGCACCATTCAAGGAATGCAAGGTGGTGATCAGAAGTTCATATTTTTTCAATTTATTTTATTTATTTGAAAGGCAGGGACTGGCGCTTCTGGTACAGAGGGCTAAGCCTTCATCATCCCAAATGGGCATTGGTTTAGGTAGTGGCTGCCCTACTTTCCAATACAGTTCTCTGATAAGGACCCTGGGAAGGCAGCAGAGGCTGGCTTAGGCCCTTAGACCCCAGAATTAATGTGGGAGACCTAGAAGAAGCCCCTAGCTCCTGGCTTTGGATTAGCCCAACTCTTGACATTTGCAGGGTGAACCAGTGGATGGATGATTCTCTCTCTCTCTCTCTCTCTCTCTCTCTCTCTCTCTCTCTCTCTCTCTCTTTCTCTCCTTCTCACTCTATAATTCTACTTCTCTAGTTAAAATAAATAAATCCTGGGCCCGGCACGATAGCATAGCAGTTAAAGTCCTCGTCTTGAACACACCAGGATCCCATATGGGCTCTGGTTCTAATCCCGGCATCCCCACTTCCCATCCAGCTCCCTGCATGTGACCTGGGAAACCAGTGGAGGATGGCCCAAAGGCCTGGGACCCTGCACCTGCGTGGGAGACCTGGAAGAAGCTTCTGGCTCTTGGCTTCAGATTGGCTCAGCTCTAGCCGTTGCTTCGGGAGTGAACCATTGGACGGAAGATCTTCCTCTCTGTCTCTCCTCCTCTCTGTATATCTGCCTTTCCAATAAAAATAAATAAATCCTTAAAAAAAGTAAATCCTTAAAACGGGATAATGAGCCAGTGCCAAAATGTCAATGAAATCACTTAAAACAAAACAAACAAACAAAGGCAGAGTTAAAGACAGAGAAAAGCAGAAAAAGATCTTCTATAGCTGGCTCATTTCCCCAAATGGTCATGAATGGTAGGATTGGGCTAGACCAAAGCCAGGAGCCAGAGACTTCCTCCAGGTCCCCCACAAGGATGCATGAACCCAAAACATTGGACCATCTTCTGCTGCTATGCCAGAAGCACTAGCAGGGAGCTGGATCTGAAGTGGAGCAGCTGGGCTTTGAACTGGTATCCATATGGATTGTTGAGGTTGCAGGTGACAGCTTTACTTGCTAAACCACAGTACCAGCTCCAAGAATTCACGTTGTAGTGAAATCCTCCAGTGATTCTGACATGACCAGCTAGCACACTTTAAAAATGCATTAACTGAGTTCAACATCATGGAATGGTGGTTTAAGCCACTGCCTGAAATGCCAGCATACCATATGAGCACCAAATTAAATCACTGTTGTACTGTCACCAATCTAGTTACAAACTAATACTCCCGGGAAGGCAGAAGCATATGCCCCAGGTGCTTGGACCACTCTACCCATGTGAGAGATCCAGATGGAGTTCCTGGTTCCTGGATTTGGCCTGGCTCATTACCAACAGCACTGGCCACTTTGGAATGGATGATCTTTATCTCTCTTGTCTTTCCTTCTCTGTTGCTCTGCCTATCAAATAAATTAAATAAATCTTGAAAAAATGCATTAATAAAGTGAAAAATGGTTAAATTTGTGGTACAAACAGCTTTCTATTATATTCCTTTTAGAACATCAAGTAAACAAGCACTGCTGGAGAAATAGTGCACACAGGAAATGATCTTGAGCAAAATATCTTGAGTCAGCTAATATTATTTATGAATGAATCAACAATTTATTACTAGTCAGGCACTGTGCTGGGCACTAGGGGCACCAGAATAAAGGGCACACTGGGCTTTGTGAAAGAGTCAAGTATTTCTCAGTTTCTTAAAAGCTGCACTCTATAGTCAGAAATACATTATTAATTGTAACTAAAACATGCACAGGGATACATATACAAAGCTGAAACAAATCTCACAAAGCAATACTCTTCTTCCATACCTGAAATACAATCTGATATTTGTTATTATCATCATGCCTGTTCTATTCTATTTTTTTCATTCCATTTCATTTGTTCTTTTATTTTTAAAATTTCATCTATGTTTTTCATTAACAACAACAAAAAAGTATCATTTAAGTGCCACCCCACTGAGTAACTATGACTGTGAAGTGGAGTGTTACCTACACTTCTCATACTTGTCACAGAGATGGGATGGGGTTGGCTTAGCTCAGTGAGGACTAACTCCAGGGAGATCAGTTGGGCTTTGTCACCCTGAACACCCATCCCATCAGCAGCAATGGAAGCCTTAGGAGGGTGCAGGATGTAGGAGAGGGGCACTGTTTTCAGCAGACATTATACACCACCCAGGCAAGGATAGCACCCACCTTTAAGCTTCCAGGACTTCTTCCTGAGTAAAGGTGAGATGTGGGCTAGTCCTCCTCCAAGTGCCCTCTGGCTCTTAGCTCTGCTACTATATATTCTGTATCTCATCTTAATTCACTTGTTAGTTTTGCAAAGCAAGTATTTTAACTAACAACCATTTTAACTAATGATTAGAACCATTCATCTGTAGTATTACAGGATGATTCTTCCAGATATATCAAAAGTAGTATGTTTAACCTATCATTTTAAGTTCTGATAAGAATTATGTCTTCATTGCATTCGTAAGCCCCCTTTTTATTTATGGCACATTTTTTGATTTTTTAAATTATTTGGTGAAATAACTGCATTTTTTGTTAGGAAAAAATAAACAAGCACTTGAGCCATCTTTGCTTTATTTTTCCAAGAATCATGACATCTTTGTAATGCCGATGGTGCAAATTCGCCGTGCAAACAGGAGTGCTGCATTTGAGTAACAGTACATCTAAAGCCAAGAATTAGCGGAAGGTTAAAAGACAAGATGTGACAAATGCCTGCAGGGGCACTACAGATAAGGAATGTCTTCAAGGTCCCTTCGTGGGGCCTTGCAGCCACCCCTGATATCGGTTGGGGCCCTTGGGTAGAAGGGGTCCTGTAAATTTTTTTGCATCCACACAAAAGCTCCCAGTTTCTGTCTGCATTTTCTCCTTTCATCCTCCACCCTAGCCATGTTGTCGAATTCTCTTATCATGTCCTCATTGCTGAAATTCATATTGTGTATGGACTCTTTGTACTCCTTGAGATACTGAGCCAGCCCCTTGTTGGTTTTTCTTTTGGCTTTCCTGGGTACATCGTCCTCGGCCGGGCGCTTTTCTGCAGCCCTGGGCTCTGGCTCCAGCTTTGCGGAACCCTTCTCTTTTGCGGTTCCCTCACTCCCCGGCTCCCCTTCCTTGGCCTTTCCCTCACTCTCAGGCTTCCCCTTATCCAGGAGCATTTGCTTAACTTCTGTCTTTCCCTTATTCCCGAGTTTGTCCTTGTCTTCCGGAGTACCAGCTGCCTCTGGATTTCCCGAAGCCTGTGGCTGTCTGCTTTCAGTCATTCCTTGGTTGGAGGGCATGCCTTCGTCCTCAGTGTACAGAGTTTCCATGGTGAGACGACCTTCCTTCTCCTGGGCTGAGGGCAGGGGCAGAGGGGAGGAGACAAACACAGGGGAGACTCAGGAGGTGGGGACACACACAGCAGGTGCACATCCAACTTGCTTGCATCCCGCCCCCTGGGGTAGGGGAGTCCTCCAGATGTGCCCTCTGCCCACTCCTTGCCCCTCATGTCTGAGCCACCAAGGGCCTGAAAGGCTGCCACCTGCTCCAATCCATCTCATCGGGACAGGACTCCTGAATGGTGGAGAAGAGGGGGCTCAGGTGGTGGGACCCGCATTCGGACCAGACAGGGCCCTGCTCACCAGCGACCCTTCTGGGTCTCCTCCAGGCCTCCCCTTGCCACTGACCTGCAGGGGGTCCTCACAGGTTGCTCCTGCTCTCTGGCTTCAAGAGGTGCTGGGAACCAATGACACGCAGACCTGCAGGCAGGGCACAGGGGCAGGAGCTGCGCGCTCCGTGGCCTCGCGAGGCCTCGGTCCTGGGCAGAATCCGGGCCTCCTCACCCTATGCCTCTCTCCTCTGCCTCCCCCGCACCCCAGCCGCCATTTCTCTCCAGGCCGCGGACGCCAAATCGGGATGCTGGCCGAGCTCTGGGTGGCGCTGGTGCCTCCTCCGCGGGTAGCGCCTGCGCCACCGCCCACTTCTCGCTCAGGTCTGTGCGTCTTCAGAGGCGCAGAGGCTGCAGGATCTCGTCCCCAGGTACTTGCGTTTCACTGTCGCACTGCGGGACTCCCCCCTCCCCAGCCTGCCCCAGCAAGATGGGGTTTGGGGGGCGAGGACCAGAAGCTGCCACCCAGACCCCGGGCCCCCGCCTCCGGCCCCGCGCCGCCTGCTCTGCTGCCCCCTGCTCCCGACGACCCCTCCCTGCGCCAGGGATCCCCTCCCTGGCCACCTGCACTGGTGTCCTGGGTCTGCGCCAGAGCCAGCCTCCACACTGACCTGTGGGCACGCGGGACAGCCTGCACCTCCTGGAGCTTTTGCTACTTGCTAGCAGCTCAGACACCTCAGGGAAAGGGTTCTTTGCGGCGCCGGGCACTGGACAGCAAGACAGGCGCAGAAACTTGATGCCCAGGTTGGTGGCTGGATGGTCACATGAGTGTTGCGTCACTGGAGCTAGCCTCTCTCTAACCAATCCCCCACCCCTTCCGCCAAAACCGACTTCACTTTCACCGGAAAACTGTGCAGAATGGGCTTGTGAAGAAACCCTTAAGTTGTGTCTTAGAAGAAAAGGGAGAGGCTTCATGATCCCGGGTGCTTTACATAGTGAATCTCACACCGTGCTCCCACAGCATTTCCCTCATTTGCCCAACATCACTAGGTGTGACAGCCCAACAGAGAGCATTTCTGACTTTGCCAAGAGGCTTGGCTTCCGAATCCCATAGTCTGCTTTCAGGAAGACCATTGCCTGTGTCCAGAGCTCTGCTCTGTGATTGTTGTCAGAAAGCTAAGCTGCCCCTTGAGTGATGCTGTTCTTTGTGGTTCTCTCCTGGGCCGCCTTTCTCCTGACTACGGGGTTCTCTCTCCCTTAATAATCTCACCCATTTCTAAGTACCGATGACTTCCAGATGTGCATGCGCACGTTTTTCCCTCCTGCCTCAATGCCCCTGTGAAGACTTCAAGTCTGTTCCCCACTTCAAAACTCCTTTCTTGTTTTCTTCATTGTCCTCTCTCCGCATTCAGAATTTGGCCTTTCTCAAGAGAGACTGTTAGAAAGCTAAGGTAGAAAAGCATTAAAACATATCTGAATATGGACTTCAGAGGCACACATTCATCATCATGCTTGGGTAGAGAGCATGCTCTTAACATTGACCCGTGTTTGTTCTTTTCCTTTTTTTTTTTTTGTCCCTTCCCTTCCATATTCCCCTTCTGTTTTACTGCTTTTTCTTTCACATTATGAAACCCTCACCCAATCAGAAAAGTAGGAAATCACCAATATTGCATTTGTATACCCCAGTGACACTCATTCCCATGTATATATTTATATATGTAGATGAATTGATGTGTGCAAATATGTGGGGTGTATGCATCTACATGTAATTTATGTCCCACAGCACGATAGCTCAGCATGTACTTCCCATATGGATGTCACAGACAATTTATCATTTGTTTCCCCCTGATCTTGTCTGCTATTTGTCTTACACTGTCATACATTTTGGATGTTTATAGCATGATAATTGGAAGAAGTAGCAGCATCAACACCTCTTAACACAAATAATTGGAGAAGCGTTTGGCATCAAAAATTGTTCTCACCACTATCCAGAAAAACGTTAGCTCTATAGCTGTTTTTGCATGGTCTCTGTCATTTTAACTATGGGAAACTTTGAATGTTATCCTTTAAATGGGGCACAGTAACTACATTGAATTAGGAGACTCAGAATATAAGCAATTCATTATCGCTGTAACCAAGTGTTAAAATGACAACTACTCATTGATATTGCACCCCACACACTACTAAATAAAACCACAGCAAAAAAAAAAAAAAAAAAAAGGAAATTTAAAATGGTCAATAAAGATTCTCTAGAGTATCCATCCAGATCCCAATCTTAAGACAAACCTATATTTTGCAAAAGCGGCTAATTTAAGGATTTTGATATGGAAAGATTATCAGAGATTATCTAGGTAGGCCCTAAATATAACAAGTATCCTTATTACAGGGGTGGGGGAGAGGCAAAGAAAGATTATTAAAAAGAAGGCAATGCGACAATGTAAGATTCTAGCTTTGAAGATGGAGAAAAGGGTGAGAAATTGAGAAATACACACAATAATGCTATAGAAACACAGGAAAGTAAAGAATATGGATTCTTTCCTGGAGCCTCCAAAGGCATCAAGGCACTGCAAACACCTTACACTAGCCCAGGAACACAGATTTCTGACTTTCAATTTTTTCTAGTATAAGAGAATTAGTGTGTGTTGTTTTAAATCACAAAGTGCATGGTGATTTGTTACAGATACACTAAGAATTTATACGAAGTTTGCTATATCTATTCCAGTTTACTTTACCAAATACTGGTAATAAAAATGTATTGGTAAACTAAATACTATACCACATCAACAGGCAACGTTTAGACTGTTTTGTACTCTAGAAGTAATGTATTTTAAGTCACTAACACAGTGACTTGAACACAGCTAGAGTTCAATTAGGTGTTTTCTCAGTTTCGTGGAGAAGAAAATGTTTTTTACAAAAAATTCTTAAGATAATTATAGATTTACATATAATTGTAAGAATTCAAAGAACTCTGTATTATTCCTTCATTTTAAGAAATAACAGGAATCTTTCCTAACCCTTTACAAATCTTCCCTCAGTTATAATATCTTGTGTATCTACAGCATTCAAAATCACAAACAAAAAACTGATGTTGATACAATCTAGCAACATTATCCAGACTTCATTGCTTTACAGACACTCATTTCTGTGTATGTGTATTAATTACATGCAATTTTATCACACAAATATTCCCACAGAGGATCTCATTAACTTTCACACAGATCAGAGGGAAACAGCCAGCTCAGGAGGCCTGACTTACCCAAGGTGTTGAGATGTACCTACCTATTCCCAGTACTCTGTTGCAATAGTCTCCTGCAAATCTTATTTCTGGGTCAATCAAACATACTATTACTAAGAAATTAACAGAGAATATACAAAATAGTATGGGAATATACATAAAATAATACAAAATGGAGTGAAATCTTTTCTTTTTTAAAAAAAAGATTTATTCATTTTATTACAGCCAGATATACACAGAAGAGGAGAGACAGAGAGGAAGATCTTTCGTCCGATGATTCACTCCCCAAGTGAGCCGCAAAACGGGCCGGTGCACACCGATCCGAAGCCGGGAACCTGGAACCACTTCCGGGTCTCCCACACAGGTGCAGTGTCCCAATGCATTGGGCCGTCCTCAACTGCTTTCCCAGGCCACAAGCAGGGAGCTGGATGGGAAGTGGAGCTGCCGGGATTAGAACTGGGGCCCATATGGGATCCCGGGGCTTTCAAGGCGAGGACTTTAGCCGCTAGGCCACGCCGCCGGGCCCGAAATCTTTTCTTTTTAAAACTGTGTAATTGGTTCAATTTTTTCTTCTTTGGTTATTTGAAAAATCACTCCAGTACATAGAAATGAAATTGAAGTTACTATATAATAGAAACAATAATTTGTGCAGTGGCTCCACTGGCTAATTCTCGACCTGCAAGTGCCAGCATCCCATATGGGCACCAGTTCATGTTCTGGTTGCTCCACTTTCAATATACCTTCCTGTTTATGGGAAAGCAGTGAAAGATGGATCAAGTCCTTGGGCCTCTTCACTCACATAGGAGACCCAGAAGAAGCTCCTTGCTCCTGGGTCCTAACCTTGGCTCAGCTCAGCTCTGGCCACTACAGCCATTTGTGAAATGAACCAGTGGATGGAAGATTCTTTTCCATCTCTCCTTCTTTCTATTAATCTGCCTTTCAAATGCATTCATATATATATGTATTATATATGTGATATATATGTATTACAGATATCATATATGTGTTATATATGATATATGTGTTATATATGATATGTGTGTTATATATATCATATATGCTTGTGTATACACATATATAATGGAAATATTTGCTTCCTGTTAAATATTTCCAGTTAGTATTTGAATACTTAAAGATAGGTAATTTGGGATTATATGTGATGCTATCCTTTAAAGCTCACACATGTATAAGTGAGTACTAATACTTTTATTTCTACCTGTGGATATTCCCAGTACATAGAAATATCTGAATCTCAGAAGAGGTGTAGATTTTAGCTGAAGTGTCTGTCAAATAATGTACATCCAATAAATATCTGTTAAAATGATTTATCTATGATTCTGTGGAAGACATCAGCCCTAATGCATTAAGAAACACTATAATTAAAAGGATAATATTTGTAAATGCTGTGAGGAAGAAGAAATACATATAAACAATAATCACAAGACAGTGTGTTATAAGATCAATAATCTAAGGAATACAAAGTAATTTAAATAAACTTCGTTACTTATCAGGTATGACAGAATTTAAATGTAGAAACAAATCTAACAACACATACAAAAAAAAAAATCAGAAAACTTTACAAATAGCTGAGTGTCCAAATAGTGATATTTAAGAGAGAGAGAGAGAGAGAGAGAGAGACAATTTCTCCATGAGTAAAGAAAGTGAAAATGACTATCTGTGAGGCCAGTAAGAAGATATTCACTAAACCATTGCAGGAAAGATAAAACAAAAAGAATAAAGTAAGAAACAATTCAAAAGTTGACCAACACAAATAAAGATTAAAAAGACCATTTGTAATTCCCCGGGTAAATGCTCTCTGGTTCACCTTCTTTTTGCATTGGTTTCTAGGAAAGTTCCAATCTTGTGTATTTCAATGACAATTCAAATTTCAGTTCATTCACATGGGAGTCACAAACTGGGACAAAAACAATGTTAGTGCAATGGAATATTATGCTACATTTAAAATGAATGAATGATATCTTTGTGTTAAGATGGATAAATGTTTAAAATATTGTTAAGTGAGAGCAATTCAAGTAGTAAAATGAGAAAATCAATATGCCACTTACAGAATAGTACCACACATACAAAATGATAGATCATATTCATTATAAGACATATATATGATAAATTAAGAATTACACATATGATGGTCATATTTAGGGAAAATAATGGAAAGATGTGCTTTTAGTTGAGTGTGTTACAAGTTTATTTGAAAAGCAAATTAGCTTCTGGTATGCATTGATCTGAAAAGTACTTCTTTATTAGTAAAAACTTCCAGAAGCTATTTTCCTTTACCTGGAAAGGCCATCAATATACCACAACAGTCTTATATCAGGGGCAAATCAAATCTCCAACCCTATTTCACAATTTTGTTCTCATAATCTTGATTGCCTATCCCACCTAAAAGATGTCAAGTTTGTCCATTAGAGTGACCTGGACATAGCAATAACTTTAAACTTACGAATACATATCAGAGAATGAGACATAACTTTAATTTAAAATATGCAGGAGCCTTCTACCTTAGTGAGACATCTAGAGAATCAGAGCTATAAGGCTTGTGAAGGTTAAGTTGTTGCCCCAGGCCCTTTGTATAATCAAAAAGGAAACACAACACCTAATAGGCCTTTTGCTTTTGAAAGAAATATACTCCACATTCGGCAGTATTATTGCAGCCCATTTAGCAATCGATACAACAAGTTGCTAATTTGGAATACAACAAAGAACAAAAGAAGCTCTGGAAGTCCAGAATGCTATGCAAGCTACTATGCCATTTGGGAACTATGATCCAGAAGATTCAAGTGAGCTTCAGGTATCAGTGACAGAAAGGAATGCTGTTTGGAGTTTTTGGCCCTAAGTATTATAGATCAAAATCATCTTCTGAAGATAATTTCCATTTGAGAAATAGTTCTTGTACTGCTACTGGGCCTTAGTAGAATCTATATGCTTAAATTTCAGCCACCAAGTTACCATGGAGTTTGAACTGCCCATCATATACTGACTCACTTAACCAGAAAGTTTCATTACACAACCACCTTTCATCAACAAATAGAAATCGTATGAGATTAATTGTAAGCAGGACTGCAAAGTGCAAGTAACATGAAGAAGTGACTCAGATCTCCACGACTCTTATTTCTGATGTTCTGCCTTATCTCTGAACCTATGCCTTATGTACATTTCTGAAGGAGAAATTGGCAATTCCCAAGAATAGCTGTGCTTGATTTGGATGTGCATGATATGGAGGCCTCACTCAAAAGTGGCCAGCTGAAGGATTACAACCCCTTGCTGAAATGTCTCTGAAGGACAAAGGTGAAGGGAAATCCTTTACTCAGTGGGAAAAGGCTGGGGAAATACATGTAGTCTGTTTTGATTAGAAGGAGAAATGTTCAAATATGTGATCATAGGGCAACTTAGGAGTGCTGGCCAGCAGTTTGGCTGATTGAAAACCGGGCGACAAGGGCATCTGAGGAAGAGATTTGTGAATAAGCTCTAAATAATCAGTAGAAGTAAAGTTATGTGTGTCTCATGTGAATGCTCACTGAAGGACAACTTCAATTGAAGAGAATATTTTCTTTTTACATTTTCAACTTTCTTGAGGTATAATTTGCAAATAAAATTTTTGTATTCAAGATGTACTTAATAGGTGAAAATTTTAACAATGAAGTTGATAAAATGATCTGTTTTGTTTTCTGAGCCATCTCTGCATTGCCCAATGGGCTTATAAGGAGCCAATGATGTCAGTGATGGAAGTTAAGCACGGGCTCAAAAATGTGGAATTCCACTCAGCAAAGATAACCCAGCTATGGCCACTAAGAAATACCAATGTGCCAACAGTGTAAACCAACATTGACTCCCTGATATGTCACTATTTACCAGGCTGATCAGCCAGCTCTCTGTTGGTAGATCAACTGTATGTAACCATGTCCATCATGGAAGGGAAGTGTTTTGATATTACTGAAATTGGTATTTATTCTGCATGCATAGTGGTCTTCCCTGCATGCCATGTTTCTATCAAAAGTACCACTCATTGACTTGCAAAATACCTTATCTGTCATCGTGGTATTCATGTAGCAGTTCTTCTGATCACAAAGCTGAACTTAGTAAAAAGCAGAAATATAATGACCCTTCGTTTATGGAATTCACTGATCTTACATTTCTCCCAGAATACTGAAGCCCCTATTCCAGAAGAATAGTATAACAGTCTTTGGAAGCCTCAACTACAGTCACACTTAGCTGTCAGTATCTTGCAGTACCGGAACAGGATTGGGGAGGAGGACAGGAAATTCCAATGACTATTAAACTGCATCATAAAACAACAATAAAAAATTCAACAACAAAAAATGTTATCCCATAATCAAGTAATTGATTTCACTATTGAATTATCCATTTTTACTTTCTTTAGTTAACCATAATAGTCCCAACATCCAGTAGAGTACAGAACAACAAAAATGATCACATGTGTTGTGCTGTTATGGCCTTCCTACAGCTGTCGTGTTTAGTATTCTGGATAAAGAAGTGGCATGACATAAGTAGCATTTCCTGTTTTTATTTTGGCCACAACAAAAGCAGCTTACAGACACACCCAATGTAATTGCAAGGATTCTTAATGTGAAAAAGGAAAGCAGAAGAGATCACAGTGAAGTAATATGAGGAAAACTTCATTGCTCTACTTACTTTACACACGAAGCAGTATACTATAAGCATGTTTACAGAACAGTGAGTTCATGAGCACTATACTTTTAATCAGTTTACAATTATTTTGTTCTCAACATTTTGCACTAGATAGTTTCTATATTTACAAATCAGGTAAATCTTGGAAGGTATTTGGTGCAAGGGCAAAGACACTGCTTGGGACTTCTACATCCCATACCTGAGTGCCTGGTTTTACTCTCCACCGCTCCACTTCCAACTCTAGCTTCCTGCTAATGCACAACCTGAGTGGCAACAGGTGAGAGTTCCAGGACACTGGGTCTCTGTCATCATGTGGAAGACCTGGATTGAGTTCCTAGGTCCTGTCTTCAGTTTTGCATAGCCCTAGCTATTATGGACGTTGGGGAGTAAACCAGTGGTTAGAAAATCTGTCCTTCTCTCTGTCTCTTTGCCTTTCAAATAAAATGAGAAGTAACATAGGCATATTTAGAAGACAAAAGAATCTTCTACTTCTCCCATTTTATACACAGTGAATTATTAAATAAGTATTTAATGTCTTACTTTCACATGAGAATATATCAATATAATTCTTAGTCAATAAATGCATTTCCACATCATCATTTTGTGGTTTGCTATATGGATTTTCTTATTTCTAAAACTTCCTTATTTTAAAAAATCTCAACAACTTAGTTACATTATTGATTCTTTTCTCCTTATAATATATTAAAAATGATTAAAGTACATGGGTTGGGGACATACAGCAATCTCTTAACTCTGTATTTTAGCCTTATGGGCCCGACTGACATCTGAATTCAAGTTTAGGGGCTAAATTTCATCCTTTCCTCCTTTCTGAAGTTAGAGGCTTCCCTCCACACTGAACTACAGGAACCAAGGGAAAGGGTGAGACAGACAACTCTTTCCTTCCTGCAGTTGTCAGTACAGCTTTTCTCATTATTATGCTAAAGCTAGGCACTGTCATCTCTCTCCTGGTTTCTTTAGCACCTAGGAATGTGACTCAGTATTTGGACAGCTATTGATATCCCTGTCTCTGTGGGGAGATGGCCATTGGAGTATCTTACTCAGTCGCAGTTCAGCTCTGCCTCTCAGCGTTCTTATCCTTCAGCTTGCTAATGTAGTTTGAATTATGCCTCTACATGGGAAATCAAGAAAGAACTAAAAGAAAAAGAATGCCTGCATGTATCAATATTGCTGCAAATGTAGTTTTGTCCTTCTTTATTTTATACTTTTGTCAAACTTTTTAAGAATGTTATACTACCATAGTTTTAATTATCTGTGATTACCTAAACATTTACCATACATCAATAAAATGGTCACTTTTCCATCTGATTGTTTATGCAATTGCTTATATTCCCTCCAAACAAGGATCTTTTAATTTCTAACAGCTTTTCATTTGGTGGAAAATCAAGTCTTTTTAATGTTCATTAAAAATGTTAGCTCACAAATACAAGGAAAGAAAAGGAACGAGGGAAAAAAGGGAGGTAAAATAATGTAATTATATTCTTAGAAGTGTGTCTATGAACTAGATGAATCAGGAAATAACTGAAAAAAACTAAAGATAAATAAAAGGGGAAGTTCATGGAAAACATAATTACAAGACAATGCACAAGTTCTATGAACACTTTGAAGATATCCTGGTATGTTTTCTATGTATATCCTTAGGCTTGAGAAGCATTGTTAGGAGGTTGAGGGTGATCTTTGTCAAGATCCCAGAGTGATTATTGGACATCATCCACAAGACCAATGTTGGCTTTCTTCCCAGCACCATGATTCTGATATTTAATAAGGATGCTGGTTCTTTACATCAATAGTGTCCTTGTATTTAGATGAGTATTTGGGAATGGAAGAAGACAAGACTACACACACCCATCTGTACTGGAAATTCAGTGCTCTCTCCTGGCTTTGCAGTTTAGTGAAGTTGGGCTGGGACAAGTCCTTATTTATTTCCATTGAGTTGTTCTTTTCCTGCACTCTTCTGAGACTTTCTGTGTTCACATCAAGTGTACATGTGACCTGAGATTGTAGCATCCTCTTGGAGTTTCAAAAATAGATGACTGTGGATGTGCAGGAATGGACACTGTAGTATGTTAGGAGCTCTTTCTAGGTCCTGGCACCTCAGATTTTCCAAACTGAACCTGCACTATTCACTCCTCCAGTGGCTCTGACCAGGGGAGAAGTAAGATTGTACCTGGGTCCTTGTGGAAATTATGGTGCCCTCTATAGCACCACCTTACTATATAAAGTGAGAATGTTTTCAGAGGGGTTCTCAGTGACACTTCGAACAGGAGCTGTGTTGGTACTATGTATAGAACTCCTTATGCCTGCATCATAAGGGACAGGAGCCCAGCCAGACTTCAGTGAGAAGGCAGCCCCTCTCAGGAGAACAGCTAGAACTCTTAGTTAAGTGAACACTCCAGGGCCCGAAGCCATCAGGGGTGGGGCAGAGTGAAGAAGGACACCCGAGTTTCAGTGTGATGCTGCAGTTTGTTTCCACCATGGAACTGACAAATCATGAGAAGCAAAGTGCCCTGCATGATCCTCTCCCCAACCAGACAGGGGGTGGCCCCAGTGATGAAAAGCCGTATGATCAGTTCCTTCAGCCTTCACTAACGTGGGAGGCAGACACCAAGGGAAAGCATTTACAACTGTTTGAGTCCCACCTTCTCTGCAAGCCATACACCAGCCTTAGCTACTCAGATTCCTAGTCCTATATTTTCCATATATTGGGTGTTTCTGTCTTCTGAAGTTATATCCATAACCTGAACATCTTCTCATGCGGAGCAGGCGCTCCATGCTTTCATGTGTCTCCCTCTGTGTCCTCCTGGAGATTTGTCCAGGGCCTTTGTCCTACTCTGTTGCCTACATGTCTTTTTGACAGCTCAGGGAATTGTGGCACAGCCCAGCTCAGCTGTGACAAGTTCAGGGGAAACTTAATACCTTCACGACTTTTTACCTGTTGCTTCATGGACTTATCATTGCTACAAAACCAATTCTGATACCAATGACTTCACTTTCAACCGGAACTCATTTGTTGATCACAGTGCTTGCTTTGGGTGGGTGACAGTGTTGCTATGGCCACACAGACTGGCCATCCTTTCCTCAAATGTGCACTGCTCAACCTCCCACTCTGCCTCATATTTCCACTGTGTTCAGCAGGATCTCTACACACAATTTTTCCAAACGTGTTGGTTTGTTTCTGGACCTCACACCTGTTATCTGCACAAATTCCCTCATGCATAGTCGACTCTATTACTTTGGATGCTGTTCAATATCTTCTGTGATTTGCCAGGTAGCCCCATAATCACCCTTTGTGTTTGTTTAAATTCAAGTGTGGTCTTAACTCACTGTACCACAGTACCAGCCCTTAAAAGTAGTTTTGTATCTGTTTTGCATATAATTATCAGGGTTTTAACTGTAGTTGTAACTATAGTTAAAGAGTAATAAAGAGAACTGTGTTGCGTCTTACCCTTAATATAATTAATGAATTAAAAATAATAAAAAAAACAAACAAAAAAAGAGTATGTACCAGACTAGTCACCAACAACAACAAAAAAAAGAATGGCTCAGATCCTTAGCATCCTGCACACATAGGGGAGACCCTGAAGAGACTCCTGCCTCCTGGCTTTGGATTAGCTCAGTTCTGGCTGTTGAGGTCACTTGGGGAGTGAACCAGCAGACAGATCTGTCACTCTGTCTCTCCTTCTCTCTGTAAATCTACCTTGCCAAAAAAAAAATCTTAAAAATAAACAATAGCATTGATTATGGATAGGCATTTGGCACATGAGTTGAGACACCACACAGGATGCCTGCATCCCATATCACAGTGCCTGTGTTATAGCCCTAGCTCTGTTTCTAATTCCAGATTCCTTATAAAGCATACCTTGGAAAAGAAGAAGGAAGTGACAACTCAAACTCTTGGATCCCTGAGGAACATCCCAGTTGAGTTCAAGGCTTCTGGCTTTGACCTAGTCCAGTCCTGGGTTTTGGGAGCATATGGGGAATGAACCAGTGGATAGATGATTTCTCAATGTTTGTCACTGTCTTTGGGTCTCCTTCTTGATCTCCAAATGAAGTAAGCAAATTAATTGTTCAGCTGAAGAAATGGAGCAATGCCTACATCAAAGGAACCAGGCAAGGTCAATCTACATGCATGTGAGCTGGACAGGGTACAGGCCAGGCTGGGTTGAACCACAGCACCCACCAGTTCACAAGAGAGCTGGAACTGGGAGTGGTCTGGGCTGAATTACTGCTATAGCACTGCTGGTGAATGCCAAACTGGGAATGGGTCATCTCAAACTGGATTGGCCACAGTACCTGCTGGCACACACAATAACCAGGGCTGAGAGTGGGCCTGGTAGTGGAACTTTGGGGACTCATTTGCTAGGCTGCTACCTCTACTGGTGAGCATAAGAGCTGGGACTGAGGGTGCGCTCATCTGGAGATGGGCCAGGCTGGGCCAGGCTGCTGGACCCACTGGTGTGCAGGAGAGCCAAAATGGGTGCAGCCAAGCCAAGCTAAGTTGCAGTACCAGCTGGCAAGTGCCAAAATTGGGTGTGAATAATGTCAAACGGGACTGCAATACACTCTGACAGGCACAAGTTCCAGAGCTGGGAACATGCCTGACAGGGGAAAAGTGGGCACTCCCCTTCTAGGCTGTACCTATCACTGGTGAGCACAAAAACCACGCTGGACAAGGTTGCGGCACTTGTTGGCATATGTGAGAGTTGGAGCTGGAGGTGGGTGGGGCTGAGCTAAGCTGCAACACCCACTGGTATGCATGAAAACCAGGTGAGATATGGGCTGGGCTGAGCTAGACTGTGACAGAGGCGGCAATCACAAACTTCAGGGCTGGGGCAGGCCTGGTGGAGGTTATTGGGTGTCACTGTGACTTGGCCATGGTACCCTGCTGGTGTGTGTGAGGACCAGATCTGAGGCTGGCTAATGTGGCTGGGCTGCAACACTTATCAATTTGCATGAGATGTGAGGCTGGGGTGGAACTGACCAAACAGCTGCATCCACTGGCATGCACATTGGCTGGTGCAGGTGACATACCAAACCTGACTCTGTACTGGCTTTACACAAGAGTCATGTCTAAGGTCACCCCAGGCAAGATCTCTTGGATTATCTCCCAATTGGACTGCTGGACTCAGACCCTTGTCACAGGAAAAATCTCAGGGTATGTGATCCAACCTTGAAGTGCATGTATCAGGGCTGAGCATCCCCGGTTGCTCAAGTCTGTGTAGCGGACAGCATGCCCGGATGCACACAAGGACATGGTGACCATCTTGGTCAATAGTAGATGTCAACTGCCAAGTCAGAGGATGGAAAACAGAAGAAAATGAGCAAGGAAATTTGATGAAAAGTTAAAGAGGAAGCGCAAATTGCTCCAGAAAAACTTGTAAAGAAGCAAATGACTTGGGGCAAGGGCTGGCATTATAACATAGCAAGTTAAGCTGCTGTCTGAAATGTGAGCACTGGTTCAAATTCCAGCTGCTCCACTTTCTGATCCAACTCCCTGCCTATGGCCTGGGAAAGCAGTAGGGGATGGCTCAAGTCCTTGAGAAACACATGAGAAGCTCAAAAGAAGCTCTTGGCTCCTAGCTTCAAAATCCACCCAGCTATGACTGCCGCAGTCATTTGGGGAATGAACAAGTGGATAGAATCAATCTCTCTCTCTCTCTCTCTCTCTCTCTCTCTCTCTCTCCTTTTCTTTTCCTTTTCCTCTGTAGCTCTGTCTTTCAAATAAATAAATCAATACATCTTTAAAAACAAAGAGAAGCAAAAGACAGAGACTGGAAAAAATTTTGGAGAGCTCCATCAACTTCCAAATAGAATACCACCAACAGAGACAACGACCAGTCAGTGTTTGAAAATTGAAAGGGAAAATTTTCATTGATATTGAGAATGCAGAATGAATCTAGAGGTGAAATGAAACCAGGAAAAAAATCATCATTTCTTTGCATCTAGAGCAATGGAGTTACCTGAAGGATTAGGTTTCTGACATAGTAAAAACAAAAACAAAACAAAACAAAAACAAAAACAACTGTAGAGTTTGAGCCACGTACTACTCAAAACGATGTCCAACTTGTTTCAATCTGTCTCTTTATAATGGTTTTGGTTTCTAAATGTTAGCTTCAACATTATTGTACATTTATGTTGCAGAAAAATTTATAAGATGAATACTTTTTTTTAAAGATTTATTATTATTATTGGAAAGCCAGATATACAGAGAGGAGGAGAGACAGAGAGGAAGATCTTCCGTCCGATGTTTCACTCCCCAAGTGAGCCACAACGGGCCGGTACGCGCCGATCCGAAGCCGGGAACCAGGAACCTCCTCCGGGTCTCCCATGCGGGTGCAGGGTCCCAATGCATTGGGCCGTCCTCGACTGCTTTCCCAGGCCACAAGCAGGGAGCTGGATGGGAAGTGGAGCTGCCAGGATTAGAACCGGCGCCCATATGGGATCCCGGGGCTTTCAAGGCGAGGACTTTTAGCCGCTAGGCCACGCCGCCGGGCCCAAGATGAATACTTTTAAATGTGCAGTATTAAAAATTTCCCGAATAAAACTAATTTTCAACTTTATTAAGAATTGCTTCATATCTATTTAGCATAAAATAAAATTGTAAGTTTTAAAGACTAAGTTAACATATTTTTTAAAATGCATACTATTCTCATTTCATGGAGAAGTAAAGTAGATGTAAGAACTGAATTGGCATTATGTCTAGGTGTGGAGTGCAGGTTATGGCGTGTGCTCTTGCTTACTTATCTTCTCCATGCAGTCACAGGCAGAGCTGTATCTTCACTTCACACTTGATGGGTCTTTTAATAGCAGACATCTCATAAAATGAGGGACACAAGGAATTTCTCACAGTAACTGAAACATTCTAGAATTAATAGGATGATAGATATTAAGCCAAGCTTCCAATCCTAGTCCTCCCTTCCAATACCACCTTGCTAAGGTGGTCTCCCTGTTCTGAAACTCATAGAGCTGCAGCCCTGGCACTGTTAATCAAATAGCTTCATCTCTAATTTTCTTTCGTCATGAAAATTACTACATTTTCCAGAGTAACAAATGCTGTGAAATGGTTTGTTAACTAAGATAGCAGTTCTGCTTGGAAAATTCATATCTACCTTTAGTCAGTTCTGATTGCTGTCCTGAAATCTGTACTTCATTCGCTGAATTGTCTTTTCCCACATCAGAGCAGGTTGAGGTGTCCACACTGTAGAGGAAAGCCCTCCCTGAACTATACACCACTGCACAGGCTTCTTCCACCTGCTCACAATCAGCTCCTCCCTAGGACCTTTGAATACTGCTTCTCAGTTCCCACTCTGGCCCTCCCAGGCTCTTTCAATCACCCCTGTTTGCCTGTGTTCCCTTGTGCCTACATGCTGGTGATTGCAAACATGTGTGCAAGTTATCTGATGTCTCACTGTATGAGTGCTCATCATATATGTTTTTCAGTCCTCTTCCACACTTGATAGTTTTTTTTTAGACTGAATCACACTCACTCTGTACATAGGTTCACAAAGGACATTTTAAGGCAGGGTATAGTAGTCCCCTCTTATTATAAAGGACACAATTCAAGTTGGCCAGTGGATGTCTGAAATCAAGTATAGTACCAACCTGTATATATCCTATGTTTTTCCTATTCATATATAACTATAATTGCTTAATTTGAAAATTAGTTGCAATGAGAGATTAACAAAAGCAAAATAAAAAGCATAACATACTGTAATAAGAGTTATCAGAGCTCTCTCTCCGCCTCCCTCCTATCTCCTCGTCGTCTCATCTAAATTCCTCATGGCAATAAGGAGTATTTTCAAACTGTGGTTGACCACAAGTAAGTTGAGGAAGCAAAAGTAAGGATAACGGGATTACTATATTGTGTTATTTACTCCTGCCATGAGCTTTTTGGAAGAGAAGTGGTATTACGTTGGTGCCACCTTGTGGCTGAAGCTGGAACATGACTGAGCAAGAAAGCAGGTGGGAGGAGCTGTGGTTCAAGCTCACTCTACAGATTTTTCTGAGATCCTGGATGGAAAAAATAAGAAAATATTTCCAGTGTACAAGAACAGTGTTGACCTTCATAACACAAAGCAAAACTTATCTATGCTGAAAAGAAATCTGTGCTGAGAAGAAGAAAGATGAATAATTTCTATTTTTAAACTTTGGGACCTTCAGGTAAATAGCTATAGAATTATAAAGCGAGATGGATTCATATAATTCATGACCTTGGTAACCTCTTTTTGCTCTATTTAATTTTGATGTCTTTCCATGCAAATACATTCTCTGGTAATATTATATGTAACTTTACAACAGCATTTAATTGTGCTTCTTTTTTACACCAACCATGCATTTTATGGTATTGGTGCTCCAAAACTTGTTTTCATCAGTACGTCCTGAATTTTAACATTTCTCTTCACAATTCATCTATAAGGTTTTAAATGTCCTTTCTGTTTTACAGATGCCCAAACTCAAACTCCAGAAGGGTATACTTTTCCAAAATCAAACATATATTGGAGACATGTTTGGATCTCTAGCTCTTGTCCACCTCATAAAGGATACGCAGTAAGACTCAGATAATGATCCTACTCCTGTGGTGGCTATTTGTCTTAAACAAAATCTCCTTGTGGAGGTTGATTGTGTAGATGAAATCTTGTCCTAGGAGCCAATATGCCCAGATGTGGAATCAAGAGAATTAGCCAGTTCCTCAGGGGCTGTGTGTGGTGGAGGTCTATACAGGGAAATGTATGGTTCTCTCCTGAGAGAGAAAGGAAAAATAAGAGTGATAAAAATCACATATGCATTTATGTTTCATTTGCTCTAGTCCATGCATGGACAGTTACAGAAGGATCTAATGAGTCATTAATCAAAGACCCTTCCCTTAACCTCACACTACTTTTGGGACCTCATTTGAGACTTTTAAAGCTGCAATTCTGGCTCTATCCAGTGGCACTTATCTTCATCTTCTACATTTTTTACTCACAGTAAAATGCTTATTTAGAAAGGGAAATAAAATGTATCACTGAACCCAAATTTCTAGAGTCCTCATGGAAGAATTCCTAAATCTTTTCATTTTTTAAAAAAATTTGGAGACAGAAAGCCACAGAGAGAAATCTGCCATTCCCTGGTTCACTCCCCACATGTCCACAGCAGCTGTGACAGAATAAAATCAAACAGTCCAAGTCTCCTGTATGAGCAGCAGGGAACCAAATACCTGAACTATCATCTCCTACCTTCCAGGTCTACATTAGCAGGAAGCCAGAGTCAGGAGCTGGAGGTGGGCTTCCGGCCTAGGCACTCAGATGTGAGATGCAGGCATCCCAAAACAACACCTCAAATACTAGGCTAAATGCCCGTCCCTGAAATTCTCTTTGAACAAGTATTCTTTCTCTGATGGGACCTCATTCCAGACACAACTGCATGCAGATTTGGTTGCTTGCTGCACCTCAAGGACAGAAAATAAGAGTTTTAGATAGGCTTTCAATTTAGATATATATTTTTTAAGTTTATAAACTGTGTGTCTGTCTTATTTGTAGAAGGGCTGGCTCCTCCCATTTGATTGAACGTGGCATGGTGTTTCTTCTACATATACCACCTCTTATATTCATGGAGTTCTAGACGCAGTCACATAGATGAGCATAGCCAAGAGGATAAGGTCTGTATGTTTGACTGGGAGGACAAGACAGTGACCACAATCCAGTATAGCCCATTTCCAGTGGGATACATACCACTACATCATAATATACACTTTTCGTCTCGTAGTAGCAAAATCCATCATTGGCTGATTCTAACAGATCATCACCCCAACAGGAGCAAAAGGGAGGAATGTCCTAGAAATCCTTCCATGATCCCAAGTTTTAGCACCTCTGGCAATGCCAATAAAAGGTGTTTACATCATATCCATGAGTGGCTGTTAATCATTGGGTTCCCATTTCATCCAACCCAACCCAGTGATTTTTGGTTAAACAAACAACAATAAAAACCACAAAACTTTCTCCAAGATGTTCCTTCAAATCACTATTGTTAACCATCTGACCATCTCTTTATTGACATAATAAATTGTCACCTACTGAATCTCCTATCTTACATTGAGTTATCAGTACAATCCCTACCTATGGATGTTCCCTAAGAGTCATTTCCCAATAGACAGCAGCACAGAGATCCCCAATTCAGTGTCCAAAATGGAAGCAGGGATGTGTTAGACTACCCTACGTAGCCTAGCTCCTGCTTTGCAGGGAGAAAGGCTTGATATCTGCTGCAGGATACTGCCCTTGGCCTCCAGCAACCATGAGACAGACTCAGTTTTGTTCTCTGCAGTATGTTCCCAGAACAAGAAGCTCCACTCTGTGCCCTGTGCCCCTCGTAGGTTCCCTGACTTGCCCCAGGGGATAGCTCTGTTAGGCTGTGTGGTCAGCCCCATTTCAGATGACCTGGCTCATGCTCACAGCGCTTGATCTCCCATGCAGGTGGTCGGAGGCAGGAGTGGAATGAGGTTTACTCCATCGCCTGTGGCCACCTGCCCCCCGCACCCGGGTAGTGGAGAGGATGGCAGAGGTGACACTCCTCCACCCTCTCCATGCCTCTGTGCCATCTGGGTGAGGTGCTGATCCCTGAGTGCGCGTGTGGGCTCCAGCAAGAGGTTAGTTGTTGCCCTGGGGGCAGGTGAGCAAAATGGAAGGAAGATAGCATGTACTGAGTACTTTTTTGTTTAAAGATTTACTTATTTTTATGGAAAAGTCAGATATATATATATAGAGAGGAGAAGAGATAGGAAGATCTTCTCTCTGATGATTCACTCCAGAAGTGACCACAACGGATGGAGCTGCGCTGATCCGAAGCCAGGAGCTTGGAGCTCTTCCAGGTCTCCCATGTGGGTGCATGAGGACGGCTTTGGGCTGTACACGGCTGCTTTCCCAGGCCACATGCAAGGAGCTGGATGGGAAGTGGGGCTGCCAGGATTAGAACCGGAGCCCATATGGGATCCCAGAACGTTTAGGGTGAGGACTTTAGCCGCTAGGCCACTGCACCGGGACCATGTACTGAGTACTTTAAGCAAATACACTTCATACTTCATTTCTCTTCATCCTAATAGTTGTTTAGCTCACACATCTTCTATCAGTTATTCAAATTCGGGTCCTGAATTTTGGGGATCTTATGTAAATAAGGAAGATACTTTTGTTACCTCCTGTTTGGCAGTATACTCTGAAATAATCTATTTTCCTCTTTTTGGTTTAGTCAATCCTGTCCTGGTCTGAGTGCTCAGATCTCCCAGGAGAGTAACCAAATGTATTCCGAAGGTAATATTAATCTTTTAAAAACAATGCTAACCTATATAGTTCACTTCTAAAAAAAGATTTATTTATATCTTTCATCCACTGGTCCACTTCCCAAATGGTTACAATGACAGGAGCTGATCTGATCTGAAGTCAGGAGCTAAGGACTTCTTTTGGGCCTCCTATGTGGGTACAGAATTCCAAGGACTTGACGCATTGTCCATTGTCCACTGCTTTCCTAGGATAGTAAGTAGAGAGCTAGCTAAGGACTGCTCAGTCACAAACTGGCACCAATATGGGATGCTGGCACTAGTCAGCAGGTCAGCATGCAGCACCCAGCTATCTGTATTGTCCTTAGGTCACAATATTACTGGGGAGTAAAATAACATGCCGCAAGAAACAAATTCATTCTGTGGAAACTAGAAGAAAACATTTGCCAGTCAACACCATGGGTTAGTATCTCAGGTTTGTATGACATATTTACTAATAAAGAAAGTGATAAGTAATTTCAACAAATAATTCATACATGAAATCTGAGCATATATCAACATTACATATGTTAAAATATGACCCAAACACAAGAACTGTTAAGATGCTGACAGAAATCAATAAATCAACATTAATTAATTAATTAATTAACAGTAACTTCTATTAATACTAACTAATTAATATTAATAGTGGAACAGAATAGTTACGAAAGAAAGTGAACACTGTGATTCTATTTCCGTGGGAAAATGTATTTATGTAGTGGTGTGTGTTCATGTGTGCATTAGCTACAGGGATCTGTATATTGACAATAGACACCTCAGTCATCATTATTAACCTTTGAGGTTAATAATAGATGCAGAATAATTTCAGTTTATAAATACATCCTTGAATATTATTTGAAAATGTTTAAAGAGGCAAGCATTTTCACAACGTATTTGTGAACAGGTTAACAAAATATTTGGGAAAACCATTCACTGCATTCGATTCCAATGGAGGTTGAAAACAACCACTTTCACAGGTGTGTGTGTGAGAGAGACACAGAAAGAGAGACTGTATGTGTGTGTGTGCATTGTATGTGTGTGTGTATGTGTGTGTATGTGTGCGTGCGTGTGTATGTGTGTGTGTGTGCGTGTGTGTGCTTGTATGTGTGTGTATGTGTGTGTGTGTGCATGTGTGTGTGTGTGTGTTTCTGTGTCTCCTCTAGCTCTACCACCCGAAACACACTTTCACAGGAGCTAGAGCCTAATCTTCGTTTAGCTATCCCATGCAATGATAGATACATTGATGGCTATCAGTAGGCTTTGAAAAGTTCTGGAAAAATCTGGCTGATCCCATTATGTAAAATTTCTAATACCCCTTCCCTGTTCCCCTGTTGCACCACTGGTCCGAGGGTCTCAGAGCTGAAATCCCAACTACGGCCACTAGATGGCAACCAATATCATTTTGCTTTTCTTTCTTTTTTTTAATTTAGTTTGTTTTTATTACAAAGTCAGATATACAGAGAGGAGAGACAGAGAGGAAGATCTTCCGTCCGATGATTCACTCTCCAAGTGACCACAACGGATGGAGCTTCGCTGATCTGAAGCCAGGAGCTTGGAGCTCTTCCAGGTCTCCCACGTGGGTGCAGGGTCCCAAAGCTTTGGGCCGTCCTCGACTGCTTTCCCAGGCCACAAGCAGGGAGCTGGGTGGGAAGTGGAGCTGCCAGGATTAGAACCGGCGTCCATATGGGATCCCGGTGCGTCCAAGGTGAGGACCTTGACCATTATGCTATCGTGCTGGGCCCGCTTTTCTTTCTTTCTTTCTTTTTAAGATTTATTTATTTTTATTGGAAAGGCGGATATTCAGAGAGGAGAGACAGAGAAGATCTTCCGTCTGATGATTCACTCCCCAAGTGGCCGCAAAGGCTGGAGCTGATCCAAATCCAAGAGCCAGGAGCCTCTTCCAGGTCTCCAACATGGGTGCAGGGTCTCAAGGCTTTGGGCCATCCTCGACTGCTTTAGCCACCAGGCCACAAACAGGGAGCTGGATGGGAAGTGGAGCCGCCGGGATTAGAACCGGCGACCACATGGGAATCCCACGCGGGTGCAAAGCGAAGACTTTAAGCACTACGCTATCGCGCCAGACCCCGCTTTTCATTTTTAGTAAGTGTTTTTGAATGAGTAACAAATGTATTGACAAGGTTGGTTTATTGTGAAACCAGTTCTGTTTGGAAATTCAATACGGCAACCATTTCTATTTGATATTTTCCTTAAGTCCACATCGCAGTCACGGTTAGTTCTTTCTTTCTCGATGCGGAGCAAGATAGATGTACACGATGGTGACAGCGCCCTCCTACAACACAGGGTACTTATTCTGTGTTACATTACACACAGACAAAGCTCCTCTCATCTATTCTCAGTTGTCTTTTTCCCAGGACCCTATGGACACAAGTCCCCAGACCCCACCCCGGTGCCCCCGCCTTCTCGCACTTGCCTCCTTTTTGCTCAGCTTTATTTTATACCTACACTCTGATGACAGACAAAGAGCAGCAGAGCTATCTCGTGCCTCCTGGTATAGGCGCTCCACTATGTATATTCAGAATCTTTTTAAAACATTATTTTGTCTTAGACAAATGGAGTCACTCTGCAGATAGCTGCATAAACTGGGTGTTAAAGGTTTTCTTTCTGCTCCTGGCATAAACCTCTGTGGGCAAGAAGTTGAATAATGATGGTATGTTAGTGCAACCTCATTACAGAAACGTGAGCTGCAGCACGGGACATCCTGAATCTGAAGGGTGGAGGGAGGGGCTGTGGCTCAAAGATGGAGCGTTCTGGGAGTCCTGCTGGAAAAGAAAAGGAACATAGGACAGTACACTTTGTAAGCCCTCCTGTGGGTGGAAGGTCTCTCTTTCATAAAATGAATAAGAGAATGAGTATAATTTAGAACAATGAGGAGAGCAAGATACAATCTTGAATGACATCTACAAGAATTTTCATTTTCATTCTCCAGAATGAAATAGAGGACTAAGAAAAAAAACTCTCAGAATGTTCTACAGAATAATACTCAACTACTTAATGAGAAACTCATTAAAGCTCCACTTTGGTTAAGAGGCATTAATATATTATGTATATTATGCATATTATCAATATACTTGCCCAAATTGATTAGCCTCAAATAAGTTATATAAAGGCCAGTTATATAAAGCCACAGGTGGCCTGGAGAATCTGTTGAACAAAACTATAAGGATGTTTTAACAACTAATGGAGTCATGTGGGAGGCCCAGAAGAAGCTCTTGGCACCTGGCTTCAGACCAGCTTAGCTACGGCCATTATAGCCACTTGGGGAGTGAGCCAGTGGGCAGAACATCTTTCTCTTGGGTCAGGCGCAATAGCCTAGTGGCTAAAGTCCTTGCCCTGCACACGCTGGGATCCCATATGGGCGCCAGTTCAAAACCTGGCATCCCTGCATCCCATACAGTTCCCTGCTTGTGGCCTGGGAAAGCAGTTGAGGACAGCCCAAAGCCTTGGGACCCTGCACCAGCGTGGGAGACCCAGAAGAAGCTCCAGGCTCCTGGCTTCGGATCGGCTCAGTTCCAGCCATTACTGCCGCTTGGGAAATGACTCAACAGACAGAAGATCTTCCTCTCTGTCTCTCCTCCTCTCTTTATATCCGACTTTCCAATACAAATAAAATAAATCTGTAACAGAAGATCTTTCTCTCTGTATTTCTCTCTCCGTATATCTTCTTTTCTAGTAAAAAATAAGCCTTTAAAAAAGTTTTTAAAATTTTTAAAAAGAATGAATAGTGTCATTTAAAGAGATGACATAAGCCTTACAGGGATAACGTGAGGCTCTGGATCTCAATAATGAAAGAAGGAGATGGGTGCTTGGCATAGCAGCTTGAGTCAGCCCGTGGGATGTCCACATTTCATATCTGGGTCCAGTCCCACTTCCACTTTTCTAGCTTCCTGCTAATGAGCACCCTGGGAGGTACCATCCACCACTCATGTGGGAGATCTGAGTGGATTTCCAGAATCCTGGGTTTGCACTGGTCTGGGTATCTGGCTGTTACAGATGTTTGGAAGATGAACCAACAGATGGAAGATCTCTATGCATTTTTTTAAAAAAATTACCATAATTATTGAATGTATGAAATTATGTATGCCCAAAATTACACTAAAAAAAACAGACATAAAAGGGAAAATTGTCATTGTTTTTAAAAGTGTAAAGCAATTTTACATTAGAAAACTTTATTTTTATTTAATGAAAAGGAGAGATAGGAGGAGGGAAGGAGAGAGAAAGAAAAAGAGAAAGAGAGCAAGATTTTTCTGTTGTTTCACTACCCTAAAGGCCAACAGTAACTGGCGAGCCATCATCTGCTGCCATCCACAGGTGGGATTGATCGCTAGCATTCCAATGTGTCACGGGGTCATCTTAAGCAATGGCTTGACTCAGTTCATCACCCATTGAAACTGATAAAGGAGAAAACACAAAGTACATTCGTACCATTACAAGCACAGTCTGGATACAGGGTAATCCTCTGATGGGAGCACTACTTTATAGAACATCAACTAAAAATGTACGTAGGATGGCATATATGTGTGTGCATGTATGTATATATATACATATATACATATATACATATATACATTTGCAGTATCTATTCAAGGCAAGGATTACTGATTACTGTTAGAAGTTAAGTGAATGATTGATGGAGGAGCAGCAGATCAATATTTCTTTTCTGATTTTTAGAGATTTATTTATTTATTTGTTATTGAAAAGTCAGATATAGAGAGAGGAGGTAAGACAGAGAGGAAGATCTTCTGTCTGCTGATTTACTCCCCAAGGGGCCTCAATGGCCAGAGCTGAACCGATCTGAAACCAGGAGCCAGGAGCTTCTTCTGGGTCTCCCACATGGTTGCAGGGGCCCAAAGCTTTAGGTTGTCCTCCACCATTTTCCCAGGCCACAAGCAGGGAACTGGATGGGAAATGGGGCTGCTGGCATAAGAACCGGTGCCCATATAGGATCCAGGAGTATGCAAAGTGAGGACTTTATACACTAGGTTATCATGCCAGGCACAATATTTCTTGTTTTAAAAGGAAAAACTTAGCTGTACAACAGCAGGGTCAAACTGCTGTCACCTTAATTCAGTTAGCACTCATTGCATGATGCAAAATGAGTCCTCACCATTATCTATGAAGAGCTCCTGCCAAAAGCATTTTACCTCAACCTCCTTCAGCAATCAGAAGTAGCCTGCAGATTGCAGGAAATGTAGCAGACCAATGGTCAAGCTAAAACAAACAAACAAAAACACAACAACACAACCAGAAAAAAAGAATCATTTATATTCAGAAAATGAGGACCCTATAGGACAGTATACTTGTTGCTTAAAATGTCAATGTCATTGGAGCTGACACGATGGCTCAATGGCTAAATCCTTGCCTTAGAAGTTTCAGAATCCCATATGGGCTCTGGCTTGTATCCTGGCTGCTCCACTTCCCACAAAGCTCCCTGCTTGTGGCTTGGGAAAGCAGTAAAGGATGGGAAAAAATGTTTAGGGCCTGGCGCTATGCCTCATTGGCTAAATCCTCACTTTGCAAGTTCCAGGATCCCATATGGGCATAGGTTCATATCCCAGCTGCTCCACGTCTCATCCAGCTCCCTGCTTATGGCCTAGGAATGCAGTAGAGAATGGCCAAAGGCCTTTGAACCTTACACACATAGCTCCTGGCTCCTGGCTCCTGGCTTTGGAACAACTCAGCTCTGGCTGTTTGGGCCACCTGGGGAGTGAACCAGTGGATGGAAGATCTTTCACTCTGTCTCTATTTATCTCTGAAAATCTGCATTTCATAAATAAATAAATAAATATTTTCAAAAGGTTTTAAAAAGTCAATGTCATGGAAAAAAGTACTTATTTCCATTAAAATTAATAAAGGAAAAGGTCTATATTAGCCCAGTGAGTTCTGTGATCCCTGATTAGAACTAGTTTAAAATGAGTCCTATTGAGGCAAGTTCAATACTGACTGCCATGTTCTGGAATAATTATTCATTTTATTGAATGTAACAATGTTTTACTGTATAGAAGCAATGTCCTGTCTTTTTTCTAAGACGTGAAGTTTTAATTAATGATGTCTCTAATTTACTTTAAAGTAGCTCATTCAACTGCATTGGCTAGTAACATGTAAATGCCCAGGAAAAACAAAAATGTTTCTCAATTAAAACCAATGTATGTTTGATAGATGTTAGAAATTTTGCACAATCTGCAGTTTTCTGTACAATTCTGAATACAGCCCCTGTTGAGACGGCTCAGCAGTGTCTCCACTTAAATGGCCAAACTCTGAATCACATGAATAAAGTGTGTCTGGTCATTCTAAAGTTGTCCATCTATGAATATTACAGCTTCAAGCACACACCTTAACTGAACAAACAAGTTTCAGATTGGAGTTTGAAAACAGTAGAACTAACTACTGACTGATTTTAATCACTTATCTCCTGCCAACATTGTGGTTCATTTTAGATTCTGGGTTACTAGTCCTGAAGAATTGGAGGGCCTGTGTTAAAAAGAACATAAAAAATCTATAACCATTCAATGAGAACTACTACATATGATTGTTTCTGTTTTATTTTACATGTTTACACAATTTGCATGAAAATAAAAGTGCATACTGCTGTTAAGAACAGCTTCAGATATGTGTAACAGAAAGCCAAAATTAACAGTGGTGTAAATTCACAGAATAATATCCTCTCACATACAAGAGATCTAGAGGTAAGCACTTGGGAATGGTTCATTGGTTCTATAAGGCATGCAGACACTAATAGAAGGTAATTCCACACAGCGTTTCTACTGTTTGACAGATTTCCCCCCACTCAAACTATCCTCCAGGGTTATTTTTGGAAAAAAAAAGCCTGCAAAGATTGAGATGATGCGTGCTTCCATGTTAGAGTGTAGATTTGATTCTGGGACATAATCGCAAAGGTAATGCTTCTTTGCTGGGCCAGTACTGGTCAGATTTTCCAGCAATTTCCTTGTAAAATTAGAAATGTCCTAAATTCAGTGTTCTATAGTTGTGACACTATATTTTGCATTCTCTTTGTAGGTTGACATGTTTAAAGTAAACATACGTACTGTCATATTCATCCTCTGTGAAACAATGGAATTACACACTTTAAACATGTTAAGGAAAGGTGATTATTTAGTGTAGTGTTTTCAGTGCTGCTGGGAAGGCCCACATCCATGTCACAGTTCCTGAGATTGAATCATGGCTCTATCTATACTTCCAGTTTATGGAAAAAATCACGTTATGAGAGGCAGCAGGTAGTGGCTCAAGTATTTGGGTCCCCAGTACCCATGTGGAATACTAGATTGAGTTTTTGGCTCATAGCTTCAACCTAGCCATGCCTCAGCTACTGCGTGCACTTGAGCTTGAACCAATGCCTCTGTGGTCTCTGCCTCTCTCATTCTATCTCTCTTCATCTATCACTGTTTCAATGTATCTCTGTATCTTCACTTTTAAAATAAGTTTAAAACAAATAAATTTTTAAAATATTAAGAAAACTTAAGAGGAGATAAATGATATCATCATAAAAATGGTTTTACAAATCACTTTATACGTGGGTGTCTGCAAACATGACTGAATTGGGTCAGTTTGTAGTTGACTCATGGGGTTTCTCCCCAGAACTGAAATTATCTAAAGGAAAAATTAAAGGGGGGATTAGACGCCAATAATAACCTCAGTCTTGGCACTGGTAGTTAAGATTCAATATAAGTTATTGATTACAACAGGTTGGGAATGGTGTGATTAGTTGAAACAGAAAGGTTGGATAATATGCATTTATAACAGGTACTGAAACAGAATGAATATGTCCTTGTATTTCACAGCACAGCAGGGTGACTAGAGTTCACAATAACCTACTACGTATTTCATGAAGAATCAAAAGATATAAGCTCAAAAAACTAGGAACATTAAAAAGAGATAAAGAGATGGAATGTTGACTACTTGTGGTTTGATTAGTACATGCTGTAACAAATGCACTGAATATCACACCGTACCCATGATATGTACAATTATTCCAAGATAGTTAGAAAATGTATAAAATCATAGTAGAAGGATTTGGTTTTTTTTTAAAGATTAAGTATAAAAATGAGGGAAAAGGGGGAAAGAAGAAGAAGCAACAGACTTGTCCCACTGGAGAAGTTGTAGGAACTTCATGGGCTCATGAGGCTGGAACTGAGGTTCACATGCCTCTCTGTCTCAGTCTCTCCCCTTCTTCCTCAAGCAAGCAGTTTCTTATTCCTGTTCTCATTGCTAGCCTCTGCATTTGCTTC
This sequence comes from Ochotona princeps, assembly GCF_030435755.1. Classification (NCBI taxonomy): domain Eukaryota; kingdom Metazoa; phylum Chordata; class Mammalia; order Lagomorpha; family Ochotonidae; genus Ochotona; species Ochotona princeps. The sequence continues at coordinate 66,852,976 of NC_080865.1, read as the reverse complement.
AAGAGAGAATGAACAGTTTCACAGGCAGTTATTTTGTTAAACACGTGTTTAAGAGAGGGATGAGAGAGAGAGAAAAAAAAAGAGAGAGAGAGAGTTCTCATCTACTAGTTCTGCTAGTTCACACTCCAGTGACCCCTACAGCCAGAGCTGGGCCAGCTCCAAGCCAGAGACAGGAGCTTCTTTTGGGTCTTCCACATGGGTGCATGGATGCCTTAGCAGGGAGCTGGTTTGGAAGTAGAACATCCAGGCCTGGCACTGGTACCCATATGGGATACGGATGCCACAGTGCTGGCCCTCCATAGGCAGTTCTACATGTACATTTTTAAATCTCCATGATTACAAATAAAAGTATTTCTTTTCAGTACTTGGGGAAATGAAAAAAATTTAAAGGACTTTACAGGTTCAGTTGTTTTTCAGCCCTGTTCTGAGAAATCATTGTGGCTATAATTAGGAAAGGTCAAGTGTTTTATTAGCTGAGCCTCCCGACAGTGAAGTGCGTCATGCTCTGATTGATCTCTTGCATAGTCATGATGTTCTTTCCCACACTGCAGACCATGAGGCACTTGTTAATCATGAACTGTGTACTGGGGGACAGGGTAGAGAAAGGGAGAAAGAAAAACAACACTAGAGAAAACAAAATGTAACAAATTAGAAGAATAACCTCGGAGTTCGTCACTCACATTAACACTCTTATTCCAATATTTATTTAGCTATTTTTGTGCATTTGTGTGTTTCTCTGTTTCCTGGCCTTATTGAAAATGCTATTTTTAAATAAGGATCCAAATAGAAATTTGAAAACCTGAGGATAAAATCCACAAATTGTGGGTTGTAACTGTGGGAGTCTGTTCAAAGTTCTTTTGCTATGGACCCTTTTAAGCTACTTTTCATCTTTCAGTGTCACAACAGTTGACATCTAGTAGGACAATGTAAACAGAGTTAAGCTGAACTCTCAATTACATAAATTCCTACATTGCTTTTACTACAATCATACCTTGTGTTTATCCAAATTTTCATTTGAATATTCTTCTGTGATTCCAGAACCTACCCCCTTTTCCATGGACAGCTCTGGAATTCATTAGACATAAATCCAGGGATGTAGAGGGTTAAGCCACTTCCTGAAATACCAGCATCCCATATGAGTAGTGGTTCAAGGTCCAGGTACTCTTTTTCTGATCAGCTCTCTGCTAATGTGCTTGGAAAATCTGCAGAATATGGTCTAAGTACTTAGGTTCCTGCCATCCATGTTGGGGGCTTGGAAGAAGCTCCTGGCTCCTGGCTTGGACTGTAACTCTGCCTTACAAATAAAATAAATCTTTAAAAAAGCATCAAGAACCTAAATCCAGAAAAAGAGAAAACAATATAGCACCAATAGCTGTCATAATTACTAGAAATAACACAAAGTTAGTTCACCCCAATACAGACAGTGTTTCCAAGGCTATGTGCTGGGAGAACTGCTTTGGGTACACTGTATCTGTGGCCAATTGCTACAGAACCTGGATTATTTCCTCTAGGAAAAGACAGAAATCTGCAAATCCGGTACTGTAAGAGAGTTGGCCTTAAATCACTTTTTATCAAGACACCATTACTGACACCAAGTTCCCAGTAAACCTTAGGATTAAAGACCTGTTTGTAGAATCCAAAGCACTGAAAAATGAGGCATAAATGACAAGTGTTTTTTGTCCATTTTGAAAGTCCTTTACCTGTTCTTCTTGGAATTGCCTTATTTATAAATAATTCACTCATTTACCTTAACTGGTAATTTTAAACCAACAAACAAAATAAACATTTTAGTCATGCTTCAAATATCAGTAAGTCTTAAGTTTTGCTAACGAGTTTATTTCAAGAAACTGATATCCTGGGGAAATAAAGATCTGTTGATCCAAAATGTGTTCTTTCTGCCTAAAAGCCAGAAAGAGGAGGGTTTTTCTTTGTTTTATTGTTTTCTTTTTCTTTTCCTTTCTTTTTCTCTTTTACACAGAGAGGGAAGACATAAAGAAAGAAGGTCTTCCATCTGCTGGTTCACTCTACAAATCACTATAGCAATCAGAACTAAGCTAAGATGGAAACCAGGAACTTCTTCTGGGTATCCCACGTGGAATAGGACCAAGGACTTGGGCCATCCTCCACTGCTGTCTCAGGCCATTAGCAGGGAGCTGGATCAGGAGTGGAGCAGTCAGGACAAGAGCCAGTGCCCACATGAGAGGCAAATGCCACAGAGGATAGGATTAGCCTGCTGCACCACCTCAAACCCACAGGAGATTTTTGTTTGCTTGCTTGTTTGATTGTTTATTTTTAAGGGACAGCGACAATTGAAGGATGAGATTAGAAATAAAATAGTGAATCTATTCATGGATACAGATTTCAGGCTTGTTTCTGAAGAGGGTCCATCCAGGGTCTCCGGGGAAGTCCAGGGCAAACCCAGAACACCAGCTACGTGTAGGCCTTTTGAAAAAGGGCCTCAGTGTCCTTTTTCAGTAAGCCATTCCAAAGCACCTCCCCTCAGGAGGCTCCTGATATTTTTAGGCAAATCTAAGCACAGGTAATTCACAATATCAATAGTTGTTTTTTATATGAAATATGAAAAGAAGGGAAAAGAAGATGCCTTTATTATAGTTTAACATTGTGTTCAAATACATAGGAGCATAAAATGTGAAATTATTACCATAAACAATCTACTTAGCATATTTATCATCTCACATAATTGTCCTGTATTGGCATAAGAATAATTAAGACACAGTGGATTAGAAAATTTGAAATATACAATACATTATTGTATAAGTAACTAGTTCGGATTCCTGACTTAGGTTTAGTCCAGCCCAGTCGTTATAGTTCATTTGCAAGGTTAAAAACATAAATGATTCTCTCTCTCTCAGTGATTCAGCCTTTGAAACAAATAATTTTTTAATAAAAAAGACAAATCAGAAATATACATGAAAATGAAATTACAAGTTAAGTTTATTTTGATGCAAAACTGTTTATAGCGCAAAAGCTTACAAAGTCTTATAAAGTCTTCAAAAGATTCATGGAAAATTCATTTCATTAAAATTCTACACATGAACTTCAAACACACACACACATATAAAGATACAAACATATCACATTTTCTGTAACCACTCATCTACTGATACACAATTTGATTGATTCCATGTCTTGGCTAATGTAAATAATTACATAACGGATGTAGGAGTGCAGATATTTCTATAAGACACTAATTTCAGTGATCAGCATTATAGCACAGTGGGTTAAGCTACCAGCATCCCATACAAGCACCAGCTCAAGTCCTACCTACTTTGTTTCTGATCCAGCTCCCTGTTAATGTGCCTAGGGAAAGCAGCAGAAGATCATATCCCAAATACTTGGGTCCCTGCCACGCATGTGGGAGATCCAGATGGAATTCCAGACTCATGGCTTCAGTCTGGCCCAGCCCTAGGCTATTGGGGTGTTTTGAGGACTGAATCAATGAATGGAAGATCGTTCACTCGCTCTTTTCTTTCTCTCCTCCCACCCCATTTTTCTGTCTCTGTCACTCTACCTTTCAAACAACATAATTTTTAAAAGGAGATATTGATTTTAGTCCTTTGGGTATATGCCCAGTAAGATGCTTGTTGTTTCATATGGTAGTTACATTTTAAAAGTTTTTAGGAACATCCATATAGTTTTTCATAATAGTTGTACAAATTTACATTCCCACCAGTAATGCTAAAGAGTTCATTTCCTCCATATCTATACAAGCATCTTTTATCTTTTTCATTTTTAAATAAGAGCTATTCCAATTTGTGAGATGGTATTGTGATTTCGATATATCATTTTGGTTTTGATTTGCATTCTTAAATTTTTCATGATATGGTTCCATGGCACAGAGATTTCCTCTTCTACCCACCTCATTCCCCCACCAGTGTTCCCTGCCATACTATTACAATAGTCAAAGTCCTCCATCAATAGTCATAAGTCCATCATTCTACTTAAGCGTATTATGACATTGTAGATAAAGGCAGTGGTAGAAAGTCCAGTATCAAGATATATTTAACAGTGTCATGAGGAGTTCTCCTTTTATTTGGGAGTAGGGATGTATATTCCAGCATGTCTTTACTTTTCGGTATGTTGGTCTCCATTATACAGATCTTCTGGGTGAATATATGTATGACTTGCATTTTATGATGATTAAGTACTTGTTAATCATTTTATTTCTTGCCCTATAAATTATGTATTCAATTTCTTTGCTTATTTTAAAATATCATTTATTTTTGTTTTTCAGTTGTATGAGTTCCTAAAATATTTTGGGTATTAACATTTCAGTTTGGCTATGGTTTGTCCCCTAGAGGTTGATGTGCTTAAGCTGGGTTTCTAGTGTGGTGACATTGTGGTGGTAAACCCTTTGAGAGATGAAGTTAATGGAGGGTAAGGTCATGGGTGTTCTGCTCTCAAGAATAAATTATTGCTGTCTCATGAAAACGGATCATGTACGGTCAAAATGAATTAGTTTCCTTGAGACTATTTTTGTGATTAAAAAAAAGAGAGTCTTGGCCCTTTCCTAATCCTTTGTTTTCTGCTTTCTTATTTGACATCTTCCACAATTACTTTTGGCATTATGGTGCCACACACCTTTAGAACCTCATCAGGACCAAGCCACTGCTGATGCCATCTTCTAAACGTTAAATACCATGTTTCACTGATCCTCTTTCTATGATTATGTTAGTACTACACACTAATACTCATTGTAGCAAGTTTTTTTTAGATTAAGATATGTTTAAGTACAGAAAATTTTGAAATCCATACATAGTTTTTGCATGATATATAGTTAGCATAAACTTTTTTTTTTAATGGGACAGTCCCATAGGCCCTGAGATTTCCCTTCCCCTTCATCCACAAGCCCCATCTCCCTCATTGATTTCCTCGTATTATTACAGAAGTATAGTCCTTTATAAACAGTCCTAAGTTCATCATTCTGATCTTTAAGTTTATCCTGATATTGCAGTAATGTACAATGGCAGAGTCCAGCATCCTATTGTCAAGATATACCCAACAGTTTATTGGGATTCCATCTTTGATTTGGAAGTAGAAATGCATACTGCATTGTATCTTCTCATCTGGATATGATAGTCCCTATTACATAGTTACTATACATTCTGTTAAAGGAAAACCATATTTTCAAGCCTCCGTTTCTAGTTTAATGTAATATTTCCTCATTACTATTTGTGGTTATGTGTTATCCTGTCCAATGATTTTCAAATCTCAACTTTCTGAATGAACCTTCTGGCTAGTATATAGCTATAGAATGACTATCACAAGTCTAAGAGTGTACTTAGCAGGTTGAGGTTTTGTTTTTGTTTTTGTTTTTTTAATTTTGCATCTGGGTGTTTCATTTCAGTTGGTTTTAGTAGGTATTTGAAATAACATATATATATATATATATTTTTTTTTTTAAGAAGGAAAGAGAGAGGCAATTCCCACTCCCACCTGCTGCCCCACTTCTCCAGTTCTTTTTTTTTCTTAATTACTTTTATTTTTATTGCAAAGTCAGATATACAGACAAGAGGAGAGGTAGAGAGGAATATCTTCCATCCAATGGTTCACTTCCCAAGTTACCGCAACAGCCGGAGCTGCGCCGATCCGAAGCCAGGAGCCAGGAACCAGGAGCTTCTTCCAGGTCTCCTATGTGGCTGCAGAGTCTCAAGGCTTTGGGCCATGCTTGACTGCTTTACCAAGACACAGGCAGGGAGCTGGATGGGAAGCGTGGCTGCCGGGATTAGAATCCGCGCCCATATGGGATCCTGGTGCCTTCAAGGTGAGGACTTCAGCTGCTAGGCCACTGCACCGGGCCCAGAAATAATATGTTTTAAACACTCTTTGATAGAATATATGCCTGGAATTGTGAATCAGCCAAGGTTAAAAACAGACTAGGGAGATGCCCCATCTGGGTTTGACTCTTGTCCCTGTCACTCATTTATTCCCTGTGTGACAGTGAGCTGAGTACTTAAATTCTCTTTCCTGTTAAAAAGTGAGAATGTTGTTAATACTTGTTTCTTCAAGGTTTTGGAAGATTTCTTCAAATACGCATATATGCACACACTTAACCTAAGAATGCCCAATGAAGTTATCTATAATTATTGTAATTATAATATTTTTAAAGATTCATCTATTTTTATTTGAAAAGCAGATTTACAGAGAGAAAAGGAGAGAAAAGAGAGAGAGAGAGAAATCTCCCCTTTGCTGCTTTCCCAGGTCATAAGCACGGAGCTGGACGGGAAGTGGAGCAGCCGAAACACAAACTGGATCCCATATGGAATGTCGGCACTGCAGACAGAAGATTACCCTGAAACACTGTGGTGCTGGCCTTAAGCAATTCATTTTTTAAACTGGTACAAGATCACTTCAAAATATTCACAGAAAAATGGAATCGCAAGATGCGAAAATTCAAAATACAGGTATTTAAAAAAATATGCTTTTACATGAACCTTTGGAAAACTCCTGTACTTGCTAAATCTAGTCACTGATCTTTGAATGGACTATAACTTTCCCATGTTTCTGTCTTCACATGCACTAATTTCTTTTGAATTTGAAAACATGTCTCACATCCTTAAAAATTCGGTTTGGAAGTCACTGCTTTGGGAAGTCTCATTGTTTCCCCTGAATTCAGTTGATAACATATGACACATCTTTAATCCTGGAATGCCCTAACTATAACCCTCTCACATATATTACAAGTCTGACTTTTTGTCAGCCTAGCTCCCAAAACACAGATAAACTTCTTTTTATTAGTAATCATTCTATATCCAAAATCTAGTACAACTCCTACAACATAGTAACTATTTAATGTGTATTGAATGAATTAATTTATTCTCGGGGGAGAGAAACTTTTCTATGTTTTGACTTTTTCTCTTATCCCCACAAAAACAAACCAACCAACCCAGAATTTTCTACCTTGTTTGGTATACTGCGAAATCGACAGATTTTTTTGGATTACAACATATTCATCTATCATGTTTCAGAGTTTCCATCTCTCCTTCTTCATCTCCTGCCTAAATTGCTTAAATGGATATGTGTGTTATCAGGATGATCGTCCTTTTCATAATTGCCATAATTTCATAATTGAATGACAGAGAAAGTAACCTGAGGGCATTTGATGGAAACACAGGTCTCTGGGAGGGCTCAGCTAGATACGTGCAGACCGGCACCAGTTGAAGGAAGCATGGTCTATTCCAACTGCTTGGGTTGTTGTCACAGGAATTCTAGTGAGACATTGGAAAACTTCCTCCCGGCAAATACAAGGTTTAAATATCAAAAGTCATAACAATAATCATTGTAAAATTATTTATTCACACAAGTCAGGTAATCATGAGGCAAAGAGCTGGAAGTATGGCACTTTTGGATAAAGTCCATAAGTGTGTGTGTGTGTGTGTGTGTGTGTGTGTGTGTGTGTGTGTGTGATGCATGAGGAAGGTCCATGAACTTGTAGGATATGTATGTGGAGAAAGTTAGCCTCACCATCATGATAAATAAGGTAACAGACCAGGCAAGAAATGTGGCTTAAAGGTTGTTAGAAATCAATAAAACATTATTTGGAATACAAGGTTATTTTCCCTTTCATTTCCTTTTTGTATTAATTATTTTGCATTGTGTGACAGTTTCATAGGCTCTGGGAATCCCCCTCCCCTCCCCCCTGGTGGATTCCTCCACCTTGATGCAGTATTACAGTTCAAATTCAATCAAGATTCTTTACTTGCAAACATATACCAAGCATAGAGTTCAGCTACTTATTGTCCAGATGGGTTGACCAGTTTCTTGGGGAGACCTTTTCTGGTCTGAAGTTTGAGCTGGCAGAATATCATCACAGTCAATTAAGAGTCCCAATATAACATCAACAGCAATTTGCAATATTATGGAATTGACATGGTTTTGAGGAGTAACCAGTATGTTAAAAAAAAAAAAAAGCAAGTCCTAACCACAACCTCTGATTAGCTCATTGACATTTCAATTTTAGTTTATATACAGGACCGGCTGCTATATACCTTAAAATGGCTATAAGGTACCATTCAGCTGTCTCGTGTCTATTTCATTTTAGTATTTAGCCATTTGTTGTGTTGAAGTATAATTTTGCTGCTCTTGGCAGATTTTAGGATAATTTAGCTGGGTGGGACACAAAGATTAGTCACTCCTCACCATGGTGTTGAGGATTTTCCTGCACACCTCCCCCCCCCCAAAATGTTCTGCACCTTAATTGTAGACAAATGTCTTGTTAGAGTTACAAGCCAGTCTAGATTACCCTTTCATTTTCACAATAATTCCTAATGTTTGAGTTACCACAGCAACTCTCCAAGGTTTGCTGTAAATACACTTATCCTCAGTCTGAGATAAATCAAATTTATAAGCCAATTCAAAATAATGAGATCAGCAATTATTATAGCTTCCTGAAAGATAGTACAGAGCCAGTCGCTGTGGGTAAAAGATAATCAGACAAAATCAACCAGGGCTCAGGAAATCTGTTAGGGTACACTTATGATGCTGCTAATTATTTTGCTTTGTTCCATTTGATTTTATTTATTTTATTTTAAAAGTAAACAGAGATCTCCTGTGATTCAAGCCCCAAGTGTCTTTTTTAAAGATATATTTATTTTTACTGGAAAGGCAGATTTATAGAGAAAAGGAGCAATGGAGAGAAAGATGTTTCATTCGCTGCTTCACTCCCCAAGTGGCCACAACAGCCAGAACTGAGCTAATCTGAAGCCAGGAACCAGGAACGTTTTCTGGGTCTCCTGTATGTGCACAGGGTCCCATGACCCTGGGCCAATCTCTACTGCTTTCCCAGGCCACAAGCAGGGAGCTAGAAGGAAAGTAGAGCAACTGGCACAGAAACCAGCATCCATATGGGATCCCGGTACTTGCAAGGCGAGGACCTCAGCAAGTAAGCTCCTGCATCAGACCCCCCAAGTGTCTTTAACAGCCAAAATTGAACCAGGTAGGAGCAAGGAACTCAATCTAGGTCTCCCTGTGGGTGGCAGGACTCAAACAACTTGAGTCATCATCTCCTGCATCCCAAGGCACACATTAGCTGGAATTCTAAGTGGAGCCAATACTGAAACCCCAGCATTTCAATTAATATAGGGCATGGGTGTCCTAACTGGTGTCTTAACCACTGTGACAAATATGTGTCCCATGGTTCTATTTGTTTAAGCATTTGGAGATGCTTGTAATATTGACCTACATGGAACAGAAGATCTTTAGGTTATAAACTGTACTTTGAGATAGTAGTTGTCCAATGCTAACCTTTTGCCAGCACCACAGCAGTTAAAGAGCTTTATGCTAAATTAAGGGTGTACATGGTACATATGGTCTGCCAGGGGCTGTGATGATATCTGGGTGACCTGTATCAGTTGTTTTTTGTTACAGAACTGAAAATAGCTAAATTTGTGTCTGTTATAGCAAAGACAGTGATAAGGATCAATATGAAAAGCAAAAAAGATAGTCTGGTGCTTCTTTATGGGCAGTTAGATGACAAGTTGTTATGAATTGTGTTTTTGTGTCCTTTCCAGATTTACATGTTGAAATCAAGTATATATAAAAAAGTTAGTAGAAATACAGAATCAAAAATTCTATACATGTGCAATTTCTTTAATAATATCCATCTCCCTGAATGTTTTGAAGACCCTTCATACACTGCTTCCACAAAATTAAGAAGTCTGTCAGGTGTGGTATTTCGTACTTAGTGGTGGATGTAAGAAAAATGCTATAATTTCTGTTATGCTTTTATGAAGTAGTCCCAATATATCCAAGACTACTGGATACCTGAAAATTGCACTGAAATAAATCTACAACAGCTTTCTTTTAATCTGTCATCCTCTTAAGCACATCTGACTTACTAAGGACGCAAATGTACCTGCTAATCTTTTTGATTGATTTAATTGAAATACTGTGCATGCAGAAGACTATCTATCTATCTATATGGTCCACACCTCCTCAGACTGTGCTATATCAGAATGGGAGTGTTAATACATTTCTGGGTGAAAATCCATAATTTGATTTTGTTATCCATAGCATATGAATATGAACCCCATTTGGTTATTTTTCACCATAAGGATGGGAAATAATTTGCTAAATTTGTGTCTACATATCATGTACCTGAAGCTATGCTGATCTGTTCTAGAAGAGATACCACAGCCAGTACAGTAGCTCCAATTAAGGCTAATACTTATTTGAAACTTCAGTATTTCACTATCCTCTTCCATACTCCTTGAAAATTAAATGGGGGGAAATTATGTGTATCATTATCCCTGCTTCTTTAAGACATTAAGGGTGGCAGCAGAAGTTTACACACTAAGTTCCCTAGAATAGGTCTCTCTTCACAGATTGAAGAATTGATGTGGAGGTTCTATGGCATTTTAAGTATTTCCATTCTAATTATAAATTTGTGAAACAGGAAAAAGGGAAGTAGATTAACTCAAGTACTCCTTAGAATAATAGTCAGACCTAGGCAGACTCATCTGATTTCTCTCTGAAGTTATGATGATATTTCAGAGCTTCAGGCATCAGTGTTAACTAGAAACCTATGGCCAAAGGCATAGAAATTTCTTCGTAGTTTACTCCTGGTGGTACATACAGCTGAGTAAATAGCCACAGGTCCCTTTGGAGAAGGATTGTGAGAGCCATAATATTACAAACACAGCATCGCAGCTGCAGTATTCCTGGAAGCAAACAAGACAAAATACTCAGGTAGAGGGTGAATTGAATTGAGTACTACAGTAAGAGTTAGCAAATGTGTGTCTCAGAGTCAGATCCATTCAGCTCTCTAGCACTTGAGTCAAGTCCCTTTCTACTTTATGTTTGATTTCCAATAACTGTCAACTCATATTAGTCAAATGAGCTGAAGTGCTTTTGAGTACTTTTGAAATATAAGGTCCTGTAAAATTGTCCAAACCCTCATTCAAACACTTGTAGAAAGGAGTTGTTTTAGAAGAAAATCTTTTCGGAAAAAAATGCTTGCTATGAGTGGCTCTGATTAAGACTTTGAAGACCTCAATCTGGGGTACTCAGTACACAAACATACACAATGCACAGACATGCACACAAACACATATGCCAGATGTCAATAAGCTGAATTCTCAGATCTTTCTTGCATAAAAATTTCATATTTTGTAATTTTACTAAATCCTTTCAGAATGTCCACATGAAACACATCTTTTGGCAGTATTAGAACCAAAACTCACTACATCAATATTTATCATAGCATTACTTATATCCAGAAGATGATTATTACTTGAGTTTACAAATAGTCAAATTTTAAAAATCTTATGCTATTACATGTACAACCACTGATGAATAGTTTCTAGACAAAAAGAAAAACTCTAGATACCACCTGAGAATTGCAGCTTAAGGTAAGAGCTTCATGATGATGCAAAGGATGGATAACACAAAGTCAGAGGTCAGTAAATCACATTTAAAAAGAGGGGCTAGGGTGATAAAATTGTTCCCTGGCTCTATACTGTGCTGAGAGATTGACCCAAATCCTAACCATGTTCTTTCTTTGGCCAATCATACACTGCAAACTTAAGTTAAAAGAAAAAAAAAACTTTTACTGAGACCTGGAATAAAACAGTGGAACTGTCTAGGTGTTTATGTAGCACAGAAAGCACTGAATGGAGTGCAATTTGGCATACACAGATTTAGATAGTAAATCACATGATAGAATATTCCTTCCAAATCCTTTCTAGGCTGACAAGAAAGGTATGAGTTTATGTGTATTGGTGGGATGGGAATCAGAGAAAAAAATGAGGACAAAATTGGACGCAGTAAAAATGATTCACCACCTATATGCCTACGTTAGGCACATAAATGACATTTTATTTATAAAATATCTGTGTTACTTCTTTTTCAGTTAAAAATGGATGTGTATGTTTGTACATGTACACACACATATACACAACTACTTCAAAAATTCATGGTGAGGTAGGTGTTTGGTGCAATGGTTAAGGCACCACTTGGAATGCATACTTCCCATATTGGAGTGCGTGGGTTGAACCCCAGCTCCATTTCCAATTCCAGCTTTCTGATAATGCACACCCTGGAAGTAAGCAGATGATGGCTTTAATACTAGAGCCCCTGCTACCCATGTGGGAAAATGAGGCTGAGTTTCTGGTTCCTGGATTTGGCTTGGCCAAGTCCCAGCTAGTGCAAGCATTTAGGGAGTGAGCCAGCAACAGATGGGAGATTCTCTCTTTCAGTTTTTTTTTTCCTCAGGTTCATAAAAAATAGAATTAAAAGCTGAGCTTATTTTAGCACAAAAAATTTAAATTCATGTACAGTTTTTCCATAATATGCACAGATGTGAGGAGTCCTCAAATTATATAATATGAAAAACTATACATAAATTTTCAAAAATTTTTCTGACCAAAGTAGATATATTTTATAATATAAACTCTTTCAAGAGGCAGAAAGATGGACAAGGTGGGAGTGAGTGGTAGGGAGAGGCAGAGAGCTCCCATTCATTAATGCACGACCAAAATGTTTACATGGTCAGATCTGGGCTAGTTCAAAAGCTGAGCAATAGGAGCAAAACTCAGGTCTCCCACAAATGTCCTGTCACTAGACTCATTGCCACTACTTTCCAGGTTCTGCATCAGCAGGAAGTTGGAGTAAGAAAGTAAAACTGATTATTGAACTGAAGGACCCTGCTGTAGAGTGTGGGAATCTTATCCGCTAGGCAAGATGCCTGCCCCAAATTTTCTTTTAATTCTATTTTCCAAGCATATTTACCATTTATAACCACTTTTCATGTCAATATAGTTCAATTCTGTGAAAGTATTAAGAAGTGGTGCTCATAGGACACTTACAGATAGCTTCTTGCCCACAACAGCCTTTCATCAATTGTCATGTAAATCATGAGGGCTTGTGAATAGAGTTAGAGCTCTAAACACAGCTGGAGGAGGGCTAACACTCTGATACAGTGGGTTGAGTTACCATGTGGGACAATGGTATCCCAGACTGAGACAAGTCCCACCTCTGTCTGATCCAGTTTTCTGCTACCATGCCCAGTAGCATAAACATGAGGGATGCGGGTGGAGATTCTGGTTCCTGCTGTGGGGATTTGGGGAGTAAACCAGCAGATGGAAGACATTGCTTTCTCTCTCCCTGACTCTTTTTCTGCCTTTTAAGTATGTTTTAAATGACACTTTTAAACAAATTATTTTCTTTTTATTTGAAAGGCAGAGTTACATAGAGAAGGACAGAAAGAGAAAGAGAGAGAGAGAGAAAAATATTCCTTCTACTGGTTTACTCCACAAATGGATGCAATGGTCAGAACTGGGCTGGTCTGAAGCTAGGAGCCTGGAGTTTCTTCTGGGTCTCATGTGGTACAGGAGTCCCAAAGACTTGGTCCAGTCGTCACTGGTATCCCAGGCCATAAATGGGGAGCTGAACAGAAAATGGAGCATTTGGGACATGAACCAACACCCATTTGAGATGCTGATGTCACAGGCAGAGACTTAACCTACTATACCAAGGCATCATCCTCAACAAATAATTTTTAAAATTTAAAAAGAGCTTGAGGGAGTGGATTCATTCTCTTTCATTTCACTGTCATGTGAGGACACATTGTCCACCCCCCCCAACTCTCTGGCCTTTAAGTGTATTGGGTTTGATGATAATGGCTTTGAATTTCTCCATTTTATTACAAATGACATCTACATATTTCACTGTAAATATAAAGGACCACTAGAATGATTTTCCTCTTTAATGATGTCTCAGATATGCAAAAATTTGTTCATCTATTTCTTTTTTAGGCTCTCTAGATTCCACCTTAGACCTAACTACCCTTCCCCAACTCCAACTCCCATTTCCTTACTATTATTTTGGGATTTGGTGGTTAGTACTAATGTCAATGATATGAACAGACTACTTCAATAGCCAAGTTAAAAATCATGGAAGAGTTATTTACAGGTGTGAAATTGCTCTTTGAATTCTCTAAATGGGATTGGCGAGTCCAGTGCAACACGATTGTTGTAGGAGCTTTTGGGTATTATAGACAATTTCTGGCCCACAACAGTCTTTCATAAATTGTTACTCTCTCTCACATCATACCTCCTGTTTCCTGTGGAAGATGCTACTTTGACATTCACTTAACAGCATTGCTGTTGCAAAGAGCAACAGTACATGATAAGAGGAAGAAATAGTACAGTGTTTATTACCATAATGCGACTGAGATTTGGTGGCATTTTCATGTTGTGGCATGTCACGGAATGGAGTTGATAAAGAGGAAGAAAATTAACTACATAGTGTTTTGTTTTGCTTTGTTTCTTCAGAGAGAGAGAGATAAAAAAGGCACAGAATGAAACAGGCATGGAGATAAAGCTCCTATCTGCTAGTTTACTTCATGAGCACGAGCCCAAGAAAAGCCAGAAGCTGGGAACTAAATTAAAGTGCCTATGCAGCTGCAGGAACCCAATTACTTGAGATACCACCTTCTGCCTGCCAAGGTCTGCATTAGCAGGAAGTTGGAGTCAGGAGCTGGAGACACCACATCTTAACGGGTATCTTAATTGCTAGGACAAATACAGACTCTCTTTTGAAATTTATGTGTTATGTTCTTTCTTATTGTTACAGTTTAATGGAAGAGTGGACAAATAATTGTACACAGAACTTAAGAAGGGAGAAATCAAATTCCACAATTCAGGAAATAGTATTGCTTCTCTCACACATCAGCTGAAATCTTTGGTTACAAGATTTTGCAGAAGAACTCTCTAAAGTTCATGTTTTTATCTGCTGGATTCTATATAAAGAATAGCTGCTATCTTCATTCTTGTATTAAAATATTATACAAAAGCAGATCATTGGTGAGACCTAGACCATATTCAGAATTCTGCTGATCCTAAGTCTGAACAGTGTGATGCACAGAATTCCAGCTTCTACAGTAGAGGGGAGAGCATAGCAGAGGGTGAAATGGCTTCCAAGTGGCACCGACAATATCTTGAAAAAGTGTCTTGGATTTTATTTTTCTAACATTTCTGCCTCTTTAAGTACCTAATTCCCTATCTTTAAATTTAGCTGAATGGTGATTAATAGCACACTCTTCTAAAGATTTTGAATGAGTAGTTCCTGTACAAATGGACTATGATTCATGTTTTGACAATCATTGCTTTTGAGGGACTTCATCCCTTGTACCACAAGCATTGAAACATGTCCATTTTGGAATTTGCCTTGGCATAATGGCTTTCAGCAGAATATTTCTTCACTAATCTCCTAGATGAGAAAAATGTGCATTAACTTAGGAAAGGACAAGATAGAAGACTAGAGCAACTACCTACTGACCCAGATAGTCTTCTGTAAATAGTTGTATTACAAATACGTCCTGAAGATACGTTCTTAATATCCAGCACTCCAGGGCCCGGCGGCGTGGCCTAGCGGCTAAAGTCCTCTCCTTGAATGCACCAGGATCCCATATGGGCGCCGGTTCTAATCCCGGCAGCTCCACTTCCCATCCAGCTCCCTGCTTGTGGCCTGGGAAAGCAGTCGAGGATGGCCCAAAGCTTTGGGACCCTGAACCTTTTGAACCCGCGTGGGAGACCCAGAAGAGGTTCCTGGTTCCCGGCATCGGACTGGCGCGCACCGGCCCGTTGCGGCTCACTTGGGGAGTGAGACATCGGATGGAAGATCTTCCTCTCTGTCTCTCCTCCTCTCTGTATATCCGGCTTTCCAATAATAATAAATCTTAAAAAAAAAAAAAAAAAAGATCCAGCACTCCAAATCTCAGTTATTCAGCTTTAGCCAGTTATTGCCAGTCAGGGTTGTACAGCCAGTACTGCCAAATCTTCAACTGTTTTTTAAGAAACTTTTTTTTTCTCATGAAATGCCCTTTTCAAATGTTGGCGAGGATGTCATCAGCCAATTGTGTGTAAGAGAAAACCTATCTGAGTCCAGGCTTAGGAGCTTAGGGGCCTGGGCCCTGGACGCCATTGCTTTCTGGACCTCTGTTCTAAGACTTTACCCAGCTGGAGAACGTGGAGTCAAAAATAAAAGCCATTTGTCTCAAAATAGCCCCAGGCTTTTGAGAAGAGAGGCATGGCGTACATCTTATTACAATAAAAATATGCACCAGCCAAGTATAGCACAGAAAAGGATAAAATTAACTTTAAGCAGGAACATAATAGGTTACACTGAAAAGCAATACATGAGTATTATCTGAGTTTCAAGAGGTACAAGTGTTCTCTTATGCTGATGCCCAACATGGAAAACAACATTTCAATAAGAGGGAAGGGTATCTCCCATAGCACATTTAAAATTCCACAGAAAATGAAATGAAAAGAACAAATTTCTTTTGGTGTAAAATTAACTTCAAAATCCTTGCACAGCTTGTTGTTGTTGCACACTTGCCAAGTAATATAAACAGAAAAATGTGCCCCCAAATTTTACACCAAAATTAACTCATCTTTTCCTACTTCTTTTTCCATTAACTTTTTGAAGTATTCTCATCGTAAAATTAGACGGTCTTCATAGAAGTGTATAAGATTTGGTATTGCTGAACCATAAAGTAAAAGAGGAGCGAAGTGGGGAATAAAATCAAGGAGGTGAAGGGAAGAAACTGGTCATTCCAAACTGTGTACCTTGACTTAAAATAAGCATTGAGTGAGCAGTGATAAATAATGACATTATAGAAATACACTGGAGGAACTAGGATGAGAGGAAAGGTGAACAGTGGGGCAGATGCTACAGCTGACAAGAAATAATGAGAACTCGGAGGACAGTGACAGAACTGAGATGGGAAAGGACAGCACTCAGACAAAAGCTGCCCCCGATGCTCCAGGAGGTATGCCGAGCTGCAAGGAAGTGGATGAGATATTGTACAGCGCTGACAGCTACAAACAGCATGAGGGAATATTTGAAAATTAGTGTGGAATGAAATAAATGAGTCTCAAGCCACCATTTAATAACATAAGTTTTCGGTGTTGAATTTGAAGACAATAAAATAATCCCACTTTGGTATCTCCTTATGTGAAACGAATGTATGCTAAGAGATAAAGGGCGTAATAAACATGAATCAGAAAGAAAATCAGTTTCTTTGGGAAGGAAAATTGGGGGAAAGATGCTAACAGGGATTAAATTAACACTAATATTCCATTTATTCTATTGGGTATCAAATTCATGAGTTTATCAAAATTTAGACGGATGAAGCAATGCAGTTCTTTGAGGGGGTCATAAAGACACTGCGCCATGACCAAGAGTCTGCTTGTTTCAGTTATCTGTAAATGTTCTAAGAACGGAGATGTAGGAGTATTTGAAGATAGTTTGCGATTGGAATCGTTTCGTTTTTGCCTCCTTAAATTGGTTTTAGATTAGCTGCTTCCAAAGAATCCTCACTGTGTGATGTCCACGTGTTTTTACTTCCCGCGCTTTTTCCTCTTTTCACTCGGCCAAGGTCTCCTCGTCAGAGAATGCTGCGATGCCAAGCGGTTGGGGGAGGGGGAGGCGGCCTATGGATCTAACCGGTCTCCATTGGACAGACGGGGCGAGAACGAGGCTCTGGAGGAGGCAAGGAAAAGAGGGGCGATGGGGGCGGGGCCAACAGGGGGCGGGGCTAAACTAGCAAAACCAGCGTGAGGCGCAAGTGCGGTCGTCCGCGGCTCGCGGCTCGCGGCTCGCGGCTCGCTGCGATGGCGGTGACGCCGCCGAACAGAGTCACGCCGCTGACAGGAGAGTCTTCCCCTCGGGAAGCCACCATCTATGCCGCCTCCTTCCGCAGCACCCGTGCGGCAGCGGCCGCGGCGGCGGCTATGATTGTGCCTACCTCCTCCGCCACCTCCACCTCTGCCCACTCGCCTGCCGGTGGCTGTGGCGACGGCGGCAGCGGCTTTGGCGGCTCCACTATGGCGGCGGCGGGGAGGGGGGGCAGTAGTTTTAAAGTAGACACCCGCCCTTCCCTCAGAGAAGGTGAGTTTCCTTCCTGGGTGCGGGGACGGCCCCATCTCCTTCGCTGCCTCTCTTCAGCCAGTCCGAAATAGGGCTGGACGCGTTTCGCTCCCATCCCACCTCCCCATCCCCACCTACTGTGGCGCAGTAAAGGCCATGCTGTCTTGCCCCGCCCCGTCGTATTAGCCCCCCAGTGTGTGAGCTCTGAAGCAGTGAGGGGCTTCCCCTGACCCCAGAGAAGGATAGAGGCCCCCACGCAAAGAAGCTGAATATACCGAGCAAACAGGAGTTTGAAGGAAAAAAAAAAGACCACACCATATTTCAGGCGCCTTCGTGTGTTATTGGGACTCTGAGGTGTGATTTGGGAAAAACAGGATGAGAGGTTCCAAGGACTGTGGCCTTCGAGAGTTAGGAAAAGTCAAGGGGGAGTGCTGGAGAAAGAGGGCAGAAAAAGAAAAGCTGAATAAATCAGAGGGAGAAAATTCCTTCGACGGGAAAATTAACTGTCCCGCGGTATCGAAACTCAGTAGTACCTTTACGGAGCGATTGAGTTAGGAATTTGGGAAGGTTAGCTCGAATACTTGAACTTTAAAGTAGGATCCTTTGGATTTTAGGATTGTAGAAACTGGTGAAGTGGGTTCTGTTGGGGAGAAAAAATTATCAAAGTTTGACGGAAGCACCAACTTCTCCCATCACTTTGGCGAGTTTTCTTTGGTTGTTTAAGGTTGTGACCTAGTAAAGCAAGGTTTAGGGGCCCAATTTCAGAGTGGTTTTGTTTTTAAGAAGTGCTCTTGTACTTACAAACACATATTATTCCTAACAAAAAATATTTTTTCATTATCTCACTGTATGTGTACTTAACCGTAAGTACACTAAACAGCCTATTAATAGCAAACTGTAAAATTTGTCATTGAAATGCTTTATTAAAATGTTTTGAAATGTTCCTAGATAATGGAGACTGAATCCACTGCAGATCTCAACAGAGCATTTTGTCATCGTGCATTTAGTAATGTCGGTCTTTGCTTGTTACCGTATTCTTACAACTTGCCTACAAATTGAAAAATTGTGAATGTGGACACACAGTAAAAATAATTTAGCTAGATTTCTGTAGGAATAGGACAACCTGGTAAAAATTATCCCCCCAAATAATTTCCTTTTCGTAAATGGTATATCTTTTTGTATGCTATTGCATAACCGTTCACACTTTTAATTTTGGAGGAATGCTGTAGTAGTTAAAAGACATACATACACCTTTAAAACACTTGCAACAGATACATTCTACAGTTTCTAGCTAATAAATCTGAAAGGTAGAAATACACTTCAGTGTAATGAGTTTTACCTATGAACCCTGTTAGTAAAGACGGTCTGTGAAACAAAGATTTCATTTGGTATTGTCAGTAAGCCTGAATTTGTAGCATTGGTGTAGAATGAAAACATGGAGTCTCTTGAGTGTTGAAATTTTGTGCCAAACTTTCTCTACATAACATTTACACGATTCACAATGGTGTGTTCACAGTAAGGGTTGAGATTTGAATCTCATCTAAAAAATGAATTGTTCACAATATTTCTAAATATGTAAGAGTATGTCAGAAAAGCTTTTGGAAAATTGGATTAAAATATTTTTGTGGAAAAAGTTGAAATCCATGCATACAAGAAGTCTTTAAAAAGTCCATGGAGAGATGGACATTTGGAGTAGTGGTTAAAACAGGTTTGGATGATGTATCTCATGTCAGGGCTTGGCTGTGCCCACAGGTCCAGCTTCCTGCTGTTGTGGATGCTGAGAGGCAGCAGGTGGCAGCTCGAATACTTGGGTCCTTGTCTGTATTGAGAGACTTGGATTGGGTTTTCAGACCCTTTCCATCCTTCCTTCCTTCCTTCTTTCCTTCCTTCCTTCCTTCCTTTTTTCTTGCTTCCTTCTTTTTTTCTTGTTTCTTTCCTTTTTTGTTTCTTTCCTTTTTTCTTCTTTCTTTCTTTCTTTCTTTCTTTCTTTCTTTCTTTCTTTCTTTCTTTCTTTCTTTCTTTCTTTCTTCCTTCCTTCCTTCCTTCCTTCCTTCCTTCCTTTCTTTCTTTCTCAGATTTACTATTTTTATTGGAAAGACAGATCAGATTTGCACAGAGAAGGAGAGAAAGATCTTCCATCCACTTGTTCACCCCTCAAGTGGCTGCAATGGGCAGAGCTGAGCAGATGGGAAGCCAGGAGCTTTCTCTAGGTCTCCTGCGTGAATGTAGGGTCCCAAAACTTTGGGCCATCCTTTACTGCTTTCCCAGGTCATAAGCACGGAGCAGGATGGTAAGTGGAGCAGCTAAATATGAACTGGTGCTCATGTGGGATCATGGCACTTGCAAAAAGGATTTAGTCATTGAGGCCTCTTGCTAGATCCTGCCTGGGCTCTTCATTTCTTACCTGACCCAGCCCCAGCTATTGCAGGCATTTGTAGTGCAAACCAAAAGATAGGAGTTGAAGTTTCTCTGTCTCCTTCTGTGTCTTTCTGCCTCTAGAAATAGATAAATAAGTAAATAGATAAATTTTAAAAAGCTCATAAGTAGTTCACGGGA
This sequence comes from Ochotona princeps, assembly GCF_030435755.1. Classification (NCBI taxonomy): domain Eukaryota; kingdom Metazoa; phylum Chordata; class Mammalia; order Lagomorpha; family Ochotonidae; genus Ochotona; species Ochotona princeps. The sequence continues at coordinate 66,832,528 of NC_080865.1, read as the reverse complement.
AGTGCTTATTTTTTAAAAAGTGCATCAATTTCTTTTTTTTTTTTTTGCACCAAAATAGACTTATATCTTAATTTTGTCTTTTCCTGTCTACTTTAAAGTACCTTCCTCATGTGTAAACATTTAAACCTTTAAATATGTAAAGTAGCAGCAATACCATATCTATGCTAGTACTAGGTGATAAAATGAAGAACCCTGACATAGGAGTCTGGTTGAATGATCTATTTCCATCTAATTTTCATGACTTTGTGACATTGAATATGTCCAAGCTTTTTGGACTTGGGTTTTGACATTTCTGGAATAGAAAAATTGGAAAAGTCAAACTGAAGTTGATTTTGGATCTGAAATATTAAACAGAACATTATAATTCTGCATTGATATTTTTGATGGCTTTTCCAAGGATGTGCATTAAAACAGTAGTTCATCAATCATAAGAAATCTTAACAGATAGATATCCTCTAACAATCAGTAACGATGTTACCATACACACATTAAACTACAATAAACACAAACAAACAAACAAATGAACAAAAATCCTTTGTCCGTTTACCTCTTTCTTTTGTGGAAAAGAAAGTTATATAAACCCCGAGGTTAGAAGAAATTCTGGATTTTCATTTAGTTATTAATCAGTTTGCATAATAGTTACATACAAGGTTTTCCTTTGTCTACACATTATTTAGTAAAGTTTCAAATCAAATATAAGTAAGCCCCCAATAAGAAAATCCAGCTAATAATCTTTTCTTCATTTATTCAGGATTCATTTGCTGAACACATTTGTGTGTGCTAGACATTATGCTTAGGGCTGAGGATAAAAAGATGAAATAAATACAGCTACATTAAAGATCTGACTACGTGCTTGAGAGTGAAATGATAAATAAGTAGGAAAATGGATCAGCAAACTATCAGGACCATTCCATTGTTTATTATAAATCTGCCCAGAGTGTATTATATAATATAAACACATGAAAGCATATTATACTATAAATCTCACACAGGTATCTGGAAAGGATAATTAGTAAAGTGTCAGAATTTCTTTTCATTTTCTGCATCTGGCAAGCTGGACATGTTTTAAGGGAGATTAATGACCAAGTATTCATTTTAGACTCTCCCTTTTTAAGATACCAGTATGAGGAAAAATTCCCTAAGCTTGTTATGAACACCAATTTAAGTATGATCCTTATTAATTAATTAATTAATTAATTAATTAATAAGGAATACACTATTCCTCATGTTTCTGTTAGGGTAGAATTCTGATTTTCTGCCATCTGACATGAGTCTGAGCTGCAGATTTGTTCATGTTTATTAACCTGTTGGTATGAATGGCATGTGTTTAGTGGTTTTCTGATGTAAAATAACTGTCATGGGATCGAGAAAATTAATAGATTTAGGAAGAACCTCAATTCAGTTTCCCACGTAACAAGCACAACCCCTGAGCTTTTGGCTTTAGCCACAGAGATATTATGATTATGAAGGTCAAGGACATTGTTTAAATGAAAACACCATGAATATTTTATGTATATATGTATATTAAAACCAGTGTTCTCAGTTATTTTACTAATTCTATTGTATTTTGTAATTGCTTTGCTGTGGGAATCCATTTTTTAAATTGAATATCTAAAAATTGCCAAAGTGATGTGCCAATTTCATAACATGAAAAACTAAGGTAATTAGAAAGCATCATAGCTTTGAGTGTTCATCAAGGTGACAGGTAAACATCTGAATTTCTTGGACAGGTACTGTTTCTGAAAACTTTAAAAATATGGAATGACTTCTAGGGGGAAAAAGGGAGTCATAAATCTTTTGGAAATACCCAGTCTCCTATAACTTAATGCTGCACTCTGCTCATTCTTTCCTAAGGTTATAAGGTTTTAAAATATTATGAAGGCCATGTGAAGTTTTCTTTTTTAAATCCATTTCATTGAGAGAGAGAGAGAGAGAGAGAGAGAGAGAGAGAGAGAGAGAAAATGAGAGAGAGAGATTGAATAAATGCAAGGCTGGGCCAGGTAGAAGCCAGTAGCCCAGAACTCCACCTGGATCTTCCATGTGGGTTGTAGGGACCCAAGCACTTGAACCATCTTCTCCTGCTATCCCAAGTGTATTTTCCAGGAACTGAATGGGAAGTGGGGCAGCTGGGACCCAAACAGGCATTCTCATAATGGATATTAACATTGCAGGTGGCAGCTTTGCTGCCTACAACACAATCCCAGCCCAAGTTTCTTAAATTTCTTTTCCTTCCTTTCCTCCTTCCCTCCCTTCTTCCCTCCCTCCCTCCCTCCCTTCCTTCTTTCCTCCCTTCTTTCCTTTCTTCCTTCCTCCCTTCCCTCCCTCCTTTCTTTCTTTCCTTCCTTCCTTCCTTCCTTCCTTCCTTCCTTCCTTTCAGGTTTATTTATTTATTTTAGAGGCAGATTTACAGAGAGGGAAAGACATACACAGACAATCTTCTATCTGCTGGCTCACTCCCCAAATTACCACAATGTCAGAATTCAGGAACCAGAATCTTCCTCTGTCTCCCATATGTGTGCAGGGACCTGAGAACTTGGGCCATCACCTGCTGTTTTCCCAGGCATGTTAGCAGGGAGCTACACTGGAAGTGAAGCAGCTGAAACTCTAAGAAGCATCCATATGAACTGCTGGCACAGCACGCAGTGGTTTTACCCACTAGGCCAAAATGCTGGTCCCAATTTCTCAAGTTTCTTACTGTCTGACTTCAAATCTAAAAATGAGATGTATGTTTATAGTATTGTATCTAACCTTTCTGAACTTTGTTCATTTTTCATATTTTTAAAATAGTATATACGAAAAATTCTTTACAGTGATTTTGGTTTTTTGCATCATAATCAGCTGGACTATGAAATTTCCACTTTAGCAAAGAGTTAACAAAACTGAAAGTAACTTCTTCCCGCAAACATATAATCAGTTGTCCTGAGATGGTTGTTGGGTATGTAGTACAACTAAATCTAATTGTCATTTAAGGTACAAGTAAAATGAATTTTATGAAATATATCCAGTTAAACCTAAAGGACAGCCATTATTTTAAATAAGCTTAAACTTTGCAGAAAATTTTCTTACCTATAAATGAGGAAATATGATAATCTGATCCCTTTCTTCAGGCATCCTATATAGTCTATAATTCCGTAAGCAGAAGTAGATCAAATTCATTACATTTTGATACAACAATAAATGCTGTACTTTACATTAGTATAATAGTCTAGGAGAAAATCTCAAATATGATAACTGCATTTTAGACTCAGAATGTTAAGAGTATTTTACTTTCATATAATTGTGTTGCTACTATTTGCTGTAGGCCCAGTCCAACAAAGATCACTACAAAGTAAAGTTCTTATCTAATAAAGATCTTCTTTTTATACCTTTGAAATATTCTGGTACAAGCTTAATTAAATATTTTTGTATTAGCATAAAGTATTTAGTAATGACTGAGTCCATAGAATGTGAACTGTTAGCCCTTATCATTTTATTTTACTGAGTTTGGAACATTCTTCTGCTATTAATGGTATTTTTGCCAAGACTACTAGAGTTTTTATGAATCTAGAGTTATAATTTGAATTTTAGATCATCCAAGCCTTTATTTCCTATAACTGTTTTGGACCTTAGCTTCCTAATTTCTGAATTGAGGACATTAGACTATAAATTGGTTTTCAGTTGGAGACAGTTTTGCCCCATAACTGACATTTGACAGTAAAAAAATAAATGCATTTGTAGTTATTTTTGGTTTTCACAACTAGGGAATGCTACAGATATTCAATTATAGAGGCAGGGGAGTCTGCTAGATATCTTACAATGCGTGGGACAGCATTTCACAACAATGAATTACAGTGTCAGAAAGTGACAACAGATATTAGGTTTGGCAGGATTAGGTTATCTCCAAACTAAACTTGATCTAAAATAGAATGATTATATAAAATGTTGAGCTAAAAGGGTTTAAGCTTTTAGATAAATAGGCAGACATACTTTATCATGTGTCTATATGTGCTTAACATTTCAAAAACTTTCATTTAATATTATCTTAACTTTGAGACTCAAAAATTATATGCTCTATTTTATTTTTGAGGGTGACAAACCAGTTCAGAGAGATTGAATAATTTTCTCAAGGCTATATTGTCATGGGTAGAGATGGAATTTGAATTTTTTTATCAGGGAAGAAAATGTATCTTGCTAACACCTAAGTTATAACTAAGATATTATTCTTACAAAATTAGTTTTGACACTATTCATAAGTACAACATTATACTTAGCAATAAAATGCAATGCTTGTTTTCCATAAAGAAGTATGTTAGAACAAGCTTTAGGGTTGGGACATCAGTAAGGAAATGAAGATAATGGAGGAATAAGGGAAAAAATATTGAGGCCCTTTGACTTTTGATGTCCTCTAACTCATCCTTTTTTTTTGTGAAATAAGACTTTTGTAAAGTTTCATTTGGAGGCATCTAAATGTTTGGGTCCTCTGTAATGTCTCACTACAATTTTGCTATATATTCCTATCGAAAATGCAGGGAGGTTATTTTAAAAATTTATCTGTTTTATTTGAAAGTCAAAGTTATGAATAGGGTGTGAGAGAAAGAGAGATCTTCGATCTTCTGATTCACTCCCGATGTCTGCAATGACCAGAACTCAGCCAATTCTAAGTTGGGAGCCAGGAGCTTCTTCTGGGTCTCCCACATGGGTACAGGGTCTCAAGGACTTGGGCCATCCTCCACTGCTTTTCAAGGCCATAGACAGGGAACTGGATCAGAAGCGAAGAAGCTTGGACTCAAACAAGTGCCTATATGGGATGGTGGTATAACAGGCAGAGGATTAGTGTACTATGCCACTATACCAGACCCAATACAGTCTTTTTCACCTGATGGTCATCAGCAACTCATAAATGTCAAATTCAAAAAATCTTTGGAAACAATAGCCCACAAGTCTGTGATTTGTTCTTAGTCATATCAGCTAATTAATAAAAGCATAAATAGTGTAATTCAGTTTTGTCTCATTCTCCACACTTTTCATCACTCTTATTATTGCTTTATGAATTAAAAAACAATATAAACTAATATTTAACAACCAATAAGTAAAAATACATTTTTCACAGTCTAATGAGTTGAGGATAAAATACATGCAAAGAGTAGAAAAAGAAAAAGAAGAAGGAAGACAGAAATATATAGACCCTTAAGTTTCTTCAGCTATGCCTTGCCTCCCATTCCCACCAGAATCAACTCCTTGGCCCCATGTCTTTGCAGAACACTTACTTAAGTCTCTGGCATATAGTGAGTGCTTGTAGCATCAGTTCCCATCTCATCCATCTTAAAACTAATGTCATCTACTCACATGACCATTCATTTAACATCGACTTTCTGAGATTGGCCTTCCTTCTTTGTCTTCACCCTGAGCCAGGCTGAGAAGCATCTATGCTAGCACAAGTTTGGTGTCTCACTTTCAGAACTTGTTATAGGCCATTGATTTTTGGTTGTCCAGAAGTCATGTCTTAGGTAGGAGGATTGGAAATAGAGTGGAGTCTAAAGAAACATTTATTGAGAAAGTTTTGTGAATCGGGCATATGTTTCTTACATATGCTGAGCCTAGAGAGACAGTCACTCATTTAACTTTAGCATTTATAAGATCCTGCTCTTATGGAAATGTTGGGCAGACTTAGATTTGAATCCTGGCTTTGATGCTTACTGGCTCTGTAATACTGAACAAATTTTTTTTAACTTCTCCAAGACTCATATATTACGTTTTTTGCATTTTGGGACACAGAATTTAAGAGGTAATTGGTCTGCTACTACTTGGTGTAGTACCAAACCACCAAAGGTGATAAAAAAGAAATTTGTATCAGATGAATCTCCTTAAACATCACATTCATGTAAAATATAGAGGAAAATATTCCAATTTCAAGTCTACAGCTGACTCGGTGTATGCATTTTAAGTCATTTCCCCTTTTTATTGACTACACAATTAAATCCAAGAATTCTAATGAAACCTTTTATTATTTAACTCCATTCCAGTCTCTCCATTGTAATCTTTCATAATCTTTCCTCCCTTGTAGTGCTTTATTACAGCCTTTAAAACTTGGATTATCAAAACAGGTGTTGCAGCATAGCAGTAAAGTCACCACTTGCAATTCCAGCATCTCGTGTGGACACTGGTTCATATCGTAGCTGCTCCTTTTCTGATGCAGCTACATGCTAATGTCCTGGGAAAAGCAACAGAAGATGGCTCAAGTGTTTATGTCCATGCCACCCACATGGGAGACACTGATAAGGTTCATGGCTTCTGGTTCCTGCCTTCAGTCAGGCCCAGGGCTGGCCATTGCAGCCATCTGGGGAGTGATGCAATTGATGGAAGATCGATCTCTCTCTCTCTCTCTCTCTCTCTCTCTCTCTCTCTCTCTCTCTCTTCTCTGTCTTTGTAACTCTGACTTTCAAAAAATATTTTTTAAAATAAGTAAAATTTGGGTTTTATATGTCATTTTAAAGTTTAGTTCTATATTTATTCTCTTCTATAAAGGTTTTTCCCAACATTCTCATGGGGAACATCCCTGTACCTGCATGTCTTACAATACAATATTTTGGTATTGTATTTTAGCTTTTTCTGTGTGCATCATATCTTAGAAATTTTTAAATTCTTTGAGATTAATAATTTTGCACTTAGCTGGTCATTTCCAACATATGAAGAAGTTATTGTCTATAATGAAGACTCAAGATGAAGCAACTTAAACTAGTTCAGCTCCACCAAATGATGGGTGGCATGGTATTTTGGTTTCACTGACCCCCATTTTTCTAATCTTCAGAATCTGGGAAATGTCATATGCCCTGTATACTTGTCTTTAAGTATAAAAGAATAGACCCTAGACCTTGTCTTTAAGGTCTAAAAGGATAGTTATCTTATTTGACATGCAGAGGTTTTCAAAAAGTTTTCATTGTTTTTTTTCTCTATCTATTGATAGTATTTTGAAATTAGGCTCAACAAATCTCAGGAAAGCTAAATGATGCCTACATGCAGTGATAGCCTCAACTGGGCGTGTTATGTGAAATTAAGAAGAGGAGATAAGAAAGAATATTGTAAACTGGAATTGATATGAAGTGATGATATACTAGGGAAAATTGCTGAGATTTTAAACCTTGAAATGTGCCATTTAATAAAGAAAAATAAAAAAAATGTATTTGAGGAAATGAATCAAAAGCAATGATGCAAGCAATACTACTACGAAGAAAAAGTTATAGTAATTTCATGGGCTTCATAGGAATTTCATGGAATGCCAGAATTGAGACACTGGGTTAAAAAGAAATGTCACCTTGATGTCTACGAACTGGAGTGTCAGTTTCAAATTCAGGAGTACTAATAGTGGAGCAATGTCAGTCTAACGGTTGAACTAGGAAACAAATGGGTGTTAAATTTTAGGAATTTTAAACCTCTAAATTAGCAGTTTCCTTTTCTCCCATCAACTGATTTTCTCTCCCAGATTCCCACAACAGCCAGGGCCAGGCCAAGCCAACCTAAGAGACAGGAAATTCAATCTGGGTTTCCCACATAAGCCACCACCCACTGCTTCCCAAAGGATACATTAGCAGGAAGGCGAAATTGGAGGTAAAGCTGATATTTGGATCCAGATACTCCAATATGGGAGATAGGCATCCCCAGAGGTATCTTAGCTTCCACATGAAACACCAAATTTCTTTCTGTAGTTAACAATTTATATTGCCATCAAAGAATAATATTTACTCATAAAAGATGCTCCTGAGAATTTCAAGCTGAAACCACTGTTCTTGGGTTGAGTGTAGTAGTTTATTTCGAAACAAATGAAATTCTGAGGTACATTCCAGCTAATCTTTTTATATACTTAGTATTAGTTAAATAAGTCAAGTATTTTAAAACCTTAAAATTAACAACAAATTATGAAATGCAAAATAAATTATAGATAAATTTGTAACCATGCATTCAGGCATTATTGACATGTTTCCAATTATAATTATCTTGATCTTCCAGTTTTTAAGATAAACCTTTTTAGTCCATAGAGTGTTATTGAAAATGAGCCTTAATTGAAGATATCTTACATAACTTTTTAAAAAGAAATAATCGGTTTTAGTCTGTTAAAAGTATAGTGAATTCTTGCTTTGTCTTATTTTCCACTTACATGGAATGTCATTTTTCCATTCCCTAACTTTCAGTCTACTGTGTCTTTACAAAGTGAGTCTTTTGTAGGTAGAATATACTTGAGTCTTCTTTCTTCATCCATTTAACACTCTGCATACACTGAATAGAGAATTTAATCAATTCAAAACCAAGGTTAATATAGATATATATGTATTTTTATTAATTATTGTTTCCTGGTTCCTTTGAAGATCTTTTGTTCCCTTTGGTCTCAGCTTTGATCACATAAAAAATAAATTTTTATTCTCCCCTCACAGTTTACAATTTTTGATCATAGTATTTTATGTTGTATATTTCTTAACAAATTATTGTGGTTATTATTATTCACAATAATTTGCCTTTCAGTCTTCATACTAAAGATGTAAATGACTTACCCACCACTACAATATTTGAGTATTGTGAATTTGATTGTGTATTTGTATTTAGCAGTGAGTTTTATGTTTTTGTGTTACTAATCAGCATCTTTTTCTTTCAGCTTGAAGAATTTCTTTTAGCATTTCATGTTAGACAAGTCTGGTAGTGATGGACTTCCTCGGGTTTTGTTTGTAAGGCAGTTTTTATCTTTCCTGCGTTTTTGAAGTACAGTTTTTTGGGTTCAGTATTCTTCATTGGTAGTTTATTTAGGTTATCAATGCCAATGTGTCGAATGCATCGTCTCACATTTACCTGGCCTTTAAGTTGTTTAAATAAGGAATCTGTTCCTAGCCTCATTGGAATTGCCTTGCTATGTTATTTTCTTTCTTACTGTTGTTATTTTTAGCACCCTCTCTGATTTTTGACAGTTTGATGGTAATATCATTTGGCGCATTCTTGTGTGGTTTGAATCACAACAGAGCCTTTTGATGTTCACATACCTGAATATTTAACGTCTTTCTCCAGAGTTGAAAAGTTTTCTAGGACTGGTGTTGTGGTGCAGCTAATTGGGACTCCTCTTGCAGTGCCAGCGTCCTATATGAATGCCACTTTGAGTACCAGCTGCCCTACTTCTGATCCAGCTTCCTGCTAGTGCATTTGGGAAAGCAGCTGAAGATGGCCCAAGTTCATGGGCTCCTGTCACTCATGTAGGAGACCTGGATGGTGTTCTGGGTTCTAGGGTTTGGCCTGATGGAAAAATCTCTCTTTCTCTCGCTCTCCCTCTTTCTCTCTCTCTCAGTAACCTTTCAAATAAATAAATCCTAAAAATAGAAACATAATAAAAAATGTTCTGCTGTTATTTCTCTAAAGGATTTTTTTGTCTTTTTTCCTCCTTTATGAAATCTTGTGACTCAAATATTTGCTCTTCAGATACTGTACCCTAAAGCATGTTAAGTGTTCTCCATCATTTTGCAGTCATATTTTTTCTCCTTTTAATATATTCAAATAATTTGTCTTCAAGTTCACAGATTTTTTCTTGTGCTTGATCAAGTTTGCTGTGATGTGTTTTTTCATTGAATTTATTGTATTTTATGGGCTCCACAATTTATTTTCTATATAATTTCAATCTGTTAAATTTCTAATTTTGACAATTTATTGTTTCCTTTAGTTTACCAAGTCATTTTTATGTATTTTCTTAAAAGTCACTGGATTTCCTTAAAAAATTATTTTAATTTTTTGTCAGGTAGTTAGCATGTCTGTTTACATTGCTTTAGAGTCAGCTACTGGGATGTTATTGTATTCTTTTGATGATATTTTATCTTCTAGTTTTTTTCATGTTTCTTGTTGATCTACATTGATTTCTCACATGAGTTTGATTTATTTGAAATCTTTATAGTCTGGATTTGCCTGGGGAAGCTATTTACTAGTCAACCCATCCAGAGATCTGGAGAATAGCATCTGACATTGTCAGGAAGGCTTGACGCTGAAAGTTTTTGGAAGTTTGGAATAGTGCCTGGATCAGCAAATGGGCAATTCTGGTAGTGGGTCCTCAGAGTTGCGCCTAGAGCTTGGATCTACCAAGAACGTCCTAGATCCCATATTTGTGAGAGTTGTCCTAAAGTCTGGGCGCACAGAGACCAACTTTGTGTGCTGAGGTGGGTCTTGAGCCTAATTTTTCAAGGCCTGGCGTGGCTCTCGGGCAGAACTGGCACCTGAGATCATTGGGAAAAACCTGAAACGTGTAGGAGTGGCCATAAAACTTCTGCTGAGGTGGGGATCAATTCTGGCACTTAAGTATACTAACTGGGCCTGGACTCTGGATTCTCTGGAGCTTGTAACAATGGGAATCAGCCTGGATCCTGGAATTGAGTTAATCCTGGTACCAGAATGGAGCTTCAGCCCACAGTGCGTTGATCTCCATGGAGGCTAGGTGAGCAGATGGTTGGATGAGAGGCTAAGTCTGTGATAGGTAGCCTGGGTCTTGAGAATTTAGGGTTAATCTCGGACTTGAGTACATGGGGGTGGTCCTAGACACCCTCTAAACCTACAGGGGCTAGTCGAATGCTAGGATCCATTGTGACAGACCTAGACCCAAGTCCCCAATAAGATGCAACATGATACTGCCTGGAAGGCAGAATTACAGTATCTAACCTAGTGTTGCAAAATCCTGCCTGGTAATTGGGCAGGTTTGGAGGGTTAATCCATGGATACCAACTGGGCTGAAGTCTATAGCCACAGGGGCTGGGCTGGAGACAAGGTACACATTTGCCAGCCTGATGGGTAGGACTTCAGAGGTTGGCCTGATACTAAAGCAGGTGTGGTGCCTGGGGCTGCAGGGTCCAGTTTTCCATCAGAACAGGACTGAAAGCTCCATTTCCAAGCACCAGCCTAGAGACTGAGGCTATTGGGACATGATTGGTACTGAGTTTTAAAGGATATGCCCAGTGTTGGTGTTTCAGGTAAAGTGTGGTGCTGACATTCCTCTCCTTCCCTGATCCGCAGGATATCTTGCTCCATGCCAAGCTGCCTATGACTGGAAGAAGAGTGATGCAGGTAATGTAAATTCATCCGCCATATACTCTTCAGTGCATCTTATGACCATGCTACATTCAGTGAGTGCTGTATCTCTTATCTAGTTTTCTCAGTTTTAGTGATGGTGTTTTGACATGTGGATAGTTGTTCAAATTGGTGTTTCTGTGGAGGGAACCAAAACTGGAGAATCTTATTCCACTGCATTGCTGACACTTGGTCTAATGGTTTTTAATTAAAAATCCTTATGTAGGTTTTGCACTAATTAAGACAGTTGCACAGAGGGTAAAGTATTAAATCACTTTTTTTTCTAACCTTACTTTCCAAAGTTAAAATTTTTTTGTATCACTCCACATTTTTATGTCTGTTTATATGTGCATATATTTAACTTTTGTTAGTGTTGGGATTGGATGTATTATATTTCTTCCATACCTTTGTATTCACTTAATCTCTCCATAAAAGTGTACATAGTGTCAGTTTATTTAACTAGCCAAATAACAAACAAAATTTTGATATTTTGTGATTCATGCCATATAGATGAACGAACAAACCTTGGCACAAAACATTTCAGCTATTAAAGTTTTAGATACAAACACGGACCTAGTAATTTGGCACCTCTTATTACAGGGAAAAACAGTTTAGCACATTTATATATATTTATTTATTTATTTAAAAGTCTGATTTACAGGAGAAGGAGAGACAGAGAGAAAGATCCTCCATCCACTGGTTTACTCCCCAAGTGACCGCAATGGCTTCAGCTGAGCCAATCCAAAGTCAGGAGCCAGGAGCTTCTTCCAGGTCTCCCATGTGGATGCAGGGTCCCAAGGTCAGATCTGAGCCATCTTATATTGCTTTCCCAGGCCACAAACAGGGAACTGGATGGGAAGTGGGGTAGCAAGGGCGTGAATTGCCACCGACATGGGATCGCAGTGCATTCAAGGTTAAGATTGAGCCACTAGGCCGTTGCTCCAGGCCCACATTTTTTTTTAAGATCTTAGAGTGTGAATATTACTTTGAAGCTTGGTAGAGCTTGTCTGAAAAATTATTTAGCCAAATGCCTATCCTGGTGTTTGTTCAATGATAGAGCATTATTTGCTGTCAAAAGTAAAGATAGGAACATAGATAAAGATGTGATTTTTTAGATTATATGAAATAGCCAGAGCTCAAGATAAGTGACAGTCCTACAACAATACATTTAAAAACAAAACAGTACGCTTCTTAGGATTGTCTTCTATAAAACACAAAAAGATAAGACTTAAATTCAAGATTTTGTTGTTTGTATCCCAGATCATTCCAGGAAGCTCATGAAGTTGCTGCTGTGCCCGATACAAGAACTGTCCTTTCAGAATGCCTTGCCTAGGCTTTTCCTACTAAATAAGTAATCTTTAGTATGTAAGAAATGAGAGATACACTAAATATATGCATGTTAGGTTGAATTATCAAGAAAAAGCTATTAAATCACCCTTACAAGCACTCAAATTTGAAGTGCTATTAGAGGAATGAAACTACTACCTCTAAATATTCGTTAATGTAATATATCATCTTCGCTTTATTTGTAGATACTGCCTGGAATGAACAGGAAAAGAGTGAACTTTTAAAAGATAACTTTTGTGAAATATGTGGTGTTGTGCTACATTTCAGATCACAAAGGATTTCACATTATGAGGTAAATTGATGGAACAAATAATGGGAGTAGGATCTAAAACAAGTTTTTCAATATAACAAATAAATTTTATAAGTCATCTTTTATGAGAATCCTATGAAATAAATGATTCTACTTTGATGGATGAAGACATTGGCTCAGTGTGAGACAGTAACAAGATAACTTAGATTTAAACTTGATTTTTGAAATTGAAAACTTTTCTTTATACCATTCTGCCTCCCTTTTTATCCATCAAGCCACTATGCCATTCATTCTTGTGGTAAATATAAGCGAGGCGTGAAGTTGCAGAGTGAACTATGAATGTGAAACAAGATATATTATTTAAGTCCAAGATCCTTTCTTTTTTTTAAGATTTATTTTATTTTTATTACAAAGTCAGATATACAGAGAGGAGGAGAGATAGAAAGGAAGTGGAGCTGCCGGGATTAGAACCAGCGACCATATGGGATCCCGGCGCATTCAAGGCGAGGACCTTAGCCACTAGGCCACGCCACCGGGCCCCCAAGATCCTTTCTTAATAGTAAAGGAAGAGTATAAATACAAAATGAACCAGCCTTGCTTTTGGCTTAGTGACATGTTTTTAGGCGCAGAGCCACAGAATTCTAGAGCCTAGAGAGAAAATATTTGATGATTTTGCTCTCTTAGTTTATAGATTAGGCAGCTTTAGATCCACGGCAGGCATTTAGCCTAGCAGTTAGGACACTGGTTAGGATGACAGTATCTCACATCAGAATACCTGAGTGCATTACTCAGACCAACTCCTGACTAACTTCATGGTAGTGCAGCAGCAGTGATGCTTCAAGTGATTTATCTTCCTGCAACCCTTGTGGAGACCTGGATTGGGTTTCTGGCTACTGGCTTGAATCCGCCCAGTCCCAACCATTTCAGGCATTTGGGGAGTGGGTAAGTCCATGGAATGTCATTCTCTCTCTCTCTCTCTCTCTCTCTCTCTCTCTCTCTCTCTCTCTCTCTTCCTCCTCCTTCTCTTCCTCTAGTTCTCATTTGCATCCTCCATCCCTTCCTCCATCCTTCTCAAATTCATATGCCTTTTAAAGCATTTTGAAAAAATACGTAATGTTAGTTTAAAAAGACAGTTTGAAAAATTATCAAAGTCTATTTTTAATGCTATAACAAGACATCTGTGGGTGAATGGGTAATTTCTAAAGAAAAGAGATTCATCGAGTTTAAAGTGTGGGAAATTAAAAGCCTTGCCCCAGCATTTTCTCAGGTCTTGTGAGGATCCCCACAACTGTGTGGTGTGGCATATGGCACATGATGGAAACATACTTTGAGAGAGAGAGAGATTGCGTGACAATACAGAAATCCAGTCTTGCTCTTTTATAGCAATCCTCATGTGAGAACTAACCAAGGTCGCATTGAGAACTATATTAACTCTTTAATGGTTCCTCAATGATCTAATTACCTTGCACTACCTCCTCTCCTTCAGTAGTTCCACTACTTCTCACATCATCATATAGGTACCAAGCAAGAAACACATGGACACTTGTGTAACAAATCGCCTCTGAATCATAGGAGGTATATACTGAAGGATTACATTTTCATAAACTTCTCTTTTAAATAAAAGAGTGCTATTTAATACATTATGGATGCATGCATATGTACTAGTAGAAGAAAAGAATGAAAAAGGTATGTACAACAGCTTAAAAATAATGGCTACTTATGTGGAAAGACAAAGGAAGAAACTATTGTAAGTATGAAGGTATACTACTATATTGTCAATATTTATCTCTTCAATTAATAGTAATGTGATAAGATGTTAACACTTGTTAAAACTAGATCATTGATATATATGCTTTTTCTCTGTAATGAGTAAATTTCAAAATTTAAAATTCTACAGAGAGTGGTTGCCTCACATTTGCTCAGGAAATGCTGTCTTCTTCACATGCTGACATTTACATTTGTTTTGCCATACATTTGTTCATCGATTTTTTTAATTATGTCTGTTTCTTCATGTAAGAGAATATATTTCTTCACATAAAAGAATTCAAAAGCTAGACAGTTCAGGAATGATAAAAGGCTGCATGACATCTCAGGGAACTAATCATTTCCTCTCTTTCCACTCTGATAAGTTGGATTTCATCCGCAAGATCCCTCATGGTCAAAGATGACTGTTGAACTCCACTGCCAAGATTTGTAACTAAGGAAGAAGATATTTCACACTGTGTAGTAACTAAAAGTGTGTCTGAAACAAGAATATAGAAATTATTGGCTTCTAAATTGTAGTGTTGTTTTAATTTTAACCAATATTTAGATATTTCAAAGCAGGTGAAACTCTTTTATAAACTTAATAGAGACCAAATATACTAAAATTCATGAACACTCTTCTCAAAATATACTAAAATTCATGAATTTTAAGAGGAATCTGCTACTGAGTGAACAACATCACACCTTTTTTTTTCAGAGTGAAGAACATACTGAAAATGTTAGGTATTTTATTCAAGTGCAAGGGAAACAAATTGAAACTCCAGGTAAAAAAATAAAGATGGATGATGAGAATTTCCAGGTAAGTCATCTGTGTTGGTATGAGTTTATAAACTTTGAGTCACTGAATCTTTTAAACAAGATTATGCTTATTTCAGATGGATAGGAGTGGAGTTATGGACAGAAACAGATTTTGTGATATCTGCAACATGGTTTTCAGCTCCCCAGTTGTTGCTCAGTCTCACTATGTGGGGAAAGTTCATACTAGAAAACTGAAGAAGTTAATGGAGGAAAGCAATCATGCAACTACATCAGGATTTCAGCCAGGAATGGGTAAGATTCCATCTACTTCTTTAACTTCAATACAGGTTCTATCTATTTTTCTTCAACTCTGCCAACCATTTTTTTTAATTGGGGAAATTTTCACTGTGGCTGAAAAACAAACTTATTCCTTCTTCTGTTCAATTAATATCTTTCTATCCTCATCATCTAAAATAGAGATTGCAATTACTAGCTGTTTTTAAAATGTTAGTTTCAGTTTGCTAAGTCCAAATAAAAGCAGCTCATTTGTTCTACTACTTTAAAAAATAAGCAGCTAGAGCTCTGTCAGGTTCTCATAAAATCATAACATTTTAGTGCTTTCTTCTTCCCTTTTTCATTTTTTTCAATACTTTTCAACAACTTTTCTCCTATCACATCAATGTTTTCAACTTGACTTAGTATTCACTGACTATACCTGTTGGCAAAAATAATGCTACTAAATCTGCTTCTATCACGGTAGCCCATTTCTCTCCTCCTATAAATACAGAAAAGAAAGGTACTGAGTACTTATATTAGGATATATCCCAAAGATATAGTTACAAAATGTTACCTGTTTCCTCATTTCAGTGATGCTGGCTCAGCATACGTGTAACAATACATCATAGAAAACTGAATTTGTATTTTGGAAAAATGTATATGCTAGAATAAAAATATGATTAATCCTCTGTAATGAATAAATTACCACATTGTTAACAGGTTCAACACTTTATGATCAAAGCATTTCTGGTATGGACAATCTGCCAAGATTACTTTCCAACTCATCCTGTGTCATGTAACAAAGTCAGCACAACAGGAAACTTTGTGAAAACATGCTTTGTCTTAATATATGAAACCAGAATTTGTTTTAAAACTTAATCTAGTCTCTATAATTTTTTATCTTTTTTCATTTTAATTAATTGATTGATTAATTTTTGTAATTTTTCTTAGTTACTTAGGGAACAAAGGGTCAAGGGCTACAGGAAAGTGGGCAATACAATTGTTTTCACACTAATATCACCATTTTTTCCTGTATCTGGGGTCAGGGGAGAAATAAAGGGAAACGCCCCACCCAGCCTCCCACCCATCCCAGGTCCCCGATGTGAGGAGCACTCTGAGGGTCCTGCTTAAGCAGTCGATAGTTCAACAGTTCTGAATTGCTGCCAATCTTGCCGTTCCAATCACGATGAAATCTATTCAGAATCTACTGGCTGATATAGTCTCTTCATGGTTGGGGTTCTGAGATCAGCAGTTCAGTTGGAGGGATCTCCAAACAAACTTCGGGTGAGGCGATCCCAGACATGATTCTTGTGTGTGCTTGCCAGTACAGGGTCTGACACAGTCCATAGCCCCAATCAGCTTATGCACATGCTGGTCGTTGCAATTGCTGGGTCAGTTATGTTTTCCAGCTCTGTCTTCTGCGCGAACCGATGGGTGTTGTAGTCCAGCCCAATCCCGTCCACTTCATACTTGGCCCTCACGCAAACCAGTGGGAGCTGCAGCCTAGTTGGGGCGACTCCCCATAACCCCCACCAGGTCTGCACCCTACCCTGGTTCCCATGTTTGCCAGTATGTACCACAGATTTCTTCAGTCTGTTCCACATCCCATTTAGCTCTCATACATGTCAATGGGCATTGAAGCCTAGTTCAACCCAACCAACCCTACTATCCAGTCCACACACATACTGGAGGGTGCCTTTCTGTCTAGCCACCCCAGCCCCTGTCCTGGTTTCTGTGCTCTCCAGTGGGAATGGTAACCCACGAGGGAGGTGTCCACTATCTCCTTACTAGGCCTCTCCAACTTCCGGATTATGCACTCTCCAGGTGGTTGTGGAGTTTAATTTGACAGAATTAGCCCCCAGTGCCAGCTTCTGCCAGCTGATACTGCGACAAAGACCAACCAACCCTCACCCACTCTAATTTGTGCTTGCACCAGTCGGAACAGTCGGTCCAACCTGGCCCTTCGCTGGTCTAGCTCACCTGAGGCCCACAGGTGTTGTAGCCCTGTCTAGTCTGTTTTGCCCCATCCCAACTCATGTTTTCCAGTGGGAGTGGTTGTCCAGCAGGGGAGCCCACTTTGCCCCTGCCGGCTCTGCCCCTCCCAACCCCCGATTCTCACATGTGCTGTTCGGGCGCTGCAACCACATCTGATACGGCTCACTCCACCTTGCCATTCCATAATGTGCACTGGTTTTTGTCGCGACTGAACCCGGCCTGACCCACACTCTATTCTGGTGCTTGGATTCACCAGCAGGTGATGTGAACGGGTTCAGCCTGGTCTGCTCCCCCACCTATGCTAAATGTATGCCGGTGGGTATCTTCCTCTGGCCTGGTCTCTATAATTTTTGTATGTTTGTTTTCTGCTTGTCAATATAAAGAAAAAAAACAACAACAAACAAAAACAGTGGGATGTGAAAAATCTTCAGTCTTCAAAATTCATTGATTTGACCTCAGGGAAGAGAGTAAATGAAAGAGCTATGGGGCCCGTTGTTATAGCCTATTGGCTGAATCCTTGCCTTGCATGCACAAGGATCCCATATGCTCGCAGGTTCACGTTCCAGCTGCTCCACTTCCCATCCAGCTCCCTGCTTGTGGCCTGGGTAAGCAGTAGAGGATGGCCCAAGGTCTTGGGACCTTGAACCCATAAGGGAGACCTGGAGAAAGCTCCTGGCTCCTGGCTTTGGATCTGCTCAGCTTTGCAGCTAGGAAAGTGAACCTATGGACAAATTTTTCTCTCTGTCTTTCCTTCTCTCTCTAAATTTGATTTTCTAGTGAAAATAAATATTTTTAAAAGAACTATGAAATAACTGGAACTATGAAAACATAAAATATTTCATGGAATTAACTGATTGTCTTATTCTGATGCAAGCATCAGAAATCTAGATTAAATAGATATCTAATTATGTTATTCAAGAAAGACACCAACTGAAAGGTTGGTGCTATGTATTTACCTTTACTAATTTCAAATAATCATATTACGAGAGCTCTCCTGCTTTCATTGATCATTTATGCTTCTTGCTAATCTAATTGGGCAACACCTAATGCAGAGCATGGATTCTTTTATGACAGACATATTAAAATCTTCATTCTTATATGAGGAAATTATTTTTTACCTGAGTACCTCTGTTCCTCAGCTCTCTTCTGCAGAAGTCCAAAAATAATTAGATTCTAGAAAATCTCGGAATTCTTAACACTTTATAATGAATGTAGCTCTAATACATGAACACAATGTTGATCACTTCTCATTACAACTATTTCAGCAGGTGTGCCTGTTCCTACTTCTTCAGAGTCAATCTTCCCGAAGTCCCTTGCTGGCAGGCCTCCTCCAGCTGGGTTTAAAGACAAGATTATGCCTTCTTCTACCAGCAGTACTTTGGATTTGAAGGATTTGAATAATCCAAACAAATATTGCAAGCTCTGTCCTGCTGCTTTTAATAGTCCATTAATGGCTCAACAACACTATGTTGGGAAAAAACACAAAAGAAATGAAGCTAGGAAGACGTTTGCAGACAAGATAAGAGAGAAACCTCTTCCAGGAAAATCAGATGCAAATGGTAAACAGTAAAGATATCCAGAACTCTTTCTAGGAAGTTTGTATTTTATAAAATGTACTAGATCATCACTATGCCATTTTACTCTTATTGAATGAGAGCTTTCCAGTAGAATTTTAGATGAAAGACTTTTAAATCAATCTACTTTTTTGTTTGTTTTCTAGAAAATGAAGCCCAGAATGGTTTAGACAAATTTCCATTAATTTCAGAATCAAATCTAGATATTCCTATGGTTCAGTGTGGGTTTTTTGGTACATAAAGAAGTATTTTAATTTAGTATCATGTGATTGTATCAATCATTCATTAAATAATATTTAAGAATCTCTTCCTTGCTAAGCCAGACATTCTTGAGAATGCAAATGAGAATGTACCATTTTCTGTGAAGAAGCAAGTGCATAGACTATTTGAAGTAATATCACTTCTTTTTTTTTTTTAAGATTTATTTATTTTATTACAAAGTCAGATATACAGAGAGGAGGAGAGACAGAGAGGAAGATCTTCCATCCGATGTTTCACTCCCCAAGCGAGCCGCAACAGCCTGTGCGCGCCAGTCCGATGCCAGGAACCTGGAACCTCCTCCGGGTCTCCCACGCGGGTACAGGGTCCCAAATCTTTGGGCTGTCCTCTACTGCCTTCCCAGGCCACAAGCAGGGAGCTGGATGGGAAGTGGAGCTGCCGGGACCAGAACCGGCGCCCATATGGGATCCCGGGGCTTTCAAGGCAAGGACTTTAGCCGCTAGGCTACGCCGCCGGGCCCGAGGAGTAATATCACTTCATAGCAAGAGGCTACAGACATTGGCTTTTGTATAGTTTTGGGAATTAGGAAATTAAACATTATGATCCAGAAAATCTTCCTACATTTAATTTATTTCAATTTATATAAATGCGATGGAAAGATGATGAACAGAGAACATCAAGCTAAGAAAGAGTGGCAAGAATTCAGGTAAAATATAGAGACTGGTCCTGACTGGAGTGATCCACTTGTTCTTCTAACCAGATTTTGTTTTTCTTGTTTTTGTTTTTGTTCCCTACCTGCGCCATAGGCACCTTCTCACTACCAGTGTATTTTATTCTCCTTTCATAGTCTTTTACTCAAGTCCTTCCCACTTCTCATTGTTGGTTTTCAATTCCTTCTTTATTAGACCTCACTGCTTCATGTGAAATTTTTCATTATTCTCTCTTGAAGCTTTATTCTTCATTATGTGTAACCAGTTATCCTCTTGTTCTTCTGTGTTTTTGGTGTTGGTTTCTTGCCTAGTTCTCTTATAGAATTTTATTTTTCTAATAATTGTTCATTTATAGGTAGGTATTCCTATGGCCCCATCTTTGATCTTACTCTACCTAATGTAATCTGTTTTCCTGGTTTCATTGTTCATCTGAATGTTTATGACCTTTCTGTCAAGTTACAGACTCACACATCCAAATGGCAATTATTACTTCACCTGGATACTGCAGTTGTATCACATCCTCTCAGACTTTCTAAGTGGACACTTGCAGCTCACTGAAATCAGCAACAGTCTTCTCCACTTTCTCTATTCAATGAAGCACCAAGCCATGACTATTTTCACCTCCTGCTTATCACTGCCCCCTGTATCTCCAGTCCTTCTCTTCCCACACTAGTTCAGATCCTTGACATCCTTCCTCGAGTTTTGCTTTCCAAAGCATGGGTTTTGGGTTGGTACCACCTGAGAGCTTTCTAGAAAAAAAGAATGTCAGACCCTCTTCAAACCCACTGAATCAGAGTGTGCATTTTAGCAAGATACCTGGGTGATTTGTACTCAGTAAATTTTGAAAAACATTATCCTAGAATATTGCCACAACCTCATAACTGCTTTTCTTGCTTCCAATTTGTTTCCGCAAATCCACCCTTGATTTAACTTCTACAGGGTTTTACTTAAAGCACAAATGTTTCTATGCCATTTCTTTTCTTGAAAGCTCTTCAGTGTTTCTCCATCTGGTAAGGATAAAAACTGAACTCTGTAGCCTTTTACCATCTTGCTCCTGACCACATTTTCCAGGCATGTCCACCTGCTATTTCCTGCCATGATTTATGTGGATCTGTACCTACAGAACACTTATGGTTTGTACAAACCGTTAACCATATTTCTCAATTATATTTATATATCCTTACTCATGCTGCTTTTCCTAGAATGTCCCTGCAACTCTCTTATGTAATTCTTACTGGTTCTCACTGCAGCCTGAAAGCCTTTTCAATTCCTCTGTGTTTCCTTTGCCTGCGTAATACAATGTCTTTCAGGGAACTCATCTATATTTTCACTACTAAAGCTAGAAACTGACACAAAGGTAGGCCTACCTCATCAGAGATTGGTTCCTGTAAATTAGTGATCTTCATTTATTGAGTATTTCTTCTGTCCTTGTACTACGTCAATTTCCTACTTCCCAGGAAGTTATATGTGTTTTTATCTAGGATCATAGAAAATGTTGGATTTAGGTAATTGTGGAAATAGAAGTGATAGGGTTATTGAACGTTGGACAAATTACAAACTTGTTGGAATATATTTTCTGCTGAGAATATCTCAGGAAAACTTAGTGTGAGCTACTGGGGCCCTGACATATCTTAAACAGATAACTTTTGGCTTAGTGTAAGTAGTTCAATATGCTCTGACTCAGTTATAATAAATGCATGTACTTTTTTCACTTCTGAAGAGGGATCCTGAAGGCTCAATGTTATGAGAATGAAAGAAGAAACTAGTTTTGAGGTGTTGCAGTAAAAAATAATGTTTATTTAGTTTTAAAGAGTATTTGGTTATTAAGAATAGCTTAAATGGCTAAAAACATTCTCATACTCTTGTTTTTTTCTGTTTTATATAGAAATCTTGTTTTAATAAGATTCGATCTGAAGTTTTTTTACAGTATGACTTAATATCTAAATTTTAAAAAGGCAGCATCATAGAGAAAAAAATTTCAAAATATTGGCAGGACAAAGGGCTTTATTATTATTTTTAATGAAATTACATTTCAGAATGTCATGCAGGGGGTATTTTTTTCTCTTTTTACCCATTCTTAGGAGGATTTCCTCACATAAAAAAAAGGTCCTAAGTAAGCAACATATTTTATTTGTATCTGATCACATGCAATACATAACAAAACCTATTGCTTATTTATTCTTTCTAATACTATAATGTTGTTTTCAAATGTTTGGTGAAATCCAGGGTTGACTGAGTAGCAACTTGTTTGTAATGTCTTTTGACAAGACATAATTCTCATCTGGTGGTGGGAGAGAGAAATAATCATCATCATAATTTCATCTAGCCACATTGAAGTGATTTTACATTGGTCTCTGAAGTTAGATCCCAAAGAGCAGATTTTTCAACCCAACCTTGACTAGTGCCTCAAAATAAAAATGTGAACATTAAAAAAAAAGAGATTTAAAAGCATCTGATTGAAAGAACAGCAAGAGAAAAAGCTTCATACTACAAGTGAACAAGTTTTAAGAAAAAAAGTAGTTTAATGTAATTATTTAACACTTCATCCGTTTTTCTGCTTCTGCCTTCCTTCCCATCCACTATTGCTTATGTTTCTCACATATTTAACCTTTCTCTTCTTCTCTGTCATTCTTAACTGCTTTCTTCATGTCCCTCATCCAACTCAGCTCTTATTAGCACAGAAATGCCTACTATAACAATATGGAAACTAAAGTATGAAGGCATTTTTGATTACTAACTTTATCCCAATGAAGCATGTGGATGCCTCACCTTCACCTGTAACTCAACATATCTAAGACTGAATTAATAATCTTCTCTAAAACCGATTTGAATTTCCTCAGTTTTCTGTTTTTGTCAGTTGTGCAACTATTTGTTACCTACACTTGAATATTCAAGGACATCATGACCACACTCTTTATCTTATTCATTAGCAAATTGCATCAAATCTTAAAACTATTTCTCCTTTCCGTAGGCATTGCATTTCCACTGCCATCACATCACACCTTAATATTGTAACCACCTTTTGGAACGCTTTACCTACATCTCGTTGTTATTCTCTCACTCTAGTGGGAAGGTTCCAGATTGGGATTGGTTCTTCTTCCCACCTTTTGTACTTCTATATTCAAACTACTTAATGATGTTTGTCAAAAATTTTATGAGTTTAGAGACTGAGTATCTCTTCAGAGACTCTGTGTCAAATCTCTTTGGGCCTTTAGTTCTACTTAATCACTTCTTTTTCTTTACTTTCACCATCTTAATTTTAATACCGTACTGCTTTCCAAGACTCCTTCCCCTGCTCTATGCTACCCTTCCTCATACTTCTCATACAAGCTTCTTTCTTACTTTATCAAGAAACATTTGGCCATCAAATGCGGATGACAAATTTCTTGCCTGAAACAAATTCTCCTGTAATCTTAGATTCCAATTTAATTACTGTACTCTCCATTTCCCTTTTCAGGCAAGTTTTTTTTTTTTTCTGTAATCTCTTGCTTTCTTCACTTGTTATTCACTACTCAGCGCACTGCCATTTGTTGACACACGTTCCACCAGCCATCATTACACTACTCTACCCACTCACTGAAGTTACTTCTTCCAAAGTCATAGTGACCTCTAAATTAATAAATTCAAGAGACACTTTGCTTTAGCTGTGTGATGTCACTCTCTCCTATTTATCCTTATAATTCCTTATTGTTTACTTCAAGGACTTTATAGTCTTCTCCCTCTCTACCATATTAAAAGTGACACTTCCGGGAATTTAGATCTTGGTGTTGTTACTCTTTTGCTCACTTATACATTGTCCTTGGGAACTATAATACACTTTGACTATTTGAACTGCCCCAATGCTCTGACATCTTCAAAATCTCTCTAGCCTATCTCCTTTGAAACTCCAGTATACAAGTGTAACCACCTGTTGGACACTGTTACATGAAAATCCCACAGATATCTCAGACTCTGTGTGTTCAAATTTATATTAACTGTAGCTTCCTCTTTTACCCACTAAAACACCATTTTCTTCTGAAGTTCCAATTACAGTTAATGAGTTAATCACTTTTTAGTTACCAAAATAGGATTCTGGAAATGATTTTAGATCCCTGTAATTTTCTCCTCCTCTTTTCACAAACCTCTCCTTCAGTCACTAAGTTTTTCCAGTTTACGAAAAAAGCTAAACATTTTGCCATTATTCTCATGTCTATCTCTATAAAAACCTTTCCAGTCCATACCCTCATCATTTACCCGGTCTGGTATACTTACTTCACATCTGTTTCCCCTTTCCCTCTGCAGTTGTTCTTCAATGTGTCATTTTTATTCTGTGCATTGGGAAACCCTGTAGGAGTTTAAGCAGTGAATGACATGTTTGGTCAGTTGTGGGTTTGAAATCAATCTCTCCTCTATATTGCAGCCAACAGAGAGATTGATTTCAAACCTACAACTGACCAAACGTGTCATTCACTGCTTAAACTCCTACAGGGTTTCCCAATGCACAGAATAAAAATGACCCTTAGCATAATAAACACATTTCCCTTATTTGACTCATCTTTGCCTTTCCTATCTAATTTCCTTAATTTTACCCTGCAACAATATCAGCTTTTAAGAAAGTATTATAAACATTTATGTGCTGTTTATCATTCTATTTTCTATTGTTACAATGCTGTTCTCAACTCTATTACCTATTTTTCATTCTTCAAGTTAGCTAAGGCAACATCTCCGCTAGTATCCTTCCACGCACTCCATAATAAGACGAATGTCTGTTTCTTTATGCTCCTATACCTTGTAAATGTACTTCTTCTGCTTTTAACAAATGAAATAAAAATCATTTGTTCCTGTATCTCTTTCTCACACTGAACTGGTGAACAACCCATTTTTTATATTCCTCTTCTACCCCTAGTATCTAGCATGGTGTTTGGTGCCACATTTCTGGAACAGATTATTTGAATTCAATACATTATTCTCATTCTTGTTTCTGCCACATTTGATACTGTATTCATGCCCTTGAATATCCTCATTTACTTTCCTTAAAATTCACATATTTCTTGTCCTCCAAGATCCATCACAGCTCCCTTGGTTTTCTTCCTTCCATTTCTCTGATTTCCCTTAGGCTTCATTATTCGTGGACAGTTACATCAATTATAGCTCCACAACTGAATTAGCCTCTTTGAGACAAAAGATCTTATTTTATTCTGTGGTATTCTTCTCAGTACTCATATGATAATGAGTGCAGAGGCTTTCTCAATTAATTTTACTAATTGCATATTGAGAGACAGCGTCACAACCTGGAGAAAGCATAGATTTGGGGATGTGTTTGAAGTCACTTGCCCAGTTGCTCAGATATAAAGTTAAAATATAACTTCAAAGGATTCAATGAGATGAAATGTACATGTATACATACATATGCATATGTGTACTAACCATCTTCTTCATTTTTTAAAAAAAAGATTTATTTATTTTTATTGCAAAGTCAGATATTCAGAGAGGAGGAGAGACACAAAGGAGGATATGGGATATGCGACTATATGGGATCATGGCGCATTCAAGGCGAGGACTTTAGCCACTAGGCCACCTCGCCAGGCCCCTAACTTATTATTAATAAATATTAGATTTTAAAATAACCCTTTGTAATCCCAAAACAAATAAATTGGACATTTTCTATTTTTGTACATAAGATAAATTTCATTAAGCTGCATTTATACTTACATGTAAATGTCAATTCCTTTTTACCCATTTAAGATATTATACCAATGATTCTCAATGTTGACTGAGAACACATTAAAATTAGCAGGGAGTTTTTAGAAAATCCAGTATCAGGCCCGGCGCGGTGGCCTAGTGGCTAAGTCCTTGCCTTGAACGCGCAGGGGTCCCATATGGTTGCCAATTCTAATCCTGGCAACCCCGCTTCCCATCCAACTCCTTGCTTGTGGCCTAGGAAAGCAGTTGAGGATGGCCCAAAGCCTTGGGACCCTGCATCCACGTGGGAGACCTGGACAAAGTTCCTGGCTCCTGGCTTCGGATTGGCGTAGCTCTGACTGTTCTGGTCACTTGGGGAATGAATCATCGGACGGAAGATCTTCCTCTCTGTCTCTCCTCCTCTCTGTATATCTGACTTTGTAATAAAATAAATAAATCTTTTTCTTCTTAAAGAAAACTAGCTTTAACAAAGAGAAAAAATGTATTTGTTTGAAAGGTATCATGGAGGGAGAGAAAATTAAGGAGGGAAGTTTACTAGTTTACTCCTCAAATAGCTACAACAGCGGGAGCTGGGTCAGTTCAAAGCCACCATTTGCATTAGCAGGAATTTGGAATCAGGACTCCAGTTATTTTGAAATGGGATGTGTGTGTTCCAAGCAGCATCTTTACTGCTACAATAAACATTCACCCTCAATTGTAGAGTGAACTACAACAGCCTACTACAACAGCCGGGGCTATGTCAGGCTGAAGCCTAGAACCCAATCCAGATCTCCCATGTGGGTGGCAGGGACCCAGCCATTCAGGTCATCAGTTCAATATCTACCATCTCCCAGGATACACATTAGCTGGAAGCTCAAATCAGGAACAGAACTGTTATCCTGAACTCAGTTCAAGGTAGGGATATGATAGGGAATTCAGGTATCCTAAATGGTGTCTTAAGCACTCTGTCAAACGCCTTCCCTGGACACTGGATTTTCTTTCTTTTTTCTAAAGATTTATTTATTTTTATTGCAAAGTCAGATATACAGAGAGGAGGAGAGACAGAGAGGAAGATCATCTGCCTGATGATTCATTCCTCAAGTGACCAGAACAGCCAGAGCTACGCCGATCCGAAGCCAGGAGCCAGGAACTTTGTCCAGGTCTCCCACGTGGGTGCAGGGTCCCAAGGCTTTGGGCAGTCCTTGACTGCTTTCCCAGGCCACAAGCAAGGAGGTGGATGGGAAGTGGAGCCGCCGGGATTAGAACCAGAGCCCATATGGGATCCTGGTGCATTCAAGGCAAGGACTTTAGCTGCTAGGCCAACGCACCAGGCCCTAGTTTTCTTTTTTTTTTTTTTTTAATTATTTACTTTACTAGAAAGAGAGAAAGACCTTATAGCTGTTGGTTCATTCCCCAAATTGCTACAACAGCCAGAACTGGGCCAATCCCAATTGGGAGGCAGGAGATTGTTTTATGTCTCCCTTGTGGTGCAGGAGCCCAAGGACTTGAGCCATCTTCTGCTCCCTTCCCAGGCCATAGGTAGGGAGCTGGATCAGAAGTGGAGCATCTGGGACTCAAACTGGTGCGCATTTGATATACTGGCACATCAGGCAGAGGATTAGCCTGATAAACCACAATGCCGACTATATATATGTGTGTGTGTGTGTGTGTGTGTATCTATTTCAAATTAATTAGTTTTATGACACAGTTCTAAAGGCTCTGGGACTTCCACTCCCCCCTCTCCACACTGATTTCCCTTATTTTGTTACAATAATATAGTCCATCACAAAACAGTCACAAGTCCATCGTTCCGTTTTTTAAGTGTATCCTGACATTGTAGGTATGAAGAATGGCAGAGTTCAGCATCCTATTGTCAAGATTTAATTAACAAGTTCATTGGGAGTCCATCTTTGATTTGGAAGTAGAGATGCATACTGCATTGTGTTCACATCTCGTTATGATTGTCTCTATTATACAGTTCCTCTAGATGGACTGTATGTACATGAATGTTCACCTATATATCTACTAAAATGAAATTTCAATGTTTAAGCAATCTCTACAATCAAATTTTAAATTATTGTCCCTGGGACCTACACATTACATTTTTATTATTATTCTCTTAGGGATTCTGATATGGAACAAATATTGAGAATAATATTTTTAGAGTATGAAGACATACACTGACCTTAGTTCAAGGAGCTAAGAGATGCAGATCTCTTTAGAAGAGTGGGATCCCAAGTGTTAAGTTATGGAAGACTCTAAAGTGTTCAAAATTCAAAAGGCCTCAGTCTTTGGATAAACTAGGAAGAAGGAATCATAGCAGGACTGATAACCATAACGTTAAACAAGGCCAATAGGCAGTCTCTGAGATAAGAGAATGGAGATGATAAGAAACATATTGGAAGAAAGTTCCAGGAGAGTTAGATCAGAAATTCTGGTCTTGGGGAGTGATAAATCATGATTTACATGCTCACAGAATGAATTTTTACACAATTTGATAAATGACTTTCTGGAGCCAGCATTGTAGTGTAGCACATTAAGCTGCCACCTGAAATTCCAGCATCCCATACCAAAGTCTCATCTAGTCCTTGCTGCTTTGCTTCCAGTTCAGCTCCCTGCTAAAGTGCCTAGGAAATCAGCAGATTATGGTCCAAGTGCTTGTGTCATTATTACCCACATCACAGACCTGGATGAAACTACTGGTTCCTAGCTTTGGCCTGGTCCAGTCCAGACCATTGTGGCCATTTGGGGAATAAAGCAACAGTTTGGGGGTCTCTTTATCTCTCTGTCTCTTTTGTTTTCTTTATTACTATGCCTTTCAAATAAATAAATACTTTTTTCCAAAAACTAGGATATATAATGTTTTTTTTTTTGAGGTGTCTACATCCCAGAAATAGAGAATTAGTGAGAAAGTCAGAGACCAAGGTAATAGTAATCACACCACTGTTCTTTAACTGCCTTTTGTATCTTTCTTGTGTGACAAGCTACTTCTCTAAACCTCTGTATAACTTCTGTTTCAGTCTTACTTCTGATATGATTTGTGAAGAAATGGGAAAGGAACTATGGTGGATACTAGATACGGTATACTTTATAAACTGAATAAACACACAAA
Organism: Ochotona princeps; assembly: GCF_030435755.1. Classification (NCBI taxonomy): domain Eukaryota; kingdom Metazoa; phylum Chordata; class Mammalia; order Lagomorpha; family Ochotonidae; genus Ochotona; species Ochotona princeps. The sequence continues at coordinate 66,803,824 of NC_080865.1, read as the reverse complement.
AGCTTTGAAATACAATGAATCTACAAGTATGAAGATCATTGCTTCAATAATCTGGGGTGGATGCTCAATTGTAGCTGCACAGAAAAATTCATCTGGAAAGCACTCAATGGATATGAGTCCAATTCTACTCCCTAGGGGCTCTAATTTAGTTAATCCGCTGTAGAACTGTAACTGGAAAGAAAGTTTTTCACGTTAATTTAATGTATTACCAACATTGAGAATCACTTATCTAGAGGAAATCAGGGTTATTGCTTGCCTTTCATAATTTGAGGAGCCCTCAAAATATATAATAATAATCATTTTAGTGGGCCAGCATATTGGTATGGTAGACTAAGGCTCCATCTTCAGCACCAGCATCACATATGAGCACTTGTTTGAGTTCCAGCTGTTCCACTTCCCATCCAGCTCCCTGCTTGTGGCCTGGGAAAGCAGTAGAGGATGGCTCAAAGCCTTGGGACCCTGTACCAGTGTGGAAGACCAAGAGGAGGCTCCTGACTGTTGGCTTCAGCTTGGCTTAGCTCTGGCCATTGTGGCCATTTGGAGAGTGAACCAGCAAATGGAAGATTTTCTCTCCTTCTCTTTCTCTCTCTGTAACTCTGCCCTTCAAATAAAAAAAAAAAAAAACTTTAAAAATAATTTTCTTCACAGGATTGCTGTGAAGATGCACAATACTAGATTTAGTCCTTAGCTTTGCAGAAAATCCAGAATCTTGAGAAATCATTGATCTCAAATCAAGAACTCATTAGCAACCCAGAGTCTGGTTGATAACCTAGGAAATGGAAAGTTATTTCCTATGTATATTTCTCACAGTGTCTGAGAATGATCACTTACAGTATTCCTTAAAATACAAATTACCTCTCCCTGTCTCAGAAACAGTGAATCAGGTTCTCAGGGGAGTGGTCTGGGAATCTGTATTTTAAATAACAGCCCAAGTGATTCTTGACAAGGAACTTTGGGAAACATTACAGTTTTAAGTGAAGCTAATGCATTATCGTTGTGGTATTGTTTTATGATAGATTGTTGTAGTAGTAGTTAAATAGTTTCAGTTTAGTTCTGCATGCTTTTTTGGGTGGGGGGGTAGGGATGTATGTCATCCAGAGTATCATTTTCTTGATATCAAAGAATATGGAAATTCAAATTATAAAGTGATTGTGAGCACAACATCACATTACAGGAAATAGTTTTAAAGAATTGTTCTGAATGAACAATGATTTTGAAGTAATCCATTGAACTCTTCTGGTCTCACAATGAAATTGTGTCGACATAAATGAGTCATGTGTTCTTCAAAATAAGCACACTTCTTTACTTCTCAGAATACTCTCTCCTTTGCATGGATAATCTTTGTTAAGATGTAGCCAGTATGCTTCATATTGATTAATTTGACGTTCTTTTAAGTGGTTAGGGTGACTTTTTAAAAATGTTTATTTATTTCTATTTGGAAAATCAGATTTACACAAGCGGGAGGACAGAGAGAAAGATCTTTCATCTGCTGGTTCATTCCCCAAGTAGCCACAATAGCCAGAGCTGAGTCAGTCTGAAGCCAGGAGCCAGGAGCCAGGAGCCTCCCCTGGGTCTCCCACATGGGTGCAAAGACCCAAAAACTTGGGCCATCCTCCACTGTCTTCCCAGGCACTAGCAGGGAGCTGGAAAGGAAGTGGAGCAGCCAGGACATGAACTGGCACCCATATGAGATCCTGGTGCATACAAGGAGAGGATTTAGGCCCTAGGCTGTTATGCCGGGCTCAGAGTGGCTTTTTAAATAGTTTTACAAGTCAAGCTATTATTTTTAGATTTTAGCAGCTTCAACACAATCCATAGATAGTAATCTAAAAGTATAATGATATTCTCCATCTCCCTTCCTTTCTTCTTCCCTTCCTTTCTTTCACCCTTCCACCCTCTCATCCTTTTTCTTCTTCTTCTTCTTCTTCTTCTTCTTTCTTTCTTTCTTTTTAGTTTTTGAGGCAAAATTTTTCTTAAAAATTTGTGCATTTATCTCAAAGAGTTACTGAGAGAGGAGGGAGAAAAAGAGAGATTTTCCAGTTGCTGATTTACTGCCCAGATAGCTGCAAAGGCAGGGCTGGGACTGGGCTGAGCCAGGCCGAAGCCAGGAGCCAGGAGCTTCAAATGTGTCTCCCAACATGGGTAGAAGAGGTTCAAATATTTTGACCATTCTTTACTGATTGTCCCGGACCCCTAGATGGGAGTTAGTTCACAAGTGGAACATCTGGACCAGGAACCAGCATACATATGGTGTTACTAAAACCAAAACTTATCTAAAACATTTATTATTGTTTCAAAGGCAAAGCTACAGAGAGAAGAGGAGACACAAAGAGAGATTTTCCATTTGCTGGTTCACTCCCCAAGTACCCACAATGTCTGGAGCTGAGCTGATCAGAGCCAGGAGGCAGGAGTTTCTTTCCCGATCTCTCACATTGATACAGGCACCTAAGGGCTTGGCTCATCCTTGCTTCTTTGACAAGCACATTAACAGGGAGCTGGATTGAAAGTGGAGTGGTTAGAGCTTGAACCAATATCCATATGGGATGCAAGTGCTGCGAGTGGAGATTAGTTTGCTATGCCACCATGCTGGCACCTCTATTCCATAATTTTAAGTTTGGGTCATAATCAAGAGTTTAATGTGACACCAAATAGATTTAACAAGTAAAGGCAAAAGGAGTCTAGTTTAGCAATGATTGTACAATTGAAAGATGTTTCGTCCATATACAACTAATTTTAAAGTAATCACATATCACTAAACTACAGTAATGTAATTTTCTCTTTTTTAATATTTGTTTATTTTTTATTGGAGAGTCAGATTTACATAGAGAAGGAGAGACAGAGAGGAAGATCTTTCATCCACTGGTTCCCTCCCCAAGTGGCTGCAACCGGCTGGAGCTGAGCCAATCTGAAGCCAGGAACCAGGAACTTCTTCTGGGTCTCCCACATGAGTGCAGGGTCCCAAGTATTTGGGCCGTCCTCTGCTACTTTCCCAGGCCACAAGCAGGGAGCTGGAAGAGAAGTGCTGCAACTGGAACACGAATCAGTACCCATATGGGATCCTGATGCTTTCCTGGCGAGTATTTTAGCCACTAAGCTGTCGTGCCTGGTCCAGTAGCATACTTTACTCAACCAGTGATTTGATAAAGTTATAGTACAAAGATCAATAAAACTAGATTTGGAGTAGTTGTGAGCACACAGACATTTATTTCTTTTGACTCTTTTTGTTTTTTTTAAATTTTAGCCTCTACATATAAAGGAGAACATGCAGTATTTGTCTTTCTGCATACAGCTTGTTTAATTTAACATAATGTCCTTGAGCTGCATCCATGTTGCAAATGATAGAACACCTTTCTGTTTTATACTGGATTAGTATTCCATTATATAGTATCCTATATATATATTTCCTGTATTCAGGAATGTTATGATGGACATCTTGGTTGAATGCATGTTTTGGGTGTTATGAACATTATTGTTATAAATGTGGTGGCATGGATATCTATTTGATAGAATATGTTCTTGTTTTTTGGTCCCAGAAGTGGGACCACTAGATTATATAGCAAGTCTATTTCTAGTTTTCTAAGAAATCTCCATGTTGTTTTCTATGGTGGCTGCACTAATTCTCAATCCCACCAACAGTGTGTAAATGTTCTCCTTTCTCTACATCCTTGCCAGCATCTTCTTTTAGATTTTGCCATTCTGACAGTGGTGAGATGATATCTCAACATTGTTTTGATTTGCATTTCCCTAATTTTTAGTGGTGTTGAGGAGTTTTCACATATTTATTGGCTTTTTTGTATTTCTCCTTTTGAGAACTGTCTGATGAGGTCCTTTGTCCATTTCTTACTGGCTGGATTGTTTTGTTGTTGAGGGTTTTAGGTTGCTGATATATTCTGGCTATTAATCCTCTGTTGTATGGATAGCTCACAAATACTGTTTTCCCATTCAATTAGATGTCTGTTCAGTCTGTTTATAGTTTCCTTTGTTGTGCAGAAACTTCTAAGTTTGATATAGAGTCATTTGCTTAGTGTTGCTTTTGTCGTGTGTATTGACCTTGTCCATCAACTCATCCCTGACACCAGTGTCTTGGAGTGTTTTCCCTACAATTTCTTTCAACATCTTCATAGTCTGAAGACATAACTTTAGGTCTTTGATCCATATTGAGATGATTTTGTATATGTTGAGAGGAATGGATTTAATTTAATTTTTCTACATATATGCATCCAGTTTGGTCAGCACCATTTTTGAAAAATATAATCCATACTCCAATGTATGGTCAGTACTTTTGTCAACGATCAGTTGGCTCCTGTATATACATGGATTAATTTCTGGACTTTCCTTTTCACTGATCCATGTGTTAATTTTAATGGAAGTACCATGATTACAACTTTCATAAGATAAGATATTATGATGCCTCCAGCCTGATTTATTTATCTATTTGTTTGCTCAGGATCATTTTGGTTATTCTGGATCTATTGTAATTGCTTACAAATTTTAGAATTTTTTCTCAATTTTGTAAATAATATCATTATATGATAATAATTAAACTTGCTTTAAGTAATTAGGACGACTTTCTGATTTAGAAGATGACCTTATTTGTACCTAAAATCTTTACAGCCACTAATTTACTGCCTTCTCCCCTAGAATGGTTTTGCGTTTATGTTTGGCTCATGGAGTTGACTAATTTGCTTCTTCTGACTAAACAGAATGTTGAAGTTTCATGAGATAAAACAAATAAAAAAAAAAAACCCTTCTGCTTCTAATTCTACCTGAGGAACAGAGCATAAAGTAGCTGTTACACAGTTCCAGTCTCATGGTTCTGTATAGTAGTAACCAGCAGTTTTGTTTTAGAACTTTGCTTTCAGCTTTTATCTTGAGAGTGGGACTCACTGAACCTCTCTCCTTTTTAAAAACTGGGGAAATTGCTTTTGATACCTAATGTACTACAGTGATCTCAGGTAAGAGAGCAAAATTCATTTTTGTTTTTAATCCTTTGGGACATTTCATGTTTTGGTTAGGTGGGAAAAGAATTAGCACAGACAAAAATATTGTGGCTGTGAGGCCATGGACACGGTAGCTTGCCAAGCCAATCCTCCACCAGTGGTATCGGTACCCATATGGTGTCAGTTCATGTCTTGGATGTGCCACTTCCAATCCAGCTCCCTGATAATGGCATGGGAAAGCATGGAGGATGGCCCAAGGCCTTGGGACCCTGCATGCATGTAAGATCTGGAAGAAGCTCCCCACTTTGGACTTGCCAAGCTCTGGCCATTGCTGCCATTTGTAGAGTGAACCAGTGGATGGAACGTCTTTTTTTCTGTCTTTATCTCTGTTCCTTATCTTTATCTATATATACATATGTCTATATATAGACATAAATATATGTGCATGCTAAAGGACTAAGCGTCAAAAATTGGGCATATTAAATTTGAGATGTCTGTTGCAGTTGCAATACTAAGCAGAAAAATGGGTGATTTTCCAGAAGAAATCAAGATTAGCAAAACTTTATGACATAGTATGAAGAATATTGAGCACCAAATTAAGAGACAAAGCCTCTGAAAGGCTAACTCTACTTCTGACTCTATGACATTGGCTAAAATAGTTTTATCTCTCTGGACTCTATTGAGCAACCTCAAGTAGATCATCTCTAATAAATTCTTGTCCAGCTCTAACATTATGTAATTTGAACTGTATCCATGCTGACACTAACCTGGATCCTCTTTTTTTTTTTCAGCATTTAGTATGAAAGCCTATGTTTGCCATATTTGTGATATCACCTTTAAATCTTTAGATATGTTCCGGTCTCACATGCAAGGAAGTGAACACCAAGCTAAGTAAGTGTTTTCCAACAAATATTCCCAGGACACCAAAGACCAGGATGTCTAATCACGTGCCCTTTTATGTATTTTACAAATACACTAGGCAGTCATTTCCCCATGATTTGAACATTTACATGGTATTCAATATTTGTATCACACTGAACATTATATTCTCCAAGTTCTGTAGTCATTAAAATATACGGACAGAACTTCATGACTGGTACCTTTCTTAATCAGACCGTGCTGGCCTTTTTGGAGAGACGACAAAGGATAATTTTTAATATAATTATAGAAACTAAGAAAAATTTTTAAAATTGAAAACTTAGCTTAATTACAGGCATTTAGTTCAGAACAGAGTTTTTGGAAATAGACATCTTTCTATTACACAGACCTGGACCAGAATGCTAGATTTTTCTTCCCATGAAGTGTGTTACTATGGATTGCTCTGAGACAAGATTGTTAAAATTAAGTATAACGTGTAAGGTGCTTGGCCTTGCACTTAGAAGCTCAATAAAGGTTTTGCCCATTCTGTTCTGTTGTTTTAAGGAAACGAGAATTGAATGAAGATTTGGGCAATAGGCAATTCAGGTTGCAAGATAGAGGGACATTTAATATTGTATGATTGGTTTGCTGATTTTAAAATCAATTTTATTCTAGTAGAATATATTATTTGACTTAGGATACTTAGGAGCTACATTGTCTGATTGAACAAATAAACTTATATTTAAACATTTTAAGTTTATGGTTCCAGAATGAATAACTGTCACAACTACAGACCTATGCAAGGAACTAATTAACCAAAAACTATATGAAATCCATATCAAATTATCTATTTGGGTTCATGTCTTAATAGCTTTAGTATTACAACAGCATCAGATGTGTGTGCTCCTTTATACACATCTTTGGTTCCATCTCAGGCCTAAGATTTTTTTCTTTTGCATAAAAATTGTGAGAGTTCTGAGAGTTATCTGACTATCTCTGCTGTTTTTTTTCCTAGCAAAGTATTACTTATAGTGCTCATGGTACAATAAGCTTTTAAAATTTGGGGTGTTTTTGCTGGTTTTCTTTATTTAGACAGGTTTAAAAATTTTTAATTGAAAGGCAGACAGACACACAAAGAGAAACAGAGACAGAAAAGTAGAGAGATCTTTGATACACTGATTCACTCCTCAGATGCCTGGAACAGCCAGTATCACACCAGGTTGAAGTCAGGAGTCTGGAACTCAACCCTTGTCTCTCATATGGTGGGCAGGGACCCAACCACTTGAACTATCCCAAAGTGTGCATTAGCAAGAAGCGAAAGTCAGAAATGGAGCTGGAATGGGAACCCAGACACAGTGATATGGGATATATATGTCCCAAATAGCATCTTAAGTGCTGCTCCAAACACCCATCGTAATAACGTTTTGCAGAGAAAAATAAATCTTCAGAATAAAATAATACAATAACCTTAACTCTTGTTGTATTCTTTTCAGAGAATCTCTTTTTATCAATTTAGTGAAGAATTCAACACAGACACAAAACACTTACCAGTATGACTATGCAGATTACATCAACATGCCGAAATCCAGAAAACTAAAACCCATGACTTATTTTAGAACAATGGAAGATGATTCATTAAAATCACATAGGTGCAGAGAACCTGGTTACAGACCTAGCCATAGAATGTTTGACCAAAGACTCCCATCTGAAACTTTCTGGACATACAGACAACCATGTACTACTTCTCAAAGAGTAGAAAACCAGATACCTCATTTCTTAACAGCTGATTCAAAGAAGATAAATGATCCTTTCCAAGATGAACTTGAAGAATACATCAAAGTTCAGAAGTCCAGAGGACTAGATCCAAATACTTGTTTTAGAAAAATGGGAGAGAGCTCTACCGACACTAATGGGTATAGAGAAATGGTTGATTATGGACCAAGACATAGAGCATGTGAGCAAGGATTTTCATTTGAGACTTCCCAGACTTACCAACATCCATACAATATTTCGCCAATGAAAACGCAGTTACCTCCCTGGTTCCCAGCTCATTCACAGAGGAAATGTGAGTCTTTCCAAAATGAGTTAGACTATACTCAGCAGCATAAATTAAGAGTATTGGAGCCAAAATTGTGTTTCAGAGAGACAGGTGATTGCTCTGTGGAAACTCATAGGCACAGAGAAATCATTGATACCAAACCTAGACATGGAAATTTTGAGCAAAGACTCCCATTTGAGATTTTCCAGAGCCACCAAGGGCCATACCATATTTCACATGCACTGGAAAACAAATTACCTCATTGCTTACCAGTTGATAACAACAAACAGGGCCTAGATTGGATAAGCTATCAGCACACTAGAGATTATTTCCCAGAAAAACCAGTGCTCTTGAGCCTCAATCAGCAAGACAATAACTCTGGTCCAAACAGTGTAGAATCTGAAGTTTATAAACGCCTCTCATCAGCAAAATATAGCAGTGGGCACAAAGGATATCATAAACGGAGGCATGAGAAGAGGAGACGACATCTGGAGGAAGACAAAGAAAGGCCAGAAAAGGGACAGTCAAAGCATAAGCGGAGAAAGAGCTGCGAGGATACAGATTTAGACAAAGACAAGAGCATTCATCACAGAGATAGAAAGGAATATAAAGTCAGGGCCAGTTCAGGGAAGCTTAAGCATCAAAAAAAGAGAAAAAGACATGGTGGAACTGATGAGAAAGGACGCAAGCACAAGAAGGAGAGAAAGAAGCCTGTTGAAGAAAGGACAGAAGAAGAGATTCTTTGGGATGAATCAATTCTTGGATTTTGAACTTTTAGTTCAAAGAATGAATGACAGGAAACAGTTACTGTAATGGATTTAGACAAAAATAAGGTCATCAGATAAACAAAAGTAGTGTCGGTTCAGGAACACTTGCTTTTTGGTGTGTGTAAAAATTAAAGTGTAATTGAAAGAATAAACAAAAAAGCCTAAGACTATCCTCTGGGAAAGAATCCAGGAACATAGAGAATAACAGAAGAGGAAACTTGTTTAAGAAAAGCCACAAAAGTTAAGTCTTTTGGAATGAACCACCTTTGAATTTTTCAGTTCCATTTCTCAAGGATGAGCTGAAGAAAGCAGTTATGAAAATACACTTAGGTAAAAGCAAGAGTGTGAGATGAAGGAAAGGAGAATTGAGTATAGTTAGTTCCAGTTCAGGAAAGCTGTTTTTCTGCTCTTGTTTTAGAGAATAGTTGAAGTTTGATTGAAAGAATTAACCAAAAATCCTAAACATAGCCTCTGAAAAACAAGAACATGAAAACATCAGCGGCCAAGAAGCCTGAAAAAAAAACTGTTGATGTTTTGAGTCTACTCTTGGATTTTAAATATGTTAGTTTTGTTTCCTTAAGGTTGAAAAATTTGGTGTACTAAAATTGACTCGTTTAAATTTTTCTGTATGAAGTTACTTAAATCTCTAGCAAAAACAAGTATATGCAAAGTATTCAACACCTTTTTGTCAAATTACATTTCCTGTTTTGTTAAAACATACATGTTTATTACATGTAATGAATTTTGTTAAATGAAGCTATCTATACTTTTTCATAAAATTGATAAGGCAGTGAATTTTTACTCAAGGGTGATTATTTTAAATGAGAAATTACGAGGCATTTCAGAATCCATTTCTTGTTTTCATGTGTTGGTGTTCATGATATTTTATTGTTACTATGTGTTATTATTATTAGCTTTCTGCAAGGAAAGCACATGAATAATTTACTTATTTTTTCCTTATTAAATCTAATTTGCAGTGTATTTTTGTATTTTCTAGTTCTAAAAGTGGAAAATGAAAGAAGTCTATAATAAACTTAGAAGATATATAGTTTTAAAAAGTTCTCAAAAGTACTGATACAAAAATCAGTCTATATTCTCAACATGTTTATAATAAAGTATTTAAATTTATTCTTGTGTATTAGTCTATTTTCTGTTGCTATAAGAAAATGCTTATTGAGAATTTAATAAATAAAACAAGTTTACTTAGCTCACAATTTTGGCGGCTAAATGTCCAAAATCAGGTTGTCCCATCAACTCAGCTTCTGTCTGCTGAAAGCTTCATGCTGAGGTTGGTTACAAGAGGGACCATATGCTGAGACAAGAAGTCAGAGAGTGAGAAGGGCCTAGTCTTGTGCTTTTTTGACTACCTTCTAACAAGTACTAACTAGGAGCCCAGCAGAATTACATCTATTTCTCATAGAGGCAATGCCCTGAGTATTTCAATTATCTGGTACTAATTCCCACCTTTTTTTCCTTTTTTATTTTTATGATATGGCTCTATAGGCCTAGAGATTCCCCCTTCTACACACCTCCACCTTTTAAAGATCCCACAATTTAACATTGTCACACTGGGGACCAGAATTCCAACATATAAACCCTTAAGCAATATTGCAACCGGGAATATGGCATTCTATAATCATTTCCCATCCAAAGATGATTATTTTGGTACTGAGAGGCCCAGAAATCGAATGGTTTACATTTAATATCTCTGGAGGGATCACATGGTGAATTCATGATAATTTCATTTTTATTCATTTTAAGGATTTATTTTAAAGATTTTATTATGGGATGCTCTTGGGGATTAATAAAAAGGGGTATGGGACACAAGATCTTGCAGAACTGGATTTCTTATTGTGACAGCAGGGCAGCCATCACCTCTCAGGATGTTGGGCTGAGAAAAGAAAGTGAGGGTTTTTGTACTTTTACAAAAATATAGTGCAAGTGGTGGGAAGGCAGATGTGCACAGTACAGATTAGTTAAGTTTCCACAAAATCAGAATAACCCATAATAGTTCCAAGCACAGGGTAGATAGGTAGCTTTACTGCGGGGAATTAAATGATTAACATTCCAAGGGACAACAGAACATCAAACACTAGGCTCAGGTCTTCTATGACCCCAGGCCTGTGCACAGCTCTTGCACGTATACAGGAGGTCCTCTCCTTTATATCTGCCAAGCATTCACATCAGGATGTGATACTTGTGTTTGTCTATTTTCAGTGAACGATGCATATTGAAATTAAGATGAGTCTATTTATAACAGCATCAGAAAAGATAAAATATTTAGGAACAAATGAAGGAGCACAAATCTTGCAAAACAACGTTCCCTTTGACCCTTAACTGACCAAATTCAAACACTGACTGAAAATGGGTCAAAAAATTTAAAGCAAGAGCTAAAACTATAAAACTCTTAGAAGAAGATATGGGTATAAATCTTTGTATTTTTGTAAAGATTTATTTATTTGTATTACATAATGTTTACATTGTTGGTCAGGGTAGGAGGGATTGAGGATTAGGGGAAATGGGTGGGATCATTGTTTCCACTTTTTCCATTTCTTCTCCCTATATCTGGGGGAAGGGAGGAGGCAAAGGGAGAAGCCATATCCAACCTCCCAATCACCCCAATACCCAGGGCTGAGGACCAGCCACCCAATATCAACCCAGGGTCCGGATGTGGCTCATGGTCCTTGAGCTCTGCCTAGGTGGTTCTGATAGCTCTGACATGCTGTCAGTCTTGCCGATCGAGGATGAGGGAACCCTTCCAATGTCCATTGGTTGACATAATCGGCCTTAGGATCTCCATTTGCCCCGATTTTTGCTGTCATCACTTGGCTGGGACACATGTCCAGTTTCCTCTGTTCTCCTTCCTCTGCAATGGCACCAGATAGCCTCTACAGGCTCCAGTGGACTGCCATCTCCTCCACTGAGGAGATCAAGCCTTCACAGACAGGCCAGGAGACCCAGGCCCAGCCAGATTCCCCAGTTCCAGAAGCCCTGGAACATCCATCCATGGTGGATGCTGGCAGGCTCAAGCACCTGGACAAGGTGACCTGAGCCCTGCCAGATCCACAATAACCAGGCCTCATGAGCCCAGCACCCACCACACAGGTAGGTGTAAGGACCATGGCCAGGTGACCCAGGCCTCACCAAAACCTCCTACCCCCAGGGTTCATGGACCTAGCACCCACCACACAGGCAAGCCAGTTGACGTAGATCCCGATAGATCTCCTACCCCCTGAACTCATAGGAGGGCCTAAGGGCCTAAACCAGATAACCCAAGCCACTGAATGCCATGCCCCCAGGGCTCATGGACCCAACACCCACCATGCACAGATTGGCATGGCTTGCTTCATCTCAGCATCCACCAGCTAGTGCTTCAGCCTGGCTCTGTCCAGCCTACCCTCAGCGTCAACTCTTGCTAGCATAGCCCAATCCAGCCAGTATCCAGTCCCAACCCTAAAGAGTACTGTAGGTGTTGCAGTATGACCTGGCGTGTCCTGCATTCCGTCCTGGTTCTCAGATCTGCCAATGGATGTCATGAACTGGCCCTGTCTGGCCTGCTCCCAGACTTGACCCCCATTTATGCTGATGTATACTGTAACCTGGCATGGTCTGGGTTGCTTCTTGCCTTGGTACTTGCACTCACCTGCAGGGACTGCATCTTTACAAAGGAGTTTCTCAGGGTCCTCTAACAGATCTCCTTTCAGTGGCAGATCTTGCACACACTGGTGGGTCCTTGGCTCAGGTTGACTTTGTCCACCTCTCATTGCGGCAGGAACAGTATCTTTGCCAAATTGGCCAACACCTATCTGGTTCTTAATGTTGGGTGTTACAGCCCAGGCACACTTGGTCTACGCCCAGGCACAGCTCTTATGTGGTTCAGTGGGAGTCGAGACCTAGCCAAGGCCATTCTATACCCACATTGGATCTCACAATTAACAGTGGGTGCTAGAATCCATCCCAGTCTGTTGCTCCCCAGACCCAGTCCACAGCCATGTCAAGGGAGACTGCAGCCATGTCCAGCTCAGACCGCTGCCTCCATTCTGGTTCTTGTGCTCATTGGTGGGAGCCCCAACCCAGCTGGAATATTCCCTTAGCTCCCCAGCCAGGCCTGTCCCCAGCCACAGATTTTGTGCATGCCAGCAGGGATTTCAGTTGCACTGCAGTGAGCCCACATACCTCCTCCCCAACATATTCTGCTCCAGACCTGGTTCTGTCATGTGTTGGTTAGTGTTACGGCCCAGCCTAATATTATCTGCCTTGATTCCTACTGTCACTGGTAAGTACTATGATCTAGCCCTGCCAGGTAAGGCCCCAGCTGTCTAGCTTTAATGTGTGCCGGTGAGTGGTATCCAATGGTGGTTGCTGGTAACTACCCCACCTCAGGTCTCCCAGTGCTGGTGCTTCAATTTGACTTTTAAAGGTTTTTCCATTTTCCCTTCCAAACTGTTCAGTCTCATTATCCTTGCTTACTTGCAATTACAATGGCCTTTTCCATGAATGTCCCTTAGTAGTCATTCCTCACCTGGACATGAACCCTCAAGTCCCTGCTCTGCCTCATTTGTGCTATACCCCATACTACATGTATACCCACACACCCAAATCCCTAGAATGTGTCACCACCTCAGGGGCTGAGGGCTATGCCCTACACCATTGGAGCCCAGGCTGCCCAATCTGGAGCCACCTCTGCCTCTGCTGGATGGGCGAAGGTAAGAGAACCCCGCACAGACCCCCCGAAGTTGCCTGCTGCTCCTGCCACGCATGCAGTCAAGGTGACTTTAGGCGGGTCACAGGACCCTGTGCAGGCCCCACAAAGTCACCCATCATCCTTGCCGGGCTTGCAGGGTCAAGGTGACTCCAGGTGTGCTCAAACTGGAACTGCCTCTTCCTCATATGTGTGGGCAGAAGCAAGAGAATCCCATGAAGACCCCCCTTAAGTCACCCATCACCCCAGCCAGACATTCAGGGTCAGCAATTCTGTCTTTTTTCTTTTTTTTAAGATTTATTAATTTTTTATTACAAAGTCAGATATACAGAGAAGAGGAGAGACAGAGAGGAAGATCTTCCGTCCGATGATTCACTCCCCAAGTGATTGCATGCAGGTGCAGGGTCCCAAGGCTTTGGGCCGTCCTCAACTGCTTTCCCAGGCCACAAACAGGGAGCTGGGTGGGAAGTGGAGCTGTCGGGATTAGAACCGGCGCCCATATGGGATTCTGGCACATTCAAGGCGGAGACTTTTGCCGCTAGGCCACCGCGCCGGGCCCCAGCAATTATTTCTTAAAAAGAAAAGATTTGGGCCAGGCACGGTGACCTAGTGGCTAAAGTCCTTGCCTTGAACTTGCCGGGATCCCACCTTGGTGCCGGTTCTAATCCCGACAGCTCCACTTCCCACCCAGCTCCCTGTTTGTGGCCTGGGAAAGCAGTCGAGGACGGCCCAAAGCCTTGGGACCCTGCACTCCAGTGGGAGACCTGGAGGAAGTTCCTGGCTCCTGGCTTCGGTTCAGTGCAGCACTGGCCACTGTGGTCACTTGGAGAGTGAATCATCAGGCAGAATATCTTCCTTTGTCTCTTCTCCTCTCTGTATATCTGACTTTGCAATGAAAATAAATAATCTTTAAAAAAGAGGTTTATTTTTATTTGAAATGCAGAATTAGACGGAGACAGATTTTCCACCTTCTGTTTCACTCCCCAAATGGTCACAATAACCAGAACTGAGTCAATCCAAAGCCAGAAGCCTGGAGTTTCTTCCAGGTCTTCCAGGTGGGATCAGGGGCTAAGGACTTGAGCCATTCTCCATTGCCCTCCCAGGTCAAAAACAAGGAGCTAGATGGGAAGTGGAGCAGTTGGGACATGAACCACTGTCCATATGGGAAACCAGTGCTGACAGGCCTATTATGCCATGGAAGTGACCTTGATAATTTTATTTTTCTACATCTTGTCTCGTAAAAGTTGACATTCAATCTTGAGTTCAGTTTTCAGTTAGAAAAATATGCCACAATGGTTGGTTGGAGCTGAGTCAATGTGCAACCAGGAGCAAGATGCTTCTTTTGGGTCTCCCGTGTAAGAGTTTGAGTCATCTTCTGTCTCTTTCACGGGTCAAAAGCAGGAAACTGGATCAGAAGTAGAGCTGTTGAGACTAGAACTGGTACCCATATGGGATGTTGGCAGTATTGGCAGATTAGCCTATTGAGCCATCCCACCGGTTACCTATAAACATTTGAACATCACAATGATTTAGTGGAAACTATGCTGACATAAAATTTGAAATCTCAAGATTCTGGCGTCTGGCACACCATCAAGTTGCTGTGTGGCTTTATGAAAATAGGATGGCATCAACAGGAATTGGGAAAAATAGAGTATAGGATTCTCTTCATATGTTAATTCTATCAAAATATAAATTTATAATATATACATATATTTCAGGCAAGATATTCAAGTTTTTTTCTTTAAATAAAGTGGCTAATATGGGTTGACTGTTGACACATATGATTAATTCAGATTATAATTAGTTGAATAAACAGTCTCAGATTTAGTGTCTTCCAAAACACTACTAGCATAAGATTATTTTATGTCATGACATCACCCCTCCCATTTTAATAACACATGAACTGATAGAAAAGAGAGGAGAAAGAAGAACTGGGGGAAAGATAAAGACTGTATTATCAGCTATAAAATGAGCAAATTATCTTCTCTGAGCACACGCAAGAAATGTAGCATTTTTTTGCAGAAAGTGTGAGATAAGACTGAATTTTTAGACTTGACACATTTGCAGAAGTCCATTTTACATTTAAAGCTGGAAGAAACTCAAAATTATATGAGAGTATTTACATAGATACCAAAAAGCTGTAATTCTCTCAACAGTTAAAGATATAGTGTTGCATTAAAGTCAGATACACAATTTTAATGAGTAAATCATGATTTTTTTTGTGCTGGCTTCGGCAGCACATATACAAAAATTGAGCAAATCATGATTTTTTTAAAATGAAAACCACTTCAATTAAATTGTGTGACAAGAGGGAAAGATAAGGATTGTGGAGTGTGGAGTTGATTGCAGCCTTGGAGTAGTCATCAGTCGCTTGTTCTAGAAAAGGTGTTTCCAACAATGAGAACAGAAACATTTTTGTTAAAAGTAATTTTATGATAGCGAAAAAACTCGATTTTCTGATTGAAGCTGAAGACAAATGATTGGAGTCCAACTCTGGCACATTTGCTTAACTTTCAAATTCTGCCTTTGCACACTCAGAGGTAAGATATATATATATATAGACACACACACATATATAGTGTATAATCATATTGTCTAATATGTAATATAATATAATACAATACAATACATGTAACTTACTTCCAAGTGCTCAGAGGCAGTATATATATATATATATATATATACACACGCACACATATATACATATATATACACATATATAGTCAGTTTTTAAAAATTTCATATATATAGCCTCAAAGTGAGGTGAAGTTAAATAGCAAATCTTGCATTTGAATATGGAAGACAAGACAAAAACATATCTGAACAGTTTGGAGGTAATCATTTGATACAGCACTTAGAATCACTGTTTGGAATCCTCACATCTGCTATTGATGCAAGTCCTGGATGCTCTGGTTCCATTCCAGTTTCCTATACCCTGTGAAGCAATAAGTGATTGTTCAAGTGCTGGGGTCCTTGCCATTAATGTGGGGAGATCAAAACTGAGTTCTGGGCTTTTAAGCATTTGAAGAGTGAATTGGCAAGTGAAGAGCTCATCGCTCATTCAAATAAAGTGAAAATAAATAAAAAATAAAAACCTGTAATTCAATAGATTAAGCTGTTTCATGTGGTATTGGTATCCCTTGTTGGAATGCCAGTCGGAGTCCCAGGTGCTCTACTTCTGATCCAGCTCCATGCTCAATATGTCTGAGAAATTACTGGAAGATGGCCCAAGTACCTGAGACCCTTACACTCCTGTGAGAGACCTGAATGGAGTTCCAGAATGGAGCCCTGGCCATTATGCCATTTGCAGAACGATACAATGGATGGAAGATCTTTCTTTCTGTAAATCTGCCTTTGCAGTGATAACAAATTTTAGAAAAGAAACAAATGTATTGGAGCAGCAATGATGAATCAAATTTTGGAAAGATCAAAAGGGAAATCCCCACAGATGTATCATTCTATAATAAAATTATGAGTACAATCTTGCTAAAATTTTGGTCTATTTGTTGTCTTTCATGTGTTTCTTATGATTATTGATTGATATTGTTTCGTAGGAGCAGCAATGCTAATTGCTCAAGTTCATGGCTCATGACTACAGAGAATTAGAAACGGAGACAAGGAAAAGTGTGTAAAATACAACTGCCTTATTGGGGGAGAGAGAGAGGGAGAGAGAGAGTGTGGACAAAACGAAAGAAAAAGTTCCTGACTATGCCATGAGAGATCTCTGAAGGAGGAAACATGTAAGAGTGGAGCAGGTGGTAAGGAGGAAGCTTGGATCCCAACCACGAAGACTCCCAGACCTTCACCACAAACTATTAATACGAGCAACAAGGACTATATCCCAACTGCCAAGGAGGCCACAGGGAATTGGATGCCCTCGGATGCTGAATACTCTGAGGACACCCACCCCCAACCGGAGCTTCCGCTGGGGATGGAAGAAGTCCAAACACTACCGTGCAGAAACCAACATCATCGGAAAGACAACCAGAAGCCCTGAGCAGTCCGCAGAAACAGAAGAACAATAAATGTGCTTCGGGACCAGGGAGGAGAGCTTTCTCTGGTCCGAGCCTGGCTCCACCTCTGGACCCCCACTCTCCCTCACAATGACCATCGGGATCGCTTCGAAAACCCCTCATAGCAAACAAACAATCATACAAACTAAAAAAAACCTAAAATAAATAGACAAACAACAGAAAGTAGAGCTTGAAATCTGACAGGAAAGAGCTGGCATGGATTGGCTCATGCCTCGCTGGGTGGAACACAAAGATTAGTTACTCCTCACCATGGTGTTGAGGATTTTCCTGCACACACCCCCCCCCCAAAAATGTTCTGCTCCTTAATTGTCGACAAATGTCTTGTTAAAGTTACAAGCCAGTCTAGATTATCCTAAAATCTGCCAAGATCAGCAAAATTATACTTCAACACAACAAATGGCTAAATACGAAAATGAAATAGACATGAGACAGCTGAATGGTACCTTATAGCCATTTTAAGGTATATAGCAGCCAGTCCTGTATATAAACTAAAATTGAAATGTCAATGAGCTAATCATAGGTTGTGGTTAGGACTTGCTTTTTTTTTTTTTAACCATGACATGGTTACTCAAAACCATGTCAATTCCATAATATTGCAAATTGCTGTTGATGTTATATTGGGACTCTTAATTGACTGGGATGATATTATACCAGCTCTGACTTCGGACCAGAAATGGTCTCCCCAAGAAACTGTTCAACCCATCTGGACAATAAGTAGCTGGACTCTATGTTTGGTATACGTTTGCAAGGAAAGAATCTTGATTGAATTTGAACTGTAATACTGCATCAAGGTGGAGGAATCCACCAAGGGGGAGGGGCGTAGGGAGGGGTGGGGGGATTCCCAGAGCCTATGAAACTGTCGCATAATGCAAAATAATTAATTAAAAAATGGTGAATTTTGGGGTAGGTGTCACTCAAAATGTCAGAGAGGCTTGTTGCATGGTCTCTATAAAAGCAACTTAAAAAACTGCCAAAAGCTGTCGCATTCAACTCTCAAAGAATTCTGAAACCTGGTGAAAATCTTAGAACTATCAGCAGAAAGCTTAATGGGGAAGAAGCCGGGACACTGCAATGAGTATTGTAGCATTTTAAACAGCTCTCTTACTATACTCCTTAGAACAGCAGCAGCCACAGAGACTCCTAGTTTAGGTTGCTAAGAGCCAAAGAAAACAACACAAACTTTATTCTCAAAAAACTGTAGTTGTGTGTATTAACTAGTCTGGCAGCTCTCTGAAGGACTGTGAAGGACTGTTTCAAGGGCTGCTCCTGACTAAAAGAGTTCCCATAGTTGGGGAAACTTCCCAGACAGTGTTGCTGAGAGAGTCTGTCACGTAAATTGTGTATGTGCCAAGATGACCATTTATTTGGTCAAACATTATTCTGAATGTTTTTGTGAAGATAGTTTTGGATACAATTAACATTTTAATTGGTGGACTTTTAGTAAAACACAGAACCTTACATAATGTGGGTAGGGGTTATTAAAACACTTGATGCTGGAGATCTTAACCAAAAACAAGAAAAAAAATCAGCCAGCAAACCATCTTTGAACTTGAACTGTAACTCTTTCTTGAGCTGCAACCCTGTTAGTCTTCCTTGCAAACTTTTTAAATATTTCTCAAGCACCAAATTATTCTGTGCCAGTTTATTAAAATCATTGTCTATCTCTATCTATCTATCTATCTATCTATCTATCTATCTATCTATCTATCTATCTCTCCATTCCTTCTGTGATTCCATTTCTCTGGAGAACTCAGAGTAAAACTCCCATTTCAGTAGCAGGAAGAGGGGTAACTGTAACAAATGCTTAAAAATGTGGAGTGGCTTTGGAAAATAGATACAGATTGTAATAGTTTTGAGGTTCATTTTAGATAGATTTGAAAATGCTATTGTTAGAAAAAATGAACATTAAAGGTAAACTAGTGCTACCCAGGTGGAGCCAGAGCCACCAGCAGCATTCTTCCACCTTTGTGGAGCCAGAGCTTCTGGCCACTTCACTCTCTTCCATGGGTCTTGGGTCTGGGAACTTGTGCTAAGGGCTGTCGGAGTGGGCCTAAGCTTGTGCATGTGTTTCAGTCCCAAGAGGGGTTGGGGAGGGGAGAGCAAAAGGCCTCAGGCTACTGTGGTGTGCTCATGGACTGTACCTGGGGTCTTGTGAATGCACCTATGTCCCAAGCAAGTGGAGACATAAGGTCCCTGTCCTGTACACATTCTAGAGGACTGGGTCTGGCAACCCATCTATGATCTTGGGTCTCTGGTGGGCAGGCAGAGCTCTAGGCAAGCATGCCACCTCACCAGAAGACTAGGCTCGGGAAGACCAAGGTGGGGAACCCATGTACTCTTGGGCATTGGGACTATAAATTGCTTAGGGAAAGAGGGTAAGGAGAAGTAAGGAAGGGAGAACTGCTGAGGGAGTATGCTGCCAGTGAGGAATGACTTTGGGGGGGACTTCTACCAACAAGGCCACTGTACTTGCAGATAAGCGAAGGAGATGAGACTGAGCAGTTTGGAGGTGGAAAGCTGGAGGACCTTTCTGGGTCAGACTGAAGTACTCGCTCAAGTGGGAGACCTGAATTGAGCTAGTTAGCATTGACCAGTGATGAGCACCACCCACCAGTGCACACAAAAGCTAGGACTTGAGGCTTACCTGGCAGGGTTAGATCAAAGTACCCACCAGTGAATGTTGCAACGGGGGCCATGACAATAACCAGCACTCAAGAGAACTGGGTCTGGTGGCAGATTCTGTGGGGAACATGTGGGCTCATCCTTGTGGGACTGCAATATCTGCTGGGGATAGTGACAGGCTGAGTTAGCATGACCATGGAACTCTCTGACACTCATGGGTACTGGGAACAGATCAGGCTGCTCCAGGCTTCAGCACCTGCAGGCATACCCCAAAACAGGGTGTGGGGTGGGCTGGGCTGCAACACCCACCAGCTCATACAAAAACTGGGATGGAGGGGCGGACTATGCTGGGTAAGGGCCCAGTACCAGCTGGCACATGTGAGATCTGGGTCTGGGAGTGGGCCTGGTAGAGGAAATTGGGAAACTCCCACAATGGGCTGTAACTCCCACTACTGATTCAGGCCTGGGTGTTGGTGAGGCCAGAGCAAGGTAGCTTTACCCATTGGCAAGGGTGTGGGTTGGTTTGGGGCAGGACCAGTCCAACCTTAGCTCTCTGGCATGAGCAGGAGCCAGCCTGGAGTGTGAGTCATGCTGGGCTAGGCTATCATACCTTCCAGTTTGCATGGGCCAAGGAAGGGAGCAGATTGGGCAGGGCTAGGCTGCAGCACTCACCAGCAAGAATTGGGACGGGGTGGGGGGCGGGTGGACAGATCAGGACAGGACAGGATGCAGCATCTGATGGCAAAGGCCAATATGGGGGATGGACTATATTGAGCTGGGTCAGAGAAACCACTGTAACACAGAACATTTGTAGCTAGGAACGGGTCTGGTTGGGGAATTTCATGTACTATTAGAATAAAACATAACATATAACACATATTAAACAGTAATGAAGGGAACTAAAGCCATGTTTGTGTATTGCAGAAGGTCACCAGGAGTCATTGTTAATCATTCAGAAGCCCAGGATTGTGGGCAACATCCAAATCTGATACAGAGAATTATTTCCTGAAATGTGCAGATCAGAATAAACCTTCTGTCATTGGACCATAAGGTCAGGAACCTGGCCCGTGGCATGTGGTACAGCAGGTTAAGTTGCCACCTCCTATGCCACATCCCATATAGGAGAGAACCTGGGAAAACATTCAAACATGGCCCAGGTGCTGGTTCCTTGTCACCCACATGGGACAACCATTCAGTGTTCCCCGCCATTTGCGGGGAAGGGGTTATCCAGCAGATGGAAGATCTCTCCCTTCTTGGTCATTATGCATTTCAAATAACTAAAATAATTTTTAAAAGAAGCAATTTAGCCCAACGCTCTCAAACATGAGTTGTTTTATTTCAAATGTTTTATTTAATAAATAATAATTTGTTTTATTTCAAATGTTCTTAAGTACTGAGGTTGATGTCATCTCTATATATCCCCTCTACAGTCGTGAAGTGACATCAGCTCTTTCACATGGATTCTTACTTCACATGACTTATTTTTATTTAAAGCTGTGATAGCCTTAGTCATTGTAATCATTTATAGGTGCCTTACTGTTAGGGTCACAGGTACACAATAGTCATGTAAACCCCCTCTCTGCTCATTTCTTTCCCTCTCCTCCTTTTAAAGATTTAATTATTTTTGTAATTAGAAAGAGAGAGAGAGAGAGAGAGAGAGAGAGAGAGAGTCTTCCATCCAAGGATTCACTTCCCAAATAGACTCAGTGACCAGAGCTGATATGATCTGAAGCTAGGATCCAGGAGCTTCCTATGTGTCTCCCACGTGGATGCAGGATACCAAGGTCTTGGGTCATCCTCCACTGCTTTCCTGGGTGGTAAGCCGGAAGCTGGATGGGAAGTAGAGCAGTTGGGACATGAAACAGTGCCTGAAAGGGATGCTAGTGCTTGTGCACAGAGGATTAGCTAGCTAAGCCATCATGCTGGGCACTCTTTGCACTCTTTCCTTGAAAATAATGAATTATGAAATAATTATGAATTATAAAAATCGAGTTACTGAACTCTGTACATCTATGTAATCGCAGTGAAGTAGTTACCACCATCATTCAACAGTGCTATCATTTGAGCACCACAGCTATCCTCCTGCTCTTACTCCTGTTTGAAGCAATACAGCCAGTACATAAATCAGCGCCCATATAGGATATCAGCATTACAGTTGGCCACATTAGCACTACTCCACAAAGCCAGCGTGACTGAATTCTTGAACTCTGAAAAATGCCTGAAATGGTAGTAAAATAGCCACTAGTACCACAAGGCAAGGGCTGGGTGTGTGAACAGTGACTGCTCTCATGATGTGTTGTGCTCTGTTTTCGTGAGCTTCAGCTCTTCTATTTATGACATTATGAATTCTGAAAATCTAAAAACGTGTTGAAATGGCAACCAGCCTTTACCATCTTGTGATGAGTTGTTTCTATTGTCATATGTCACCGTATGGTCACATGAGATTCACATGTCTCAGTCCCATTAAGATTGTAAATTCTTGAACTCTAAAACTGTGTGAGATGATGGTAAAATGGTAGCCACCACCACTTAAGTGCAGCATTTGCCATTAGGAGTAGTTGCTACACGCCAGCGGCTTTACTCAGGGGTGAGGATCAATTCTCTCATTCACACAAGGACTAAATTCTCGAAGACTAAAGAGCTGACAAATAGCAATGCAATAACTACCATGACTACACAAGAAGCTGAGCAGGGTTCCAGGACAGCTGTCCTATAGCTGTGGTTCCTACAGGTCACATGCTGTTCTGTGATCTCGCAGGACTCAATTATGTGATCTTGGGAGGATTAAAGGCCGCAAACCCTGCGGTTGAGCTAGTCGGGCAATTATGCTGCCGCATGCGAACAAGCAGTTGGAACCCAGGTAAGGATCCCACGCTGCGGGTTGTCAAGATGTTGTATTGATATGGCTTCAGCACATTGTAGTGAAGCCGTATTTAAAATTCTGAAGGGTTGGAGACGAGTTTTAACTTACCAGGGTCTGGACTGTGATGAAGCAGACTTAGTTCTGGTAGAAAACAAACTGGTCGGTGCATTTAGTCAGATTGTATGGCTTTACTGGCAACCAAGTCACCTCAGAATAGCACGGAGAACACCAAAGGTATTTGTGGAGTTAGTGGGGAGGCACTTTCTGAGGTAGCCGAAGTTTTGTTCTGGAGCAGAAAACGGTAGGGGGAGGGGCAGCAGGACGCTGGATTGGATCCTAGACTTGCAGGAGTCATTGTTGGAGACTGAAGTGGAAGAGACAAAGCACTGGGGCAGGAGTGGGGGACAGAGAATGGTCGCAGCTGTGGGTGGGGTTAGGGGCTGAAGTGGGAAGCCGGCATGGGAGGACGGCACAAAATTACCAGAACTTGGACGTCATTTCTTAGGGTTGCGCGGTGAACCCGCCCACCTCTGCCCTCTGAGACAAGCCCTAACCTGGCTTCTCCACTGGGTTCTGAGGTGGCCTCCTCGGCTCCAAAGAATTTGATGTATCTACAAAAGTGTGAAAGTTAAGAATTTGTTTCGGGACGTGGGCGTTGTGGCACAGTTCAAACTGCTGATTCTGACACGAGTATACAAGGCTTGAATTACTGCTGTTCCGATTCCCATCCAGCTTCCTGTAAACGCACCTGGAAAGCTACACAAAGTGGCGCAAGTGCTTAAGGCCCCGGCCATTCACGTAGGAGACTAGATGGAGTTCTTGGCTCCTGGCTTGGCAACAGCCCCTGCAGTCACTGCCATTTGGGCAGATGTTGGGTGAACCAGCAGCTCAAGAGTTCTCTCTCCCCTTCCCCCATCTTCCCTTCCTCTCTCCCTATTTCCCTCCTTCTACTCCCCCTATTCCTCTCTCTGCCTTTCAAATAAGTTTAAAAATACATATTTATTTGAAAGAATTAGAGAGATATGGAGATCTTCCATCCGCTGGTTCACTCTCCAAATGACTACAATGACCAGAGATGAGCTGATCCAAAGCTAGGAACCAGAAGCTTCTTCCATCCCCTCGCTGCCTTCCTAGGTCATAAGCAAGGAGTTGGACTAGAAGCACAGCAACCAGGACGTGAACCAGTGCTCATATGGCATGCTGGTGCCGCAGGCAGCAGTTTCACTCACTGAATATTTTTTAAAATAACTTTTCCCTTATATCTGTTGTGAAGGTCATTTGTTTTCCAAAAGTACATATGGAATTGATTGCTATAATCTTGTGTTTGATATAGTTTAATAGCTTAAACTAATTAACCATATACTGTTTCCATAACCCTTCACCCATGAATTTCTATGTATTGCTTGTTCGACTCCTTGAAAATTCCTTCCTTAGTGTGGAAAAATTAATAATGGAATTATTTGACAAAACGCTAAGTAAGATCATAGGTGATATAATTTTAAAAATTCATTTAACAAAATTAATGTAAAAAGTCCAAACTGATAAAGTTCAACAAAGAATTCTGCTTACATTTATGGACGATTTAAATACTGTTTGAAATAACCTTAAATATATTATATTTTATACTAGAATGTATTATATAACACATGTGATACAACAATGTGTATACATTTACATGTTAATTATATATTATCATGTAGTTTAAATAACAGTCACTTTGGTTTTTTCTCATTGCAGTGGTTCCAGGCTAGTTCTACAAGACAGTGAGTCTGAGAAACCACAACAGGAACATGCTGTACCATCAATAGAATGTGAGACACATGCAAGCAGAGGTAATTCCGTGTTGCAGATCTTTTTTTAGATGATGTGCTAATATAGAATCTTGAGACCCAGAGCGAGGAATAGTTTCTCCAGTTTACACAAGAGTGGAATATTTTTCCACTGAGCATTTGAGAAACTTGTCTTTCACAAAATATTTAAGATCGTCCCATTCAAACTTCATCTCTCACTTTTAGATTTTGCCATTTACTAATAACAATGGAATTTACGTTTTTAATTGTTATGATCCATTATTGTCTTTAAGCAGTTAATTATTCTCTTTAACTCATGTTTCTTCTTTCATTAGTGTCTTACTTGAATCTTTACACTTTTTGTAAGAATATTTCTAATGTAATGGCAAGAAATAAGTTTGTAATGAAATAGACACGAGACAGCTGAAAGGTACCTTATAGCCATTTTAAGGTATATAGCAGTCGGTTCTGTATATAAAACTAAAACTGAAATATCAATGGGCTAATCATAGGTTGTGGTTAAGAACTTGCTTTCTTTTTTTTTTTTTTTTTTTTTTGTAACACACTGGTTACTCACAACCATGTCAATTCCATAATGTTGCAAATTGCTGTTGATGTTATGTCCGGACTCTTGGTTGAATGGGATGATATTCTGCCAGCTCTAACAACGGACCAGAAATGGTCTCCCCAAGAGACTGTTCAACCCATCTGGACAATAAATAGCTGGACTTTATACTTGGTATATGTTTACAAGGAAAGAATCTTGATTGAATTTGAACTGTAATACTGCATCAAGGTGGAGGAAGCCACCAGGGGGGAGGAGTGTGGGGGGAGATTTCCAGAGCCTATGAAACTGTAACATAATTCAAAATAATTAATAAAAAAAAGAAATAAGTTTGTAAATGGAAGTCATTTACAGTGTTATCTATAGTGACTATAAAGTACCTCACTCTTGAGCATGAAAAACAACTTACCTATCAAGCTAACTAGATACAATCCTTGATTTATGTAAATTTTCATGCTTTCTCAAAATAATTTTGTTATTTAATCATTATAGCTGCCCTCTTTACAGACCTTTTTGTATATCAAATATCATTTGTCTCATCATGAAAGTTATACACAACATTTCCCAACCTCTCCTAACATATCTTATTTGAAATTTAAAATAATGCACTTTGAGGTGGTTAGGGAGTTAGTATAAAAGCAGAGGTAAAGTTAACAGGTACTGTTAATCCAAGATGTAAATGTTAGTGACCTAGTCAGTGTGGTAACAACAGATGGGGTGAGAAATGTATGGACTCCAGATATGATATGAAAGCACACCTGATAGGTGTACAGTGTGTGTTCTGCTCCTCAATTGTTAATATTTGGCATGTTTGAGTTATAAGACTGTTTGGACTAGCCTAAAATTCGTGAAGTTCAGTAGAAATCGTGCTTGAATACTATAAGCTTGAATACTATAAGCTGCTAAAATGAAAATAGACACAAGCAGCCGGTTGTGTATAAACAAAAATTGAAATGTCAACGAAGTAGTCACAGGATGCGGTTAAGAACTTGCATTTTCTAACATATTGGTCACTCAATACTATGCCAATTAACTTCATGCTGTTGTAAATTGTTGTTGAAGTTGTGTAGTGGCTTTTCATTGGAGGGGATGATATTCTGCCAGCTCTACTTTCAGACCAGGGATGGTCTCCCAATGAAACTGTTGAATATATCTGGACAATAAGATGCCGGAGTTTCTACATGGTCCATGCCCTCAATGAAGGAATCAGGACTGAACAGGAACTGTACTACTGCAACAATATGGAGGAATTCAATATGGGGGGAGGGCTTTTTGGAGGAGTTGGGGGAATCCCAGAGCCTATGGAACTGTGTCATAAAATAAAATAAAATAAAAAAAGAATTGTAACTTGGGATAGGAATAAATAGAAGCCATTTTTCCAAGGACCCAACAATAAGAAGCTTGGCAGAGATGTTAAATGAATATAGCATTTTTTTTTTACTTTTTGTGACATAAAGAAATGTGTGCACTGAAATAAAAGAGATTAAAATAAGAAAAAAAAGAGATGTACAGTGTGAAGAAAAGAATGTTCTAGGCTAATTCCAAGTTTTTGGGAGTTACCCAGTGGAATTTTTGGGTCAAATTGTCCATTCACATTCAATTTCACTCTCAGTGACACACAGGGAATGTCCCAAAAGTTGTGAGTAGCAATATTGTCCTGGCCAAAAGTTACATAGAAAGCAATGATTATCCCATCCCACCGAGGAGTTGATCTGATGTCTGATTGTAATCAATGCATTGTAAAGTGATCAGTAATGAACCAATTGTGACCTGAAAGAGCATGGAATAATTAACTACTAGAGTGTAGTGTCTTTCAACATGCATCTCCTGAGCCATCAAACAAACTTCAACAAGTCTAAAAGCGTTGAAATCATATATAGTATTCTCTTATAATAGATCTGAACTAGATCAAGCTAGATCTGAACAATAAAAAGATAGCAGGGATGCTTCCAAATATTTGGAAATTGCTGCTGATGCATAGAATTCCAGTTTGCCATTTAGACCCCGTTATAGAAGAGTCAAACTTAGGAAGTGTTAGCACCTGAGCTAAAAGTATTTCACGGTTATCCCAAAGAAAGCTGTCTCTGAATGTTTCAATTCAAGAATTGTTCAGAGCAATGGTATAAGCAAGGAAAAGGTTATAAGGCTGTTGCATCAGCCTGGCCTGTCCTTAAAACTTTCACTATGCCAGAAAAGAAAGTTCAGCTTGCACAGAATCAGTTTCGTAGTCAGTTGGATTGGGGAGGTATGACAAAGTTTACCCCCAAGGTGTTGGCATATTTGTAAATTAAAGAAGCCAGAGAAGGACATGCTAGTGCAATCTAACCCATGAGTATACACACTTCTGTTCTTTATAAATTCTTCTTTATTGGTTACAAGGCTCAACACAGGTGCTTCTTCTTCAAGATTTCTCTCTTTATATGTCACCTATGAAATTTATGAATAGGCAGAGGAGTCTGCTTTCTGGGGTTTATGCGAATGGTTCCATAGGGCAGGTTGGCATTTTCCTTGCTCCTTAATCTACCATTTGTTACCTATGACATGGTATATGTCTTGGGACATATTGATATGTCTTTGGACTTTAATTTACTTTTTATTCCCAATTCCAGAACACAGTGAAGACACTAGCTCTCCTGTTGAAGATGGGAATGTTGGGAGCACTTATCAGGATAATTTCAGCAATGAAGACATTCATTATCAACACAGTGGATACCAGCTTCTGCCTTCATACCTGCAGCAGGATGTAGCAATGTGGACTTTGCCCAGAGACTCCCAAAAGCAGTGGTAAGTAACCAAGCAGTCTGGTTTGCCTGAAACAGGCCCTGAGACCATGCAACTATTTCATTATCTGTAGCCTTGATTTTTTTCTCTCATGGAAAGGCTGAAGAAGTGGAATAATAGCTCAGCAGTCCTACGTGCAGCCCTAGTATCAATGAGACGAGTTGGTATGGAAGAATGTCTTAGCACTTATGAAGCCCTCCCCTTTCTTCTTTTTCCAGCACTCCTTATAATGTGCCTCATGAAAAGAGAACGGTGAAAAGGAGCTATACTGATCAAATTTGTGTTACTGTGTGGATAGAAAAAGATTCTCCAGAGGGACCAAGAAACATGAAAGCACAGAATGAAACCACTGATATCTGGTTCAAGGTCCTGGTAAGTAACAATGTTTGCATTACATAGAATATTGTGAAACCTTCTGTAGAAGGAAGGTAGCATTAAAACCTTAAGTTGACCTGATGGAGGAGAGATTCTGGATGGAGAAGGAGGATCTAGGAAACTCAAATTTGGCACACAGCAAATCCTATCAGCAGTCACTTAAAATTAAGTAGAAGAGTGAGCCATTAGCACAGTAAAGTCCCTGTTTGGAATGCCCACGTTTCAGTATAGAGAGCCTAATTTGAGGTGCAAGTATTATATTTTCATTCGTTTCATGCTAATGAGGACCTTGATGATGATAGCAGATGAATATTGAAGTACTTGGGTCTGTTCCAGCAACATGGGAGCCCCAGATGACATTCTGAGCTCCTCATTTTGTCCTGGTCCAGCCCTAGCAGGTGCAAGCATTTGGGAAGTGAATCGGTTGTCTCTCTTTCAAATAAAATCATCAACTAGGCAAAAGGTTGGGAAATGATGCTTTCTTGAGGCCTTTCTTAACCCTTAACTCTATGGTGCCTCAACCCTTATTCCTTCTTTTTTACACTTAGATTCCATATGGAAGAAATTATAACAAGATATGGCTAATGAAATCAATCCAGAGCCAGTGCACTGTACCCTTCATTCCAGTTGATGTAAGAGAGGATGGTGAAGCCAGATGAATGAGCAAAGGGAGGGAAGTGTGACTTGACTCAGCAAGAGTCATTGACTGAGACTGCTTTTTACCTTCATTCCTCATAGTTCCACTACATTAAACATCAGGCCCGGTTCTTCATCCTGAATGCTACCTCTGCCGTTGCCTTGTCAGAAGTCAGCCACAAGATTTATGATGAGGAGAACCGAACAGTGTGTGCTGAGGACACTGCAATACTGATTCCCAGGACCAGGGGCTTGTGGTATTCTGTGAGATCAAAGGTCCTGGTGCTTACTCCTCCCCTTCTTTCACAGATACCTGTTTTTGTCCTTCGCTCTGGTGTTCCCTACTCCGTGCAGAATCAGTTCCAGCCAGAGAAAATAGAGAAACTAAGGGTAATACAGACTCAAAGCACACTATGCGTCCACTCTGAAATTCCACTTATTCTTGTACTCCCAAATTTCCCAGTCTCCAACATCCCATAGCCTCATTCTGTGCTCTCTGTCTCTGCAGCTGGCTCTAAACAAACGATATAGTGCTGACCAGCAATCTCTTGACCTGCAGAGACTCCGTTTGGACCCAGGTACGCCTAAGCAATAATTCCGAAGTCAGGTGAAGGCAGAGAATCTGCCTTTGACGGAGTCTTAGGGATAACACTCACAAAGTGGAGGATGCTGGCACTACTGGATCCTTCTACTTCTGATTTCCTTCTCTTGGTTTCCTGAAGATTTGGTAGGCTATCATATTGACATGATTCTGAATCGAAGAAACTGCATGGCTGCTACTCTACAGGTCATTCAAACTGATTTCCCTGAGGTGAGGTCCTAGGCAAATGGTTCAAAGGGTAGAGGAGATGGGATAGAGGGTATATTTGTTGCCCAGGTCCTAAATAACACCTGGCATACTAACTCTTCCTTTCCCAAAGCTGTTGTCTTTGAACTTGAGTGGCAACAAACTGTACCAGCTGAATGGCCTGTGTGAAATTGTCAATAAGGCCCCTAATGTCAAGATCCTGAACCTTTCCACAAATGAGGTAAGAAGAGGGAGCTACAAGAAACTGAGGTTGAGGGTGCACATCAGGTGACAATGTGTAGACAAAAGTACTTACGGAAGAGAAAGGGAACAGGATATCTCTTTCCCTGGGACTCTTTTTCATTTTTCTCTGTGTGTTTCTCAGCTGAGGTCAGTATGGGAGTTGGACAATGTGAAAGAGCTGATGCTCGAAGAACTGTGCCTACAAGTAAACCCCTTGTGTGTCACTTTCCCTAACCATGCTGCCTATATAAGGTCAGTGGTAATCCCTGTCACCTTTCTAGGGACCTTCCTTGTTCCTGGGAGACTGAGCTGCCCCTGACAGTGCCACCTGCAGGAGGAAGCAGCCTTCTGGGAAGACCATGGCCCCACACTCTCTGCCCCTCAACTCTACTTAGAAGTCTCTTTTTCCTTCTTCTGACCTTCTCCCTTTTCCACCTGGTTGGGAATATGCTTTTTCCCTCTCTATACTGGCCTCCTCCAGCACACCCTCCCATAGGTGTGTTTCAGGAAGCAGGGCCCCCTGCTCTGATCCGGGATAGAAAGTTCAGCTTTGACCCAGATCCTGGTGATAGGACTGAAGTGGGTCTTCCAGCCCAGGGTTTTTAGCTGATTCACCTCTTCCTGTCCCTGTTCTGAGAGGGGCCCCTTTCCATTGCACCCGAAAGAGCCCCCTACCAGTCCCGGGATGACATGGGAGTTTCCTTCCGGACTGAGGGCCGAGGCCCTGGGTGGCTGCCATCATGCCTTCTGTTCTGCCACAATGCTGGGAAGCGGGCCATCCTTCAGGAGAAACCCAGGTTCCCTGAGGCAAGGTGTCAGAGGCTGGCTACCTGCAGTGAGAGAGGGCTTGTCAAGGCAAGAGTGGAAGGTCAATGGTGGAAGAGCTTGAAGATATTGAGCGGCAGTCCTGTAAAGGGAAGCCCATGTTCTTTCCTCCTCACCACATCCTTCAGAGGATCCCTGGGAGCCTGTGATGTGTCTGATTCCTCAGGTAAGACACCGATAACTCAGACACAGCTGCGTGGAGATTTTGAAGAGAGCATGTAGTGATACTAAGAGGGGTCCCAGACCCTCACCTCATGTTGAGCTGATGTCTGACCCCTCCCTTATTGTGAGGAAAGTCTCCTGCCCCTGAGGCTGCTCCACTGGCCATGCTCAACAAGACTGAGCTCAAACAGGTGACAAAGGCTCATTCTGTCTCCAGGTGCTCCAGCGCAATAGTGGCTGTTTCCTGCCTACCTTGGGCCTCAGACCTGGCCAGGAACTCCTGAAGGAGAGGGCTGCAGCAGGGGAATCACTTCTTGCTCTCCCACCATGACTCTCACCTCCATGGCCCAGTCTCTTCCCCTTCCCTTTATTTCCTCTCCTTTGTTCTACTCTCCTTGACTCCCCTACTTCTCCCTGGTCTGTCTTCACACCCTGTCTCTCATCATCACCATGCCTCTCTCTCCATGCCACCAGAGCCCTGCCTTACTCCACTCCCTGACCCATTCTCCTGGGCCTTTCCTGGGGGAGGAGCTGGTCGTGTTCAGGCCAGGCAGAATGCTGAACATTCAGAAAAGTAGCAAATTCAGGGTTCCCATCCCATTCCCTACTTCCTGTGGAGCCTTCTGAAGGGACTTGGAGAAAGGTAATGCAAGAAGCTTGGGTTCCCAGTGGTGCTACCTGTGGTCCTGGAGAGAGTTTTAGGGCAGTGTGGGTGGGAGATACCCAGGGGAAGGATTTGAGAGGAAGAGGTAGACATGGAGAGGTTATGCAACTCTTACCTATTAATAACTTCATTCTCTTTGTGGTGTTGAATAGTGCTGTTCGTGAGTGCTTTCCCACATTATTACGCCTGGTAAGTATCTTCTATTGTCATCACCATCTTCTCTTAGTATATAAACTGACTCCACACCTGCCCCCAAAGCCCTTTAGGTCCTGTACAGATTACATCTTTGCATAATAGTTCTCTGTTTTAGAGAACATGGATTCCCAAGAAAGCCATGGGTATTGTCCCTGGAAAATATATCCATAAACATATAAATGCAAATGCAAAAGTTATATATAATAGAGATTTTCAGGACCGCACAATGTAGATGTCCCCAGTAATGTTTCCCATGCAGTTCATGGGGCTGTTCCTCACCTGTTCTCTGACCCATGCTTCCTTCTGGGTCTGTTCATTTCCTGGGTGATCCAATGCCATCTCTTCCGTTGCTAACTTCCTCTTCTCTTCCCAGGATGGCCAAGAGTTACTCTTGCCAAATGTCATTGATACTGATGAGCCATTCACCTTCCAAGTGAGGAGAAAAGACTAAGAAAGATTTTAAATGTTGCAAGGGAGGGTTTATAAGCCATGCAATCTAAAATGACTTTTTATTGCAGGAACTCCCAAAAGGAACTGAAATGTTGAAGAAGCTGATCTTGCAGTTCCTGCAGGAGTAGTTATCCTTTGGAACTACTAAAAAGGATTGGCATGGAGCAGGCTGCCCACCCAAAGCAGGTCTGCTCACAGGAGTTTTCAAGTCTCATTGGGGCCTGAACATCAAAGATAGCCTGTCCTCATTGCTCCCCAACAGGTATTATTTTATCTATGACTATGGAGATCGCCGGCGTCTCCTTGATGGTTACCACAGGAAGGCCTACATCTCCCTGACCATTCCTTTTGAGCCCATGGAACCTGCCCTGTGAGTACTGTAACTCAGAGTCTGCAACTGTTTATCTCCCAGAGAGACACAGGTAAGCTCCTGCCAACAAGTTGCCTGCCTGAGCTATCTGTACCCTCATTATCTTCTAGGATTGGCTTATGCGAGTATTTCAAGGACAGCAGGAATATGAAATACATCCAGGACCCATGTAAGTGTATGATGGGGAAGGCTAAACAGGGTAAGAGTTTGAAGGTGACGGTTGTAGGGGTCAAGAGTCAGATTGTGTCAGCACAAATCTTTCTTCTTGTGCAGGTCTACGAATTCAGATGCTACAGCACACAAGCCATGATATTGTGCAAACACTCAGCATATTGCCCAGAACTCAGCATAACTTGGACTCCTTTTCACTGGACCTGTGGTTTCAGACAGTGAGCACCTGTTTCCTCTCTTGGGTGGCCTCAAGAAGCTGGAGTTGGGTGGAAAGTAAAAGAGGACCCTGGATGCCTGCATTCTTTCTTTTCAGAATACTACAGTTGGCTTTTCTGTCAACGGAGTGTTCAAGGGAGGTAAGTGCTTGTAGAATCATCTCTTCAGAACCCCCACTTCTGCCTCTGACTAGGCTGCCTCTCATAACTCTACAGGCTTTCCAAAATCTGTTCCCTTTCTGCTTGTTCTTTGTTCCATGGTCTTTTGCCTCCACTATGCCACAAACCATTCTCGGCTACCCTCGACCTATGTCTGTCTACCCTATATAGCTCAGACACACAGGAAACATGTGTGTAGTTTTGATGGCACCATCTCAGACCCTTACTCTGTGACCTTGAGCCAACTACCTCATTTCTTAGTTCCCTTATTTACAAAATGTACCATCTATTTCTTAGACATCTGAGAGAAACAGGAATTAAGTGAAGTTGTGAGGGGGCTTGCCCAAAGCCCAGCACGTGACAAGAATCCAATCCACCGGAGCAGATTCTTACAGTTTTTGCCTTTTCCATCCCTATTATGCTCTCCCGACTCCAAGTGAGCCTTTGTCTCAGTCTGAACCATTTTATTGTAATACCATGATC
Source organism: Ochotona princeps (assembly GCF_030435755.1). Lineage (NCBI taxonomy): Eukaryota > Metazoa > Chordata > Mammalia > Lagomorpha > Ochotonidae > Ochotona > Ochotona princeps. The sequence goes on along the minus strand of NC_080865.1, from coordinate 66,770,129 downwards.
AGGAATGCTGTGCGAGTATGCAAAGTGTATGCAAATCTAATGGAATATTTCTTGTTTGTTTCCCCTTCAAATAGAAAGTAATTCTCAGGATTATCTTTTTGTCTTTACCCAGAATTTCATTATGACCCCCAAAAACAGTTCCAGGTAAATGCTGTGTTTCTGGTGGGAATACTCATTCATGCCTGGGTCAGTGTTGTTAGAATGTGATGTTCTTCATGGTATTTCTCAATATTGGGAAGCTTCAACAATAGATTAAAGCTGCAATCTGATCTAGTGGGGCAATAGTGTGGGCTCTTGAGTGAGAATGACACAGTGTTCGTTCTTTTTCCGAACCCAACACTTATTTTCTATGTGAATTTGATCAAATTATTTGACTCTTTGATTCTGTGCCCTTTTTGTGAAAATTGGAGTATCCATTATCTTGTGCTGTTGTGCCGGACGGATGCATTGGAATTAATTCTACAAATCAAGTGAAGGTAGTAAAGCTATCTAAAGATGGGCTCTGAGGAAAGTCTGTAGGGCACTAGCCACAGAACCTGGGAGAAAGGTACAGTAGGAATATGGGAGGAATCAGGTTGCTGAGTGGCAGTGGTTATACAGGTTCCTGTTCTTAGGAGTGTGGAGTGGACTAACTGTGCAATTGTTTGAGAAATTACTTTTCCTCTAGTCTTTGCATCCTGAATGACCAGCTGTTTGTGAGAGATGCCATCCCTGATATCCTGAGCGACTTCTGTATTCCAAGTCCCAATTCCAACTCTGGCAAAAAGTCCAACCTTACCAAGCTGCAGCTTAAGATGATACAAACATTCTCCGTGCAGTCTGGCATGCACACTGAGTGGTCTGAAAAGTGAATACTGGGTGTACCTGGGAGTAGGGGGGAGTTGGTACAGCAGCAGTGCAAAAATGGACACTTGCATGTAATTTGGAAAAAAGAGCTACATGAATATTTTATTTCCATATGAAAATATTAGACCTATTAAAGCTAATATGCTTTTATACTGATATAAGTAAACAACTTTTAAAGATAATATGTCACTTAAGTACCTTTTGTATAGAAAATCTGAAATAATTCACCAAAACAAGCTTCTGGAATGAATAAGTAACTTTAGTAGGGTTGCAGGATACAAGGTCAACATGCAAAAATTACTTCTGATTCTACTTTCAGTGAACAGTCCAAACTGAGGATAAGATGAATCCTTTTATAATAGTATCAGAAAGCATCAAATAGTTAGGAGTAAATGAAAGAAAGAAGCACAAATCTTGCAAACCAGTGCTCATTGCTCATTTTGACCCCTAACTGTATTCAAGAATTGACTGAAAGTGGGCCAGATTTTAAAGTAAGAGCTAGAACTACAGAACTCTTGGAAGAAAATATGGGTATAAGTCTTTGTGACCTTGAATTGGACAATTCTTTAAAAAAAAAATCCTTTTTATTGAAAGGCATATTTACAGAGAGAGGGAGAGGTAGAAAGAGTTCTTCAATCAGCTGGTTCACTCCTCAGATGACTGCAATGGCTAGGGCTGAACCAGTCCAAAGCTGGGAGCCAGGAACTTTCTCTGGGTCTCCCACATGAATGCTGGGTCCTAAGGCTTTGGACTATCCTTCACTGCTTTCCCAGGCCGAAAGCAGGGATCTGAATCAAAAGTGGTGCAGCCGGGACATGTATATATACACTTTTAAATTTCAAGATAGTTTATTTTCCAAACAGGTCCCAACACTGAGCTTCCGGCCCACCTGGCATCGGACAAGCTACAGACACCCAGCAGCTGAGGGGTACTCTTTAGTAGCATGTTTGAAAAGTGAATAAAAATCCATATAAAGCAAATATTCAGATAGTTTCCATAGGAACATAGATAAGTGTGGCCCCGTCTTCTAGCCTTCCATATTGCTTGCCATCCGTACTCTTAGAGATTTCAAAACTGGTAGTAATAAAGTTAAATGGTCCCCCCACATCCCATAATTCAAGCTACGCTCACAATTAACACTTATTCATATGGGATGCCCACGCTGGCAGGTGAAGGATTAGCATGTTAAGTCACTGTGTTGGCTCCTAGGCAATTATTTCTTATATGTGGCTGCAAAAGTGCAAACAAGCAAAGCAAAAATAGGTTAAATGGACTTAACCAAGATTAAGAAATATTGTGCCACCAGTGGATACTATTGATACAGTTAAAATCTGACAACATAAGAGAAAATAGTTGCAAATCATGGACCTGAAAAGAATATGTGAAGAGCCTTTATGATTCAACAATAAAAACAATCCAACTTTTTAAGTGCGGGAAGAATTTGAATATTCTTCAAAGTGGTATACAAATGTTCAACAAACACATGAGAATTTAGTCATTAGGAAAGAGAAAATAAAAACTATGAGTTATCACCTCATACTCAGGATGGATTTTTTTAAAAGGTTTATTTTATTTTCATTTGAAAAACAGAAGTTGCAAAGAGAAACACAGAGGGAAAGAGAGGTGAGAGAGACCTTTCAAACACTGGTTCACTCCCCAAATGGCTACAATGACCAAAGCTGGGCTGATCCAGTACGAGGAGCCAGGAACTTCGTTGGGTCTCTGACGTGAGTGTAAGTGCCCAAGGACTTGAGCACAGGATGATATTTATTAACAAAATGAAAGACAACAAATGTTGGTGAAAATGTGGAAAAATTGGGAATCTCTTATTACTACTGGGAATTTAAAATGGAATAGTCACTGTGGAAATGTTTGACAGTTCCTCAGAATGCTAAACATGGAATTAGCATGTGACTCAGAAACCCCACTCTCAAATATACATACCAAGATAAATCAAAGTGTATAACAAAAACCTTGCACATTAATGTTTTGGCACAGTTATTCATAATAGCCAAAAATGGAAGTAATGGAAATGGACAAATAAATGTAACATTTATACAGCGGTGTATTAATGTAGTCATAAAAATTATAGCTCTAATTATGCTGTGCCATTGTTTAACTTTGAAAATATTATGAGTGAAAGAAGCCAATCACAAAAGGCCACATGTATAGCCAGGCTCCATTTATATGAAATATCCAGAATAGGCAAGGCCACAAAGCTGAACAGAGTCACGACTACCAAGACCTGAGAAACAGGCAGAATGGGGAGCGATTTCTGACAGGGAGCTTCTTTTTGAAGCAATAAACTGTTTTTGGAGCTAGTTGAGATGCTTACATAATCTTGCAAACATACCATAAAATCACTGAATTTATAGAACTCAAAATAATATATTCATTTATGTGTGCTTTCTATCTCTAATTAGAAGTAATTAGAAAATATATAAATTCCGTTTTGCTAGTTCTGAGCATCTTTCTTTTTTAACCCATCCATACTAAATTCCTTTGTTTTCTCATTTGTTTAACATTTTATTTCACAATAGTTTTAAATTTATAAAACAAAAAGTGTGAGGTAATACAAAGATTTTTCCCATGTATCCCTATCCTATTTCCCCTATTAACATTTCATATTAGTATATTTGTCACAATTGATGAACTGCACCAAGCTTCTATTTTTTTTCCAAACTCCTTTTTATACTTCATACTCCTAGTCATTGGTTATCAACCATGTTCAAACTGAAGTGAGTTTTGTGTGTGTGTGTGTGTGCGTGTGTGTTATAGCTCCCACATGTAAGGAAAAACATGCAGTATTTACTTTTATGTGTCTGGCTTATTTCACTCAATATTATATCTTCCAGTTGCATCTATTTCACTGCAAATATGTGCATATGTATATAGATAGATACAGATATATACAGATGTGATTTTCATTATCCATTAATGTAAGTATGTATGACTTGGTTGATTACATATTTTGACTTGTGAACAGTACTGCTATAAACATGTTGGAGCGTATTTATCTTTGAATACAATGTGTATGTGTCTTTTAGGTGTATCTGTATTGGCATTGCTGGATCATAAAGCAGTTCTATCTCTATTTTTTAAAGAAATTTCTACTGTTTTCCAGAGTGGCTGCACTAATTTACATTTACGCTCACAGTATATAAGATTAGTGTTCTCCTTTCTCGTTAAACTCACTAGCATCCATTAGCCTGTCTTTTTTTCCTTCCTGAAACATTCTTTTGTTATTTCTTTATTTTTGACATTCTTTACATAGTTAATTAGGGCACAAAGGTTCAAGGGCTACAGGAAAGTGGGTAAGACTATTAGTTCCATATTGTTTCCTTCATGCATCTGAGATAAAGGGGGAGATAAAGGGAAAAGCCCCACTCAGTCTCCCACCCATCCCAGGTCCCTGATGTGGGGCATGCTCTGAGGGTCTTGCTCAAGTGGTTTTGATAGTTCAACAGTTGTGAATTGCTGCCGATCTTGCCATTCCAAGCACGATGAAGTTGCTGAAGAATCCACTGATTGACATAGTCCATCTTACAGTCTTCGTTTGCCCAGTTTTACACTGCCAACATATGGCTGAGGTAGTTGACTGACTTGTTCTGTCCTCTGTCTTTTCATGGTTAGGGTTCTGAGTCCTGCAGTTCGATTGGGGAGATCCCCAAAGAAACTTTGTCTGAGGTGTTCCCAGACCAGAATCTTGTGTGTACTTGCAAGTACAGGGCCCGGTACAACCCATTGCCCCAATCAGCTGGTGGTTGCAATTGCTGGGTCAGTTCTGTTTCCAGCGCTGTCTTCCATGCAAACCAATGGGTGTTGCAGTCCAGCCTGATTCTGCCCAGCACACTTGGCCCTCACATAAACCAGTGGGAGCTGCAGCCTAGTCGGAGCGACCCACAACAACCCCCCACCAGGCCCACCCCCTATCCTGGTTTGCCAGTATGTGTAGCAGATTAGTCCGGTCTGTCCCACATCCCATTCAGTTCTCATACATGTCAATGGACATTGAAGCCTAGTTCAACCCAACCAGCCCAACTATCCAGCCCACACACATGCTGGTGAGTGCCCATCTGTCTAGCCACCACAGCCCCTGTCCTGGTTTTCGTGCCCTCCTGTGGGAGTGGTAACCCAAGAGAGAGGAGCCCACTATTTCCCTTCTAGACCACTCCCACTCCAGGATTATGCACTCTCCACGTGGTTCTGCAGTGTAACTTGACAGGTGGTGTTGGAGTCTAGTCTGGCTTGGTGCATCCAGTCCCAGTCCACACTTGTGCCAAGGGAGACTACAACTGTTTCCTGATCAGAACGCAGCCCCCATTCCAGCCCCCGCACTCCTTGGTGAGAATCTCAACCCAGATAGGGTATCCCCTTAGTCCCCAACCGGGCCTGTTCCTAGCCATAGATCACGTGCATGCCAGTGGTTGCTTTGACTCAGCTTGGCACAACCCCTTACCTGTCCAGGCTCCTGCCCTAGATGCTGTGGCTTAGCATCCCTGACTCACACAGTAGGTGAAAGAGCCTAGCTTGGCATGACCTGTGCTCCATCCTGATTTCTAATTTTGCTTATGGGCTAAGGTTAGCTCAGTCCTGCCCAGTTCACTCCATTTCATTACCAACCCACACATTAGCCAGACATTGGAGCTACTTTGCCTGGTTAGTCTGACCCCCAGGTCTGGACCATGTGTTCACCAGCGGGAGCTATGACCCGCCAGGGGAGTTTCCCAAGTTCCTCCACTTGACCCACTCCCAGACCCAGTTCTCATACATGCCAGTGGGTTTTAGGCCAGAGTCAGGCATAGTCTGGCCTTCCATTTGGCCTTGTATGAGCTGGTGAACGTTGCAGCCTGTCCCACCCCACACCCTATTTAGGATGCACATTTGGGTGCTGCTGCCTTGACCAGTCCAGACTGTTATCAGTTCCTTTACCAGTGAGTGATGGCAGGCTTCTTGGTCACACCTAGCTTAGTCCATCACCACCTCAACTTTTGAGCTAACCAGTGGGGCTAGTATTTCCATGGGATTTGGCCCACACATCCCCCACAGAATCTACCCCCAGATATGGTTCTCCCATGTGCTAGTTAATGTCATGGCCCTGCCTAATGAGACCCGTCTCCTGATCCATCATCATGTCAGGTAATAGGATGTGATCATACTAGACAAGCCCCGAGCCTTAGCTTTTGCATGCACTGGTGTTCGGTGCTGAGCTTTGTTCTGTGATTAAAAGTTCTACACAGGATTGATAGGAGGTTGGTATATCAGACTTTTCCTTAAAGATCATCTGGTCCCTCTCCTCAAACCTACCAGATCTCATTACCCTCGCTTACCTTCAAAGGAAAAGTTACTCTGTTGTTGGGAGTCTTTAGGATTGACTGACATCCCAGAAGTACAGTGGGCTTAACCTGGAGCTACCTAAGCAGCAACTCAAAGCCCAAAAACCCCAGAGCTGGCTGCTGGGTGGCCAGCAGGCAGAGACTGGCGCCGAATGGTGCACTGGCTACCCAGGGACAGGTCACCATGTGTACTTGGTGGCTCCCAGGATGGAGACAATCCCGGCCTGGCACCCACCAGCAGCCTATGCTGCTGGAAGTTTTAATCCCCAGACCCCAAGTTCGCCCCCTCCCCAATCCCATCCACAGCCCAATGATGGTGGCGGGTGGGGCCTGGGCCCACCCAGCTCTCCAGACTTCCCCCTTCGGTGTACTCACCATGAAGGGTGCAGCCTCTTGGCCTGTCTTTTTTATAATATCCATTCTGAAAGGGGCAAGCTGGTATCTAATTGTGGTTTTGATTTGCATTTCCCTGATGGCTAGTGAACATTATTTTCATCTATTTTTGGTCATTTGCATTTCTTCTTGTGTTAAATGCCTTTTTAAGTCATCTGCCCACTTTTTAAACTGAATTGGTTTTGTTGTTGTTGTTATTGAGTTCTTTGAGTTGCTGGTATATTGTAGATATTAATCATTTGTCAGATGAGTAGCTTGCAAATATTTTATCCCATACTGTAGGATGTCTCTTTACTCTGTCGATTGATTGTTTTTCTTTGCAGAGGTTTCTGAGTTTAGTTTAATTATATTTGTCTTCTTTTGCTTTTGTTGCATGTACCATTCGGGCTTTATCCAAGAAGCAATGACCTACACCAGTGTTTCTGAAATGTTTTCCCCACATTTTCTTCTGGTAGTTTCATAATTTTAGGTCTTATATTTAGGGCTTTAATTCATGTTGAGTTGATTTTCCTGTATGTTGACATATATGGATCTAATTGCATCCAATTTTACCAGCATCATTTCTTGAAAAGACTACCTTTTCTCTGATATATCTTCTTCACACGTTTGTCCAAAACCAGTTAGCTTCATTCCTCCTCTTGCTATTCTGCTAAATTGACCTATATGCCAGTTTTTTTTATGCCAGCACCATGTTGTTTTAATTTACTGTAGCTTTAAAAAATGTATTTTGAGGCAAAGATCTATCCACTGGTTCACTCCCCAAGGGGCCACAGTGTCCAGAGCCAATCCAAAGCCAGGAGCCAAGAGCTTCTTCCAGGTCTCCCAGATGGGTCAGGGGGGTCCCAAGGTTTGTGCCAACCTTTACTGCCTTCCCAGGCCACAAGCAGGGAACTAGAAGCAAAGTGGAGCATCTGGGACATGAACCATTTCCCATAAGGGATGCTGGCACTTGTAAGACAAGGATTTAGCCACTGAGCCCTGGGAGGGACTACCATAGCCTTTTGGTGTGTTTGAAATTAGTCATTGTGATGCCTCCAGCTTCATTTATTTTTCTCAACTTTTGTTTTTTAGCTATTCTGAATCTTTCTTGATTTCATATGAATTTTAGGATAATTTTTTCTTCTAGTTAAATGCCATTGGTATTTTGGTAGGAATTGAGTAGAATCTATATGAAGATTTTAATGATATTAATTCTTTGAAGCCATGCACAAGGAGTTTCTTTCCATTTTTTGTGTACTTGATGATTTCTTCCATCAGTGTTTTGTAATTTTCATTGTAGAAATACTTCACTTTTTGAAAACTTTATTCCCAGATAATTGGTGTTTAAAAATGTTGTGAATGGGATTTCTCTTTTGATTTTTCAGTGAGATCATTATTAGTGCACAAAAATGTTTTTTTAAAGATTTATTTTATTCCATTAAAAACTCAGACATACAGAGAGGAGGAGAAACAAAGAGGAAGATCTTCTGTCCTTTGATTCACTCCCCAAGTGGCCGCAACAGTCTTTTTTCATCTCTAACATCCAGCAGGTTCTGGCAAGACCAGCACTGTTTTCCATACAGTGATCTAGGACAGCTGGTGTCTATCTAATGCTGGGCACTTCTCCAAGCAAGAGTGGGAGAAAGGCTGGGCAGGCGATAGTGCAACCAGAGCATAGGATCACAGAAGATGACCAATGTGTCACTTCAGAAATGAAAAAGAGAATCAAAACCATTTTGAAGATTAACGATGCCACTCTATGACCTATGAGTCATTGAAGAAATTAATGAGAGAAAAAAATAAACACTTCAGGGCCAAGCAGGATAGATAGTGTAGTGTCTAAAGTCCTCACCTTGAATTTGCCGGAATCCCACATGGGTGCCTGTTTGTGTCCCAGCAACCCTGCTTCCCACCAAGCTTCCTGCTAGTGTCCTTGGAAAGCAGTCGAGAATGGCCCAAGGCCTTGGAATGCTGCATCTGCATGGGAGACCACGAAGATGCTCCTGGCTCATAGCTTCAGATCAGACCACCTCCAGCCGTTGTGGCCACTTGAGGAGTGAATCAGCAGAGAGAACATCTTCTCTCCTCCTTCTTTCTCTCCTCTTCTCTGTGTATCTGACTTTCTAATAAAATACATTTTAAAAATCTTTATTTTTAAAAGAAGTCATCTCTTTTTGTCTTTCCTCTGTATAACTCTGCCTTTCAAATAAATAATAAATAATTTTTTGGGAAAAAAAGAGTATGCAGTCTTGCAAACTTTGGCTTTTTAGAGCAGTTTCAGATGAGTTAACTTAGTAATCTCAGAATGATTTTAGATTTACAGAGCAGACACTGTGAGATAGCAATACAAGAAGTTCTCAAATCCCCTTCCCTCTTTGCTCCTGTTAACATCGCATATCACTCTTTGTCATGCTTAATAAATCACACTGAAAGAGTGCCTCACCCACCTTCCCCACACTCTACAAATACAATCACAATTTAACATTTCACCATCAGTTTGTTAAGATGATTTACTCCTATGTTGCCCTCCCATAGCTGAGAAGAATTCTGAAATAAAGACAATGCATTCTAGATTTTCTCAAATGAGAAGACCAAAGTACTACCTATCAATATTAATTCTGAATGTAAATGTGTTAAACTCATCAAGCAAGCATCATAGATTAGTACACTGCATCCAACAACAAAGCCCATCTAGCTGTTGCCTACAGGAGACACATCTCAGCCACAAAAGTATGTGGAAACCGAAAGTCAAAGCATGGAAAAAATGTTACAGGGTAATGGAAAAGAAAACTGAGTTGGTGCAGCCATTCTTGTAGTAATAACATAGACTGTCGTGAAAAATATGAAAGAGCTGAAGAAGGACACCACATATTGACCAAAGGTTCCATTCAGCAAAAGAGATCACATACTAATTCCTTAGGATATTTTCTTTTTCATCTTTAATTTTGTTTTTATTTCCTGAAAAATTTTTTCTTAATATTTTTTAAGATGTATTGATTTTTATTGTAGTCAGATATACAGGGTAGAGGAGAGACAGGGAGAAAGATATTGTCTCGGCTGATTCATATGGGATCTTGGCACATGCGAAGCGAGCACTTTAGCCACTAGGCTACCATGCCGGGCCCAAAAAAAGTTGGTTTTATGTGTTGATTTTATGTGTTGATTTTTTTTTCACTGAAGTGGTATATCAGGTGGAGTGTTCAAATTTTTTCGTGTACTACATCACGCCATCCGCAAATATAGGTGTTTTGACTTCCAGTTTACGAGTTTGGGTGTCCCTTATTTCTTTCCTCTCTGATAGCTCTTGCTAATACTTCTACTACTACGTTTTATAAGAGTGGAAAGAGGACATTCTTGTCTTGTTTCAGATCTGAGTGGAAATGCTTTCAGTTTTTCCCCATTCAGTATGATTTGGGCTGATGGTTTGTCATATATAGCCTTTACATGTTAAGATATGCTCCTTCTGGGGCTCGGCACAGTAGCCTAGTGGCTAAGTCCTCACCTTGCATGAACCAGGATCCCATATGGGCAATGGTTCGTGTCCTGGGTGCTCCAGTTTTTTTTTTTTTCAGCACTCTGCTTGTGGCCTGGGAAAGCAGTCGAGGATGGCCCAAAGGATTGGAACTCGGCACTTGTGTGGGAGACCTGGAAGAAGCTCCTGGCTCCTGGCTTAGAATCGGCTCAGCTCTGGCCGTTGCTGCCACTTTGACAGAGAACTAGCAAATAGAAGATCTTTCTCTGTGTAAATCTGACTTTCCAATAAAAATAAATAAATCTTTTAAAAATATGTATGCTCCTTCTATACAAATTTGTTCAGGTTTTTATCATGAAGGAATGCTGAATTTCGTCAGACTCATTCTTTGCATCTATTGAGATTGTCAAATTGTGTTTTTTTGCGCTGTGACATTTATTTGGTAAATGTTGAACCATCTTTGCCTCTCTGAGGTAAATTCCACTTCGTGATGATGTATGATCTTGCTGATGTCATTTTAGATTTAGTTTGCTTACTTTTTGCTGAGAGTATTTTTCATCTATGCTCACCAAGTACATTGTTCTGAAGTTTCCTTTATGTGTTGTGTCTTTGGTTCTGGTGTTAGAAGTGACACTGGCTGTGTAAATATTGTCTTTCATAGTTCCATCCTTTCCAGGGTATTGAAATAGCTTCAGAAGTAGTTAGTTCCTTTTTAAGTGGTTATGGAATTCACTAGTAAAGCCTTCAGGTCATCAGATTTTCTTTGATGAGAGATTGTAATTACTGCTTGAATTTTGTTCTTTGTTGTGAATCTGTTTAGATATTTTACATCTTCTTGATTTATTCTTGGTAGGTTATACGTATCAAGAAATTTATTAATTTCTTTGAGGTCTTCCAATTTTTTAGCATATAGTTCTTCACAGTAGCTTCTTATAAACCTTTGTATTTCTGTGGTATCACTTGTAATGTCTATTTTTCATCTCTAATTATGTTTGAGTATTTTTTGTTTTTCTTTTGTTAGCCTTGCTGAAGATTTATTAATTTGTTTATATTTTCAAAAAGCTAAGGGTTCATTTCTTGGTCTTTTGTATTGATTTTTGGGTTCCAGTTTCATTAATTTCTACTCTAAGTATTTTCTTGCCTCCTGATAATTTGGGATTTGGTTTGATTTAGTGTTTCTAAGTCTTTGAGACACAGCATTAGGTATTTATCTGGGATCTTTCTATTTGTTTATTAGTATAAATTCCCCTCAAGATACTGCTTTTGCTATATCGCATGAGTTTTGCTATGTCTTGTTTTCATTGTTTTACAGATATTTTACTTTTCCTTTCTAACCTCAATGGTCCATTGGTCATTCAGTGGTATGTTGTTTATTCACTCTAGTGTTTGGGATAGCTATATCCACACTTTTGTTGTGAGATACAAAGAGGGCTTTCCCCTTGTGCTCCCAGGCAAGCCTAAGTGATGCTGGGGCTATGGTAGTAGTAGCAACAGTCTTTGGAGTGTGTGATGTGAATAAAATATTTCCCAGACCCTTCTGTGAGCATGACTGCTGCTGGACTTACAGCAACAATTGCTCAAGTTTCAGCACTGGATGATGTTAAGTAGACCTTTTCCCAGTCCCCCAGTGTGACTGGCAAGTGTGGATCTGAAGTGGTAGCATGTAGGTAGACTCATTCCTACCTTCCTCGTGGTATGCTTTTCTGCACTGTCCCAGCAAGATGGCACACTATGTCACAGGCAGTAGTGGAAAGAAAGATGGGCAAATGGCAGCAGGCAGAGGATAGTGGGTAGAGTGCTTTGTTTCTTTGTGTTGGTTGTCAGAGACTCTGTGCTATTCTCAGATCTCATCACTCCATGACTGAAGTTTTTCCCTCAGTGAATCTTCTCACTTCTAATACTTGATATGTAAATCCCTTTTTCCTGAGAAGACGTGTGATTACCAGTCAGGGAGCTAGGGGAGAAGTAGCAGGCCTTGGTAGTTCCTGTCACTGCTTTTCCGAGGTTCTGTCTCAGACGATCTTCTGCAAATGTAGTTCCTCCCTCATAGTCTTGAAACTGCTTTATGATTGAAGTAGACTCAGATCCTCTCTATTCAGCCTCTCTCTCTCTCTTATTAGTGTTACTACTGTTTTAAGTTAGCAAAGAAGCAATGTAATTTTTTAATTTGTTTGAAAAGTGTGGAGACACAGAGCTCCCACACATTTGTTCATTCTCTGAATGTCCACAGTAGCCACTGGTGGGCCAGACTGAAACCAGGAGCCAGCCACTTGATCTTGATCTCTTAAGCCATCTTCTATTACCTTCCAGGATGTGCATTATTGGAAAGCAGGATCAGAAAAAAAGGTTAATTCTATCCCAAGCATTCTGCTGCTGGATCATCCAAAGCAGAACTGTGCCAAATGACTTGACCTTCTTGTTCTGAACACCTCTATTTTTCTTCTCTCAATTTCAGTGGCATGCATGTTAGTGACAGACATTGTAGTATTTCAAAAGGTTTCCCTCGTTGTTAAGCAGTGTTCATTCTGGCACATGTGTCCCAATAACAGAATTGCATGGGTGAAGGGATGGCATTTTGTGATCGGCATGTGCGTTCTTTGATGCTGACAGAGATCATCTGTTCTCTCACCCGAGGTGTCTCGAGGACAGTGGGTGGAACTAAACCAGAGCCAGGCAAACCATCACCCTCCAGGTGAGGTCTGGGAAGCATGTGGGTAAAAGGTAGATGTCCCAGGTGTTTAGGAAGGTGGAGGTCAGGATAGACCACAAGTCGTCTGACTCTTCTAACATCCTTACTCCTTTCCTCCAGGCCCAGAGTGACAACCCAGAGAATGCCTTCATGCAAATGCACTAGAAAATGCCTTTTGATAGGATTTTCATCTCCAAGCAAGTCCTCATATTTGGTACTTCCCCAGATGAAGGAATTACCCACAATTGAGATCAGAGACTTAACTGTCAAAAAACATCAAAGTTGACTTGTAAGCTGGTAACATAACCATCCAAAAGGCCAAATGTTTTGTGTATTTTCCCATTCAAGATTGCTGTTTATGTTCATAATAAAGTGGCATAGCATGTTGTACATTGTGTGTGCTGGATTGCACTTCTGCCCCAGCCATGAGCCAAGAGGGTCAGGAAGGAAATGCCCTGCTTCTCCCGGCCCTATGCACTTCCCTGATGATCTTGTGCCAGAAGTCTCAAACCTACAACGTCATCTGAGTCAGCCTGTCTGTCCAATGCGTTGCTCACAGAGCTTAGCCATGCCCCATGTCCATGTTCTTCAGGAAGTTCAGCCTGTCATTGTCACTTCCAAAGAAATTGCACAGCATTTCATATTCTGTTTAAATTATTTAAATTAATATCACATAAAATTTTAAAATAATTTATTTATCTACTTTTACTTATTTCAAAGCCAGGGCTGGGGTAACCACATGCCTGAAAATTAATCTGACCATGTCAATTCCATAATATTGCAAATTGCTGTTGATGTTATATTGGGACTCTTAATTGACTGGGATGATATTCTACCAGCTCTAACTTCGGACCAGAAATGGTCTCCCCAAGAAACTGTTCAACCCATCTGGACAATAAGTAGCTGGACTCTATGCTTGGTATATGTTTGCAAGGAAAGAATCTTGATTGAATTTGAACTGTAATACTGCATCAAGGTGGAGGAATCCACCAGGGGGGAGGGGAGGGGAGGGGTGGGGGGATTCCCAGAGCCTATGAAACTGTCACATAATGCAAAATAATTAATAAAAAAATGAAAAAAAAAGAAAATTAATCTGGATTTCCAGTATGGAGAATATTCAAACAACTCAAATTCAACATACCGTATGATCCAGCAATAGCACTCCTAGGAATATATTCAAAAAACTTGTTTTACGAGAAACCAACATGCACTCCTATGTTCATAGCAGCACAATCAGTAATTGCAAAAACATGGAAACAACCAAAATGCCCATCAGCAGAGGATTGGATAAGAAAGCTATGGTTCATCTACTCCATGGAATACTACTCAGCTATTAACAAAAACAAAATGCAGTTCTTTGTGGCCAAATGGGCCAAACTGGAAACCATAATGCTAAGGGAAATGAGCCAATCCCAAAAGGTTAGATACCACATGTTTGCCTTAATTTAAGATGATATGATGTTAAGCATAACATGTTATGTTATGGATGTTATGTCATATGTCGTATATAAACTAAAATTGAACTGTGAATGGGGGGGTCACAGAAAGTGGTTAAGAAATTGCATTTATTTTTAACATGTTGACTGCTCAATACCATGTCAATTAATTCCATAACGATGTTAATTGTTGCAGATGGTATGTTAGTGCTTTTATTTGACCGGGATTATACTCTGCTGTCTCTGCCCTCAGACCAGAGAGGGTCTACCCAATAAGTAGTTGGACTCTATGCTTGGCATATACTTGCAAAGAGGGAATTTCAACTGAACTTGAACTATGGTTATGCAACAAGGTGGAGGAACCCACCATGGGGGGAGGGTGGTGGGGGGAGAATCCCAGATTCTATGTAATTACAACACAATGTAATTAATGAATAAATTTAATTTAAAAAGTAATCTGGATTTGCCACATGGGTGTCAGTGATCTAAGTGCTTGAACCATCGCCTTCTGTCTCCCAGGGTATACATTATCAGGAGACAGGAATGAGGAGTAGAAACCAGAACACACGTACTCCTGATATGGGATTTAGGCATCTCAAGTGGTGTCTTCACTATAGCACTAAACACACTTTAGGCATGATTTTTGAAATAAAAGTAGCAATGGTAGAAAGTCTTAAGCCTACAACTTATAAACAGTGTGAGGTGGAGGGAGGGTGTGGGGAGGGGCGGGGGGGAATCCCAGTGCATAAAAAATGTATCACATAATGCAATGTAATTAATGTAAAAAATGAAATGCAAAAATATATGTTCAAAAAAAACCAGTGTGAGGTGCCAGCAGTTTACAGGATTATAAAATTATACTACCATTTTGCATGTAGCATTTTATTTTAAAAAAAAGATTTATTTGGAGCTGACACCATGACACAACAGGCTAATCCTGCACCCTGTGACACCAATGTCCACTATGGGTATGAGTTTGTATCTCAGCTGCTCCACTTCTGATCCAGCTCTGTATTTATGGCTGGGAAAAGCAGTGAAGGATGACCTAAGTCCTGGGGACCCTGCACTCACATTTTAGACCCAGGAGAAGCTCCTGGCTTCCAGATTCAGATCTGCCCACCTCTGGCTGTTGTGACCATTTGGGGAGTGAACCAGCAGATAGAAAGGATCTTTGTCTCGCCTCTGTTACTCTGCCTTTCCAATAAAAATAAATATACTTTTTACAAAAGGCACTATTAAAAAAAAAAGGTTTATTTCTAACTCAAAGGCGGAGTTACAGAGAGAAGCAGGGGAGAGAGAGAGCTTCCATCTCCTGGTTCACTCCCTCAAATGGCTGCAAAATAGCCAGAGCTGGGCAGATGTGAAGTCAGGAGCCAAGGCCTTCAGGGTCTCATACATAAGGACAGGGGCCCAAGAATTTTGAGCAACCCTGCTGCTTTCCCAGACATTAACAGGGAGCTATATCAGAAGTGAAGCAGCTGGGATTTGAACTGGCACCTGTATGGTATGCTGGAACCTCTGGTGGAAGATTAGCCTAATACATCATGATGACAGTCCCTAGCGTAACACTGTCTAACACTTGTCATTTTTCAATACTTTATGTACTTGCAAGTGTACACAATACATATATGCATATGTACATTTGTGGAACTGTATTTTGGAATGTGGATTGCTTCAAAATATGTACCAAGGGGATAATCACTATCACATAAAGAATAATGCCAATTTTTCTTCATGTAAAACATCAATGGTCAAAGAAAAGCACACATAACTATCTAATTTGGGTCTTCTCACCTAAGAAACAGAGACTTTACTTCTCTGCTTCATTACGAGGAATACAGATAATCTCACATGTTATCAAACAATTGCAATGTATGGCTCAATTTTAGCTAACTACCTGCCTTCTTTATGGTCAGGGATTGTGGAATCTATGGTCTGGTTTCTCTCCTCTGCATCTTCAGACTTCAACATCCTCTACCTTCCCTAGCCAGCCAGGATGTCAAAATCTTCCTATCACTCATTCTCCTATGAATTCTCTCTCTCTCTCTCTCTCTCTCTCTCTCTCTCTCTCTCTCTCTCTCTCTCTCTCTCGTCCTATGCTTCTAAGAAAATGTTAATCCTGAATTATCCCTCCCTCTTAACAGTGAGAGAAAAGAAACACTTGTGCATGCACACACACACACACACACACACACACACACACATACATACACAAATTGCTCTGCAAATCTTTCCTAGGAAAAGTTCTTGGAAATGCAAATCATGGGAAAGTATATGTCTTCCAAGATAATTTCTGAAGTTTGAGAGAGGGCAACAGGTACCCTCATACCTCATTTTGGACCATGTAAATTAGCATATCCAATTATTAGCATCCTACCGAACAACTTTGCCATGTACAATACACACAAATATGTATGTCCACACATTTTGCATAAATGGAATTGCAATGCAGATACATTGTCACATCCATTTTAGTTTTATCAAAGTTATCTATGTAAAGCTGTTTAGAATGCCTCATTATATTATACAGGTTTGGAGGCTCTATAAAGATGACTTTCTTTTATTCTTGATGTTAGTGCTGTATGTGTTAATTGTTTGGGTGTGGGATGAGAGGATATAGCAAGGATGAAAGGCAACAACTCATGGCCATGACCAGAGGTCCACTTGCATTCCAAAGGGTAAGGGATTATGGATATTGGGAATTTGGAATTGACCTGGGTTTAGCTACACAAAGTGGGATTTCTAGTATGCCACTCCCCTTGCATGAAGGCATGAAGTTCATATGCGTGCAATGAGGTTCACTTCTTACAGTCATTGCTGGTATGTAGGGGGTGGTAATGGGAGTATGGACCACTGTATGGAGAAGGAGCCCTGGGAGTAGTGGCAGGAACTACATGGAAGAGTCCTTGGTGACGCCTTTTGCCAACCTTCATCTCCAATGAACTATATTCTTCAGAATACCTCCGAGTCCTGTAAATCTCCTGTACACTTTGTCCCAGAACTTTTCTTTGAGCTGATGCTCTAACTTCTGGGATCCTGGACTACAGCACTTGGCTTCAGTTCTCATATGTAATTGCTGCTGCTTATCTTCCTAAAGACTTCCAAATGATTTTTTAAAGAAAGAGATGGATTTATTGGCCCTATTTTGGTTGCTAAAAGGGATTAAATGTCATCATCTTTTTTTAGTGACATTGGAATTCCCTTCTGGGTATTGTCCTTGTGATCCCAGGCTTTTGTAACCCTCTGCTGGAGAAAGTTGGTATTAAATGTGAACACTTTCTCCCTTTCTGTGGCCATATTTCTGTGGCAGAAAGCTCAAACCTAGAGCAGCCCAGGCTACACATTGTTCATTATGTGAGTAGAATAATAACTTTTTAAAAAATGTGTTGCAGTGAATTAAACCACTGCATGCAACACTTGTATTCTGTATCAGAGCACTAGATAGAGTATAAGCTGCTCTACTTCCTATCCAAAATCCTGTTAATTCACCTGGGAAAGCAATAGAAGATGGCTGAAGTACTTGAGTATGAGATTTGGAGGGATTATTTGACACTTGGCTTCGGTTTAGCCAAGTTCTGGTTATTGCAGTTATTTTGGAAGCAAATCAGCAGATGGAAAATAACTCTGTCATCTCTCTATCTCCATCTCTTCCTTCATCCATCCCTCCATTTCCCTCTGCAGTCCTTTCCTTCTTCCTTTCAAATACATCTTTAGGGACTGATGGGGTGGTGTAGCAAGCTAATCCTCTACCTTGTGGCACCGGCATACCGTAAGGGCACTGGTCCATGCCTGGCCACTCTACTTTAGATTCATCTCTATGCTTGTGGCCTGTGAAAGTAGCAGAGAATTGCTTAAGTCCTTGGGATCCTGCACCAACATAGGAGACTGGGAGGACGTTCCTGATCCCAACTTTGGAATCAGCTCAGCTCTGGCCATTGCGGCTATTTGGGGCATGAACCAGCAGGTGGAAGAACTGTTCTATCTACCATTCTCTCTGTGTAAAATCTGCCTTTCAAATAAGAAATTTTTTAAAGATTTTTTTAAAAAAAGGGATAGTGATATAATGCTAGGATAGGGCACACTTTCTAGGAATTGGAGAAGGTGGGTGTCTGGCAGGGCCTTCAAATCTCCATTTGTAACAGGATCTAAGTACAATGGTTACTTTTATTTGTTGTCTTGAGTAAGCCACAGTACTATGATAGTTATTCAAATAGTATTCTAAATATTTTTTTTTTACTTGAGGACTACCATTTGAATCAGTAGGCTTTGAGTGAAGCAGTTTACCCTCCATAATACTTGGTGGACCTGACCTAATTAGTTAAGACTGTTTGAGGAACTATTCCCCAAGGAAGAGGGGACTTTTACAACTCACTGTCTTTGGACCCAAACTGCAGGTCTTTGTTGCATCTCCAGCCTGCCAGTGTCCACAGATTTTGAAATTGCAGTCTCCACACTTATATGAGCCAATTCCATAAAATTAACACACACACAAACACGCATCCTATTGTCTCTGTTCCTCTGGAGAATCCTGACTAATGTGCTAGGTAGTGATGAAAATGCAATTCTATGGACTGCTATTGAACCCTTAACAGGTGTACTTGTCTCATATTAATTTTGTGTACCTGAGTTTATATAAACATTTTCATTTTTTAGTTAAAAAGTCATATATACAGAGAGGAGGAGAGACAGAGAGGAAGATCTTCCGTCCAATGATTCACTCCCCAAGTGGCCGCAACAGGCTGGTGTTGTGCCGATCCAGAGCCAGGAGCCAGGAACTTCTTTCAGGTCTCCCACAAAGGTGCAGAGTCCCAAGGCTTTAGGCTGTCCTCTACTGCTTCCCCAGGCTACCAGCAGAGAGCTGGATGGGAAGTGGAGACCAGGATTAGAACCGGTGCCCATTTGGGATCACAGTACATGCGAGGCAAGGACTTTAGCTACTAGACTACCACGCCAGGCCCATGAACTTTCTATAGTCTTCCTTTAATGTGTGTATCAATCAATCTGTTATTCACAATGAGGGAACTGCTGCAACACAGACACATTATCTGATAATGCAAATTCTAGCAATATGACCCTTTTGGATTGTTAGGGGGAGCGATGGTAATGACTGATGAGAATGTTTATTCTATGCTAGAAGATACTGGGTATTTTGTTCTGATTGAAATCAATGAAGTGATTCCTTGCATCTTCACTATAGCTTTAAGCAGTAGCTACCATTCCAATCCTCATTTAACGTGAGAAATATGTGTTTTAGTTTTTTGCTTTAATAATAAATGCATTGGGGGACCGGGTGTGTCCAGGCCTGGGAGGTGTCTCTATGTAGGTGGTCCGCGGCCGTTCCTGGTGAGTGACAGAGCCCGAGCCGCACGCCTGCCTGTGGGGCTACCCTGCCTGGGTCCTCCATGCGTACAAGAAGTTTAACCAATAAGAACATTATACTTTTCCTAATTTAACCTTCATAGCTATCCACGTTACTATTCATTGTTGACATACAGATTAAGGTTATTATACAGAATAGTTATGAGAAATTATGTAACTTTCCCCAGAGGAAGAATATAGTAAACTAATACTCAAGAACTTAAAGGCTGCAGTAACATACGCTGTTGAGAAGTCAGTAAACCTAGGTGTACTGAGTAGGCTTGAGTTTTACTAACTTTACACCTACTGATGTATCTACCTATCAACATATGTGCATTAACATTTAAAAACAGGAAGTATATAAAACCTGGAAGAAAATATTTGCAAGTTGTACTTCATATCTGCAATTAATATGTTTCACCTCTTAATGGACAGAGAAATGGGTAAAATATTACATTTTCTGCTTAGAGATATTGCCTGCGCTACTCTACCTCTTATCTGCATTCCCCACCCACCCACCTTCCTCTTTCTTTTTTAAAATAATGATTTACCCTTGGATAAGCATCTGAGCATTTTATTAAGATGTACAAAAATTAACAGAACATAAATCAAATTATTAATAATAAATAACCTCTGGCTGGATGATTAATGCCCTGCTGTATTCATTTAGTGAAATGGAAAAAAGTGTCATTTTCAAATGCAAGTTTCAAAGCGTCCTTTTCAATAAAATCACCACTTCCTTCCTTTTTCTTATTTCTTTAAAACATGTATGTAATTCATGCAACGACCTACCATATTTAAGTGGATGCAACCCTGTGCTGATCTCTCAAAGAGTTGGTAGATGCAACTGCTTAGCATCAGAGCGAAAGGGTCACAATATGAAAAGACGTAATGCTCCTGTGGCAGTAGCCAGGGCTTCAGAAGTAAGCAAAGAGTACCAATGACTATCACCTTTTTGAAGGCAGAAAACACTACACATAGTTTAGCAGTGTTAAGTTCAGAGTGGCTGTAAGACTGCCCCTTCCCACAAGAACATCCATGAAGTGTTCATAGTAGGACAGCAGTAGAGGGTTTCACATTGGACATGACACATTGGGCACATAAACTACAGATTAAGTAATCTGCCTGACACATAAAAAATTAGCCTAGCAAAGAGTCATGTCCACCTGTGGTAACAGGTTGTTCAAAGAATAATGACTGGCAGTCAATATTCGTAAAAATCCTCAGTCACACCAGATAAATAAATATAATGAAAAGCATTGAGATGCATAAACACATACCTAAACAAGATATAGAATGTAATGTGCAACATGATCACATTTTTGACCATGTATTTTATTAAAAAAAGATTTATTTATTTTTATTACAAAGTCAGATATACACAGAGGAGGAGAGACAGAGAGGAAGATCTTCCGTCCGATGATTCACTCCCCAAGTGGCCGCGACGACCGGAGCTGCGCCGTTCCAAAGCCAGGAACCTGGAACTTCCTTCCGGGTCTCCCACGCGGGTGCAGGGTCCCAAAGCTTTGGGCCGTCCTCGACTGCTTTCCCAGGCCACAAGCAGAGAGCTGGATGGGAAGTGGCACTGCTGGGATTAGAACCGGCGCCCATATGGGATCCCGGGGCTTTCAAGGCGAGGACTTTAGCCGCTAGGCCACGCCGCCGGGCCCGACCATGTATTTTCATAAGAGCATATCCATATATGTCACATTTTCAATATAAAGAAGCCCATACAAGTGTCTTTGGAGAATATTTACAAATACATTAGATAGTTATCTTGAGTCAGGGCATAATAAAAAAGGAGACACAAGGAAGTGTGCTCTGACCCTAGGCAGTTTTCTTTGCCGGTTCTGCAAGAGGCAGCACAGGACTGAAGCCACTTAAGTATGGTAGCTCTTACTAGGAATTATATATTTTAAAACAAGGGTGGAGGAAGTGGTCCTGTCAGCATATGACATAATCACTGTTTTCAGGAACTGGGGGAACATGTACACTGATCTTGAATTAGCAAAATAACTAAGATACAATTATGCTATCATAGAGTAAATATAGTTGTGATTTGATTTATAAAACTAATGCTGCAAAAAAATATATTTCTGGATACTAAAAATGTGAAGTATAAGGTAAAAAGGAGATTATATATCGCTTTATGTTTATGACCACACATATACATGCATTCAACTGCCTTTAATTTATGAGAGGAGCCAAAAGAACCGTTGTCACATAAGTTATAAATGTCTTTGGAGTCTGCCTATATCATTGCTTAATAATTTGTTTCCTATGCCACATAAAGTCCAGAAAGTTCTATCCCTCCTTCATTCCTAGGTCTCTCACTAAAAAATAATAGCCAGGGCAGGCATTTGGCACAAGAATTAAGACAGTTGTAATGCCCACATCCCATGTCAGAGTCCCTGGGTTGCTGCCCACATTAATGTGCATCCTGGGAGGCAGTAAGTAGCTAATGTGTCAGTTTGCGTTCCTGCCATGTAAGTGGGAGGCCTGGAATGAGTCCCAGGCTTCTGGTTTGGGCCTTGCAAAGTCCTGGCTGATGAGAGCCTTTGCAGAGTGAACCGCCGAATGGGAGTGTTTCTCACTTACTGTGTCTCTCTCACTCCCTCACTCTCTTCCTCCCTCCCCCATCTTAATATCTAAAAGTCGTTTTTTTAAAAGGGAGCTATCACTGTGCTTACTAGTAGTACATGTAGGAGCCTGGACTGGGAATGCCTCAAAGTTTTTTTAGGGGGATTCCCCTGAACAAAATGGAGGAATCAAAGCATTAATCAAAAAAAAGATGGAAAATGGAGTAGATGAATCAACCACCTCAGCTTTATGCTTGCAGCGGAAAACTGGACAAGGGGAAACCCTAAGACGGACTATGTCAATCAGTGGACTCTGCACCAGCCTCATCATACCTGGACTGTTGCTGATGATATGTTGGAGCTTCTAATTGATCGAGGTGACGCTCTGCTGGCTCTGCCTACAAACCTGAGAGGGCCTCCCTAAGAGGCCGTTGAACTTGAACTGGACAAGTGGGATGCTGGACTCTGTATGGTGTAAACTTTTAATTAGGGAATCTCAATGGAACTTGAGCTGTGGTTATGCATCAAGGTGAAGGAATTCATGATGGGGGAAGGGTTTGGGGTGAAGGGGGGGAATCCCAGTCATGTAATGCAATGTAATTAATGAATAAATGAATATTAAAGAAAAAAAAAAAGGGAGCTATAATTAAAAAGATAGCCAAGCTGCAATTCTGGATTTCGTCACAAGATGGCACTGATCTTCAATTTCAGTCTTTTTTTCCAATTTGAAGAAGAAAAAAACAAAAGCATCAACTTGATAAAATAAACACGTTCTCCTTTGAGTGAAGGCTACACAAAAATATGTGAAACAAAATCATGACTAAGTCATTAGTTTAATAATTTATACTTTCACTACATTATTTTTAAAGTTTGTATAGAGTCTCAAACGCCAACTTGTACCATACTCACCTGATATTGTTAAATGGCTGCTAGACGTTATCCCAACAGTTCCTAATCCAGTAGGTTTTGAAGGTGCCTAAGAATTAGCACATTTGAATAACTTTCCAGGTGAGTCTCACGCTGCTTGTCTGAAGACCAGATTTTGAGAATAACCAATGCAGATCAGCAAAGCAAAACAAAGCTGCACTTACACTTTCCAGAGTAACATTGACCTGAGAGTGCTAGTAGAGGCATGTGGTTTGGGGTCAAGGCAATGGGGTGACAGCGTGCAGTGGAAACACATATTAAAGTACTGCATACCACATCATCATTCCCTCTAAGCGGAAGCTAGGTGTCAATCCATACACAAGTACAAATTCCTCACGTGGATTTCATCACATCTCCCATGCTAGGCAGCCCTGTGGTTGAGGGTTTAAGTTCTAGGACCCCAAGACAGGTAGCCTGAAACAGAAGGATGTACAATAACTTCCCAAACCAAACTCAGTTTTCTGAACCAGCCCAGGCTGAAGCTAATGTGACTTTTTCCACTGCATCTCCCAAACTTGTGCTGTACCAGTTTAAGACAAAACAGATGGTAGACCCTGTTTGTTATCATAAAAGTAATCCACACTGATTTTGGACTATGTAGGAAACACTGTCAAATACAAGGAAAATATAATTAACCATCATGACTGCCTCCTTATAGAAATACAGTTGATATTTTGGTGCATTTCATTATATTTGCATAGCAGCCATAAAGCTAGATATTTCTGTTTCTGAAAAAGAGATGTTAATGTTATCATCACACAGGTCTCCTGACTGTAACCTTCCATCCAGCTAGTTAGAATCAGTGCCCTACATTGTCTTTTATTTCCAAGACTTCAAGAGACTTCTCCGATACTGAAACTGAACCCCACAATGTAAAAGCAAGATCCAGCCTCCTGACTGTCTTCTTTAGTATAAGATGTTCTTGTCTGCCCTTTATCAAAAGGAATTCACTAACATAAGGGAATGAGTCAGGTGAGGTGACCTTAATGCCTCTAATCACCACACTCAAGTAGTCATTTGCTTTTCCAACAACTAAGAACCTCAATGGCCAGTGTTGTCCTGGAGTGATTTGTGTGGTGGAATTTCTGGTCTGGGAACAATGCAACTGCCACCTTCACATAACCCCCAAACCAGCTGGAGCCCACCTGGCCATGATGAATTCCCTAAAGAGCACAGCATCACTGACCAATCAAAGAAAGGCCACGAACTCCAGTGATAAATCAGGATCTAAAGCTGATTATACACTTCTCAGCTTCAATTTCAATCTATAAGAACCTGTAACCCTAACTCCTGGGGGATCCCGAGAATGAAGCAATATCTGCCCAGGCCTTTGCTGTGTGCTTTTGAAATAATGACGACTTTCTTCCACCACCTCTTTGTCAGCAACTGGCTTTCTGAAGGTCAATTGAGTGGATCCAATTTGGGAATTCATTAGCAATGTCTCCAACCAGTTTGAGTTGTTGTTCAGCAACAATACCTCTTACTATCTTTCGTCTCTTACAATGGAAAGTATGTGCAATGATAGGAAATGGCATAAAGATTCCCTGTTCTTTTCCCAAGCCTCTTAGGTAACGCATGCTATAATACTAGACAGTCACCATTGCTAATACATATTTTTTCCATGCCTTTTAATGTCCCAACTGTTCTGAGAGTTTTTGTAAATTTGGCTGCATGAAAAATAAAGTAATGTAAAAAAAAAAAAAAGAAAGAAAGAAAAATAAGGTAATGTAAGGTTGAAATAACAGAAGCCACCCATGGATTTCTCATTTCTCCAAAATAACTGTGAAGAAAGCATTGTTTTCCCATTTTACTGACCTTCCGCCTTAAACTTGCCAAAGTCATTTCCAGCTAAGTGGCAAGAATGAGATCCAGCCTTAAGACCTCACCATGGTATACACCTTAACCTCTATTGTGGATGAGGACTTCTACAAATTAAGAAATGGCATGGCAAATTTCTCTGATATTGTACCTGAGCTACATCATGCACACATTGATATGTATGAGACAACTTTTCCTAGCAATAAAGATAACGATGGATAGGAAAATCTGCCCCTTGGAGGCATAAGGATTGGCAATTTGAAAGTGATGACAAAGTGTGATGAAATTACAGATTTCAGACATGGGATAAGTGATATGGAGAAAGAAAATTCTTATTTATCCCAAATAGGATTATATCTTAGAAACTTTTGGGCTGCACCATTGTGTGTTCACATGCATCTCCTCTAATCATAATGATAAATATCCAAGGTAGATAATAAGGATCCTTTATTAGAAATTTGGAAATCTAAGAGGCTAAACAATTACCCCAGTACCAGGCTATAAAACATAAGCCAGAAACTATAAAATCCATTTTTTGTCTGTGGTGTTGTTTTCCTCCGTTTTGGATGGTCTCTGCCTCAGAGCTTCCTGTAAAGTGGCCATCTTGGCATCCCTGTGAGTCTTTAAACCTTGTACAGTAAGTTGTGTTGATTTCCTCATCATAAAAATGATTGAGATTTAATGGGCTTTTGCAAAGTAAACAGCTGGAGAGGAAATTATCCACATACCCCAGAAAACTGAATATTGGGAACTCTGTTTAAACAGAAGAGCTAAAAATAAATGAACATTTTACATTTCAAAGAAAAAATTAGGAAAATAATCAAAGTTATGAGAGCATATACAATAACAGTAAACATACTAATAGAAGTCAACTTTATCCTCAATAGAAAATGGTAAATTGTGGTGTTTTAGCATGGCAGGAGGAAGGAGAAGCTCGTGCCAGGCCACAAGTTGTAACATGCTCCTCTGCATACCAAACTATGGCCCAGAATGGGGGCCACTGGGAGATTTAGATATATAGAATGATGGCTAAGAGCTTCCACAGATCATGCCTCTATACCCACGAGTGAAGAAGAGAGCTTAAATTGGGTGGATGGGGTAGGGGGATTTGAGGGCCCCTCAAGGCCAGGCCACACCTGTTGACACACCTGAGAGCTAGATTAGGAGGGCAGCCTGGTGAGGGTTCTGGAGGGTCACCCGCGCTTGGCCACTATACCCACTGGCACACAGGGGAGCTGAACCTAAGGGCAAAACAAAAGTTGAGGGGACATGGAGGGTTTTCTGGGCTAGACCATTGCACTGCAGGTGCACATAAGAACCGGGGCTAGGAGAGAACCAGGCCAAACCACATCACCTGCCAGCATGTGTGAAATCCTGGTCTGGAAGTGGGCCTGGTGGGAGTTCTAGGGGAGTTGCTGAGTAAGTCACAGCACCTGCCAGCACACACAAAAGCAGGCCTGGTTGGGGTTCTTAGGGGTTTCCCCGGCTAGGTCACAGCACCCATCATTGCATGCCAGAGCTTGGTAGGGGTTCTTGGATGACTCCCCAGTCAAAGTATAACATCTGCCAGGTGAGTGAGAATAGAAGTTGGGGGCAGGTCAGGCCAGGCTAGGCCACAGCACTAACAAGTGCATGCAAGAGCTAGGTCTGCAGGTGGGTTCTTCCGAACAAGGCTGCAGCACCTACTGGCATACGCAAGAACCAGGAGTACAGGCGGGCCAGGCCACTGTGCCTGTAAAGTACACAAGAGCCAGATTTGGGGGTCAGACTGGTAAGGGATCTTAGGGGTCTCCTCAGCTAGGCTACAACATGCACTGATACATGCAGGAACTGGAGTTGTGGGCAGGCTAGGTCAGGCAGCTACACTCACTATCATATACACGAACTGGGGCAGGGAGTGCCTGGTAACAGTTGTTAAGGGGTTTCCCCAACTATACCACTGCACCTGATCCCTGACCTCAGAGAAAACATTACACAGAAGTATGGTCCGGCCTCAGAGCATATGTTGCTAGACTAGGCCACTTCCCATGCAAGAATAAAGAACATACTCAAATACACACACACAAAAATAGGACAATTAGATCCTCTAATCCAAAAGAAAACTTCAAATAACTCATCAAAGGGTAAAAAGAAAACAGGTTAAACAAAACTCCAGGCCAAGTTTTATAATAGATATCTAAGTCTGTGGATAGAGTCAACAGGCTTTAGAAGTGATTTCTTCCCTCCTTCGCATCTCTGGTACAACAAAGTCAACAACATCTAAGAATCAAGACCACTTTCATAACATCCTCAAGATATTCTTCCCCCTTGGAGTCCCCAAGGAGACATCAAAGACCATCTTCGCTCCTGGCACTGATGTAGTCCGACAGCAAAGAATGGCATACCACCCCCCCACCCCCTACTCTGCAGACACAAGAGGGAAGATAGAAACTTTTCTCTCACCCATCTCTCCACTTCCTTCTCCATCCTAATCAGTAGCCTACAAGGGTCTGCAATCTCGTTACCTTTGTGATAATCATTAGAATTTTAAAAGAATAAAAAAAATAATGCAAGAAGGCTTGGAGTCATTCCCATTTCTACCAAAAAAAAAAAAAAAAGGTGTATACTGCTGTCTTCCTCTTCTCAGGTAATTGTAGTGAAATGTCACAGCCTAGGTGACTTAAACTATAGAAATTTATTTCACATAGTTATGGAGGCTGGGCAGTCCAAGATCAAGGTGCCACCAGATTCAGCGTCTGGTGATGACTCTTCCTAGCTCTGCCTTCTCACTGTGTGCTCATATGACCTTTTCTCCATGTGTGCTCATGGAGAAGAGAGCTCTCTTTATCTTCACAGGACACTAATCTTATCATGAGGCCCCACTCTTAATGGCTTAACTAACCCTAATAACTTCTTTTTTTTAAAGATTTATTAATTATTATTGGAAAGCCGTATATACAGAGAGAAGGAGAGACAGAGAGGAAGATCTTCCATCCGATGATTCACTCCCCAAGTGAGCTGCAACAGCTGGTGCTGTGCCGATCCGAAGCCGGGAACCTGGAACCTCTTCCGGGTCTCCCACGCAGGTGCAGGGTCCCAAAGCTTTGGGCTGTCCTCGACTGCCTTCCCAGGCCACAAGCAGGGAGCTGGATGGGAAGTGGAGCTGCTGGGATTAGAACCAGTGCCCACATGGGACCCCGGGGCTTTCAAGGCGAGGACTTTAGCCGCTAGGCCACGCCGCCGGGCCCTGATAACTTCTTATCTTAGTCCATTTTCTGAAGCTGTAATAAAATATCATGGACATGATAATTTTTAAAGACATTCATACTTGAGGTTGAATATCCAAGACTGAAGAGCATCATCTCATGAGGGCCTTAAGATGGCGGAGAACAACATGTGACAAGAGAACACCACATGTGAGTAAAATTGGCATTTAGTGCATTTATTTCCATGATAGCAACCCACAGTCATAACACTGGCACCAAACCATTAATAAGAGCGAGACTCTTGATAGTGTCACTTCTTGATAGTCTCTACTCTCGTTATCAGTACACTGGCAATTAAACTTCAACATGAGTGTTGGAGGGACCAATAACAACTTCTACAGTTCATCTGCAAATATCATCACCCTGGGAGCTAAGGCTTCAACATATGAATTTGGGAGAACACAGGCATTCATTTTATGACATAGTTCACACATATTGTGGGTCTTCATGTATCTTGTACATATATGTTGCCTTACAGATATTGTCTCACAAATATTTTCTCTCTGTAGAGGAAAAAATCATATGTAGAATATGCTGTGCACCATTAAAATTTGTCTCAGCAGGGGGAAAAGAAGTAGTTACAGGATCATTTCATTCTCTGCATGTGCATGTCTTTATATTGACGCCTTTCAATTACAAACATACTTTTGTAATTTAGGAAAGTAGCTGTGATAGATTTTTTGGAATTGAAAAAAAGAATAACTTCTAATGATTGCAGAAATCGATTTCATAGAGATACACAAGCCTGGAACGGAATTCAGTTAATGGCTGCTTCTTTCTTTTTAAAGAAAAAGAAAGCAAATTACACACTGTATTTACAATATGATCAATTCTATTTATTGTTGATAATACTCCTATTACATATGACTAAACACATGTCCCAAAGCTGTCATGACTAAAGTAATATGACTCAAATCACAAAATGTGTGTTCACACATAAGCACACACCTTGATACACTCATTCGGACACTCTGACAGCTTTCTCTTCTTCGACAAAAGTGGAACCTCCTGCCAGGAGCTCAGAGAGCTAGGAAGCAACTGATTTTTCAGGAAGGCCTGTGTCATCCAAGTCTCCAGTAAGGCCTGTTTGTTGGGTCAGGCCCCAAATCCTTGCATAGGCTCCTCGAATATTCACAGATGTAGTTTGTATTTGACCAGCAGGTGGAGTTTGTCTCAACAATCTGTGTTTGCTGCATTGGGAAAGCAATTTTTGTAAGGATAAGATGACTAGCTCTAAATATATGGAGAGAAAAACTGGCAGTGCATGTGCACTTGCTGATAGTGACGGGACATATTTGGGAGGCACTGCCTTTATCCATCCCCTCTTCTTTAATATGCACAGACAGCACATTTCCAACTGCTCACAGGAAACAATCCCTTAGATAATGATGACTGCAACTCCTTTCCATGAGTGTGGGAGCATTATATTTCTCTATTGTTAAACTAAAGAATAAAGAAACAGATTGCATAGCTCATTGAATAAAGAGATGGCTCTGGTATCATTTCCTCTTCCAAACATCACCAGTAAACACACGCCACAACAAAAAAGGACCAACATTCATGATTCATGTAAATGTATATATGCTGGAGGTCAGTACCCATATAGGTACTGGTTTGTATCCTGGTTACTCCTCTTCATATCCAGCTTCCTGATAAAATCCAGAGAAAAGAGGGGAAGATGGAATAAATGCTTGGAGACTCAAAAGAAGGTTCTAGCTCCTGCTTTGGCCTGGCCTGTTGCTGGTCATTATAATCATCTGTGGAATGAATCAGTGGGAGGAAGATTACTGTCACTTCATCTGATTTTCAAATAAATAAATAACTAAATGATTTTTAAAAACGCATGTACTTTGAATGTCTTGAGTGTATATTTCAAATACTCTTCAATATAATTAGCCTATTTATTTTACTTGAAAATTCCCTCATGTATGAAAGAGATTCTGGGAATAGCATTTGCAATACTTCTCAAAGGCTACTGTGTTCTACACTTTCTGTAGTTTATCTGCTATTCTTACTAAAATTCCGCTAAGACAGATTTTTTTTGCTCTTTAGCAGTAACCCAGTTGTTGGACCCGGCGCGATAGTGTAGTAGTTAAAGTTCTTGCCTTGAACACGCCAGGATCCCATATGGGCAATGGTTTTAATCCCAGCAGCTCCACTTCCCATCCAGCTCCCTGCTTGTGGCCTGGGAAATCAGTGGATGACGGCCCAAAGCCTTGGGACCCTGCACCCGCATGCGAGACCTGGAGGAAATTCCTGGCTCCGGATCAGCACTGCACCAGCCATTGTGGTCACTTGGGGAGTGAATCATCAGACACAAGATCTTCCTCTCTGTTTCCCCTCCTTTCTGTATATCTGGCTTTGTAATAAAAAAATAAATTTTTTAAAAAAGAAGAAATAGCCCAGTTGTTCATTATTTCCATTTATTTGTATATGATAAAATATTATATCTTAATATAGGTATGATAATAAAGATACAATTCAC
Organism: Ochotona princeps; assembly: GCF_030435755.1. Lineage (NCBI taxonomy): Eukaryota > Metazoa > Chordata > Mammalia > Lagomorpha > Ochotonidae > Ochotona > Ochotona princeps. The sequence goes on along the minus strand of NC_080865.1, from coordinate 66,739,566 downwards.
TATCCATGCAGATGCTGTGCTGATGAAAGGGCTGGGGACAAAGGCAGAATGTCACAGCTAAGATTGATCACACCTTTGTAGTCACAAGGCAGGGAGCCTTTCCACACAGACATTTACTTCTTCACTTTAAAATAACACCATCTCTCTCCTCACACCTTCTGCCAAATCATTGCTCTTCCTAGTGTGTGAAAATAGACTGTCTCAACAGGAGAACAAGGATTTCTTTGTACTGTGCCATATTTTTTCAGAATTTGGCAGACTACATGTTAGGTTATTGTGTTCAGTTTTACGATTTTAGGGTTCAAAAAAAAAAAGAGGTGGCTAATTAGAGATGACTTCAAGAGTTGAAACTGAGGCTTATTCCATCTGAACAAGCCCAATCCCTTTTTGAGCTGCTTATTGGGGGAGGTGCAGTGTTCCTGATAAGGTGGCTGGGGGACCAGCAGAAAGGCTCCTTGGTAAAAATGCACAGTGCAGTGTTAGCAGTTCAGAATGTCCCCAGGGGCAGGGCTTTCCGGAGCAATAAGCATTCCGCTAGCCTTTAGATGAAGTATCTGCACCCAGCTTCATCAGGCCCGGGTGTTTAGCCCTAGTGTTTTAACAAATTCAGCATTTAGTACATACGCAAAGGGAAAGAAAATCTTTCAGGGTTATATAGACAGTCCTGGAGGAAAACAAAACTGAGAATAGGGACACTGACAGTCTCTATGACTGCTTCCCTGCTGAGAGGAGACACAGATGGGGAGTAGTTTCTCCCTTTCCCAGTGCCAGTGTTACTAGAATGGTGGCTGCAATTGGGTGTCTTTTAGTAAGAAACTCTTAACACAGGTCTAAGTGCCATACTGGACCACTGAATCAATGAACCATTCCAGCAGCTGGAAGGGTGTGTTGTCCTAGATAAACAAGAAGAAAAAAATGTTAGGAGTAGGGAGCAGAGACACAAGGCAAGGTAGCCAGGTGGGCTTTTGGAACCAATTGTTTACCCTGAAGCTTGGATTGCAGGACCACATCTGTTCGTGATTCCTCTCACCTTTTAAATGAACTTTATTACTTTGTAAGTCAGATTTGTGCCTGTACAAAAGAATGCTTTTTAAATAAGAGACAAGAGTCTAGAAAAGGAATATTGGACCCATCCTAGCCCAAAACGTAAGAACTCCTGATACAAATTACAATGCTTATTGGTCCTTCGCTGAGAAAGCTCTTCACTCAGCCTGGCATCGCTATTGAGGGGACTGTTGAGGGTCCTCATTGGCATTATAGGTAGAACCATAAATTTCTCTATCCTCCTATTACCAGCTATTGTAGGTATTAGTCTATGAATGCAAAAATGGAAATTTTGTGTGGCTAAGTGATCAAAAGCCTTGCCTTTATTGATAATCTTGTGGAGGTGGATTCCAGTTCTCTCCCTGGGGGAAGACTAAAAAAATTTCCCTTACCTAGCACCAGAAAGTCCTGAGAGGAATTTCAAGAATTCCACATCCAGGAAACTCTCCACCCAGCTATGTCCCACACAGAGAGAGAAAAGAAAAACAAGGGATCCTTACAGCCCCATAAAAATATCACTTAAGGATTTCTTTCCATTAAAAACTTCAATCCAAATCCATACCAGTGTAGTTGGAATGGGCCTGATTGGGTCACTTTAGCTACCATAGCTACTAAACTGTCAAGACTCTCCTGCCTAGATTCCTTTCTCCTGGTCAAAACTCACTCTGCCTCAGAGAGATAACTGGGATGAAGCCCTGAAGAGGTGGGAATTACTGATATCAGTGTCATGTCACTTAAGGGTTATTTCTAAAAACTCTGAAGAAACGACTATTCGCAAAACTGTGAGACTACCCCATGTCTCATCTTGGACAGTCCAATGATCTTGCCCTGACCACTGAAAAAGCTGTAACACACATATTCAGCCAAAAAACAACAACAACAACAAAACTTTTCACTTTTCTGTCAGATTTTTTCCTCCAGGGTAGTTTTATCAAGTGTATTCCTGAATGCCTTCATCCTTGGTTAAGTTGTTCTACTTTTTCTGAGCCCTAACACCCAAGGGGGATTTCCATTATGCTTCTCCTGATCACTGCAGTCTCCTTCCCAAGAAACATCATGGTGGATGTGAGGCACCTTCCCTTGGGCCATATCCATGGGTTCAAGTTTTCTCACATTTCACGCAACTCTTGCAGGCCCCCAACCCCGCCCAAGCCTGTCTATTAAAAAAACTTATGTATGTTCTACGCATGCTGGGAAATAAGGCCAAAACAGATAATTTTCTTCTGTACTAAATCTTGGCCAGAATTCATCACTTTCAACTTCCAAATAACCTTGACAACTTCACACAGAGAAATGAAAATTAGTCTGAGGTTCCCTATGTCCACGTACATCTTTTTCTCCACAAGTGCCCTTCATTTTGTCACCTCTCAGATTCTTTTCCTTAGGAATCTCTGCATCCCAAGGGATGCCTATCTGCTTTGATGGATGCCCTCTCCCATTAAATCTTGCTGTTTCACACTGCTACTTTACTTCACATCTAAAGAATACTCTATGGGACTGGCACAATGTCTCAGTGGCTAAATCCTCACTTTGCATGCATCGGGATCCCATATAGGAGCCAGTTTGCGTCCTGGCTGCTCCACTTTCCTTCCAGCTCCCTGCTTCTGGCCTTGGAAAGCAGTTGAGGATAGCCCAAAGACTTGGGACCCTACAGTCCAAGTGGGAGACCCTAAAGAAACTCTTGGCTCCTGGCTTCAGATTGGCTCAGCTCTGGCCATTCCGGCCACTTGAAGAGTGAATCAGTGGATGGAAGATCTTTATCTCTGTCCCAAACTGCAGGGATCTGGATTCTCTCCAACTCTCTCTGACTCTCTCCGCCCTTTTGACCTTGGATTGCCTCATCTGCCCAGTATCTGCTGTGTCTCAACTTTGTCTCAAACGTTGGGAAGCTGGGGATGCTGGTTTGGGGTGGAACTGGAGGGAAAACATTGTGTCTGTTCCATAGTCAAGGCCCAGGAGCTGGTCTCAGTCAGCTTTCCCTACCAAAGAATGCCATGTGTCTCATTATCCCCTCCTTCTTAGTCACCCTTTTTGAAAAGAAAAAAATAAAACGACACTGACCAGAACTAATCACAACAGGATGGTTTTTAGCCTTACCTCTCCACTTAGGTACAGCATGCATAGGGTTTTGTTTTGTTTTTGACAGGCAGTGGGGAGCCCTGTAAAGTGTGGGAAATTTTGAAAAAAATTAGAAAAAAAAAAAGCCTTGGCTTAAACAAAATACAGCCTAAGGGAAGGGGCCTCACATGCACCACGATGTCTCTTGGGAAGCAGACTGCCCCCAACTGAGAACTTAAGTTCCTAGTCCTCTTAGAGGAGAGAGTGAGGATCCTGAATCTTAGCTCAGCATCTGAATTCCAAGATGTGGTAAGGTGAGTGTTTCCCACACCTCTCAGAAGCAAAGGAGCAGAGAAACGGACCAAATACTCCAAATCCCTATGATGGTAGGTGAACCGCTCACAAGCCCCAGAGGGTTTGGGGTGACAGGCCTCTTGCACCAATCCAATGAGCTATGTTGCATACAGAGGGGAAATCTGACAGAAGGTCTCTGACTAGGAACCCACAGAGAAAGTACAGGCGAGGAATGAAGCGAGAAAAAGTCATGACAGCTCTTGCCTCCGGGGAGTTCTGGGGAGGTGTCTTCCAGGTCCTTCACAGTCACTCCAAAGAGGATACTTAGGAATACTGTGAAGTAAGGCAGTCAGCATGGACTAGTCACCTCGAATCTGTCTCCATCCTGGGTTCTGGCACCATTACACTAGGTTATTGTGTTAAGTTTTAGTCTCTAAGAGTTCAAAGAGGAAGTGGACGCAGCTATTTTGGGGAGCGAGTGGGCAGAATGGAAGGGGAAAGGGAGAGAGTAGGTTGAGCCTGCTTGGACTGAGGGCAGGAGGTTTGAAACTAGGCTTTACTCCCTCTGAGCAGCAGGTGGAGCCTGTTAAACTGCTTGTTGAGCGAGGTGCAGAGTGTCCCAGGGACCCTAATATTGATGGGGGACTTGCAGAATGGCTCCTTGGCGAAGTTCACAGTGCAGTTTGGACCAATAAGCGTTTCAAATAAGCTTTAACTGAAGTATGTGTAGCCAGTTTCATCGTGTTCAGGGTTCAGGCCCAGTGTTATAACAACATTTCTACTGAGACTGAGGCGTTTTCTTTCATCAGATACCCACTGAACTCGAATCAGGGCAACTTAATTTTGTTCTCGGTTTATATACTTGAATCTATTATCCATAAGTAAACATATGATTCAGTTTTATGTCTGTGATTGCGTTAAAAGTATTTAATCTGAAAAAAATCTAGAGGAAATTCTTTTCTGTATGTTTTCAGCTTACTTTAATTTTTTAAAGATCTATTTTATTTATTTAAAAAGCAGAGTGACACACACAGAGGTTTCTCATTCACGTATTCACTTCATAAATAGCCCTCAACAGCTGAGGCTGGGCCAGACTGAAGTCTGGAGCCCAGAACTCTATCCAGGGGCCCAAGTAGTTGGGTCAATCTCTGCTCTTTCCAAGGCACATTGGCAGGAAGTTTGATTGGAAGCAGGGCAGCTGGGATCAGTTCTCATACATGTGCTGGGACTGCAGGTAGCAGCTTAACCTTCTGTGCCATTATGTAGGCCCCTTCTGCCTACTTTTGACAATACTGTTTTTGTATTCACAGATGTTTTTTTCAGAGTCAAATAATAAACAGATTTCTTGTTCTACAAACATTGTTCATGATGCAGATAAAACTTTTCAGGAGATTAAAAAAGAGATCTAAATCGTAGTAATAGGACTTTAAAAATAGTATTCAAGGCTCAGAAAAGATCAGTACTAACTTCCTGTATTCTAGACATCAGGTTGACATTTTCTTCCTTCACTACATGACCTTGTAACTGATATTTACATAAATAAAAGGTTACTCATTCCTTTCTCTGCAATGTTTTATAGCCTTGAATTCCTGCTCTCTGAAATGCAGATCATGGCTTCTTGCTAAAAAGGAGACTATAGTCATCCAACAAGAGTCCACATTATATCATTTATAATTCTGCTTTTTGGGCAAATATTTTAATTAGCTTCCATATTAAGTATTTGAAAAACTCACATTTCGTCTCTGGAGAAACATGGAATGTTAGCCTCTCTATGTTTCTATCCTTAATTTCACTCCTTTTTTTTTAACTTCTAATTCTTGAGCTTTTTATTTATGTGAAGATTAGATTATTGTCAAATATTAATCATGCCTGTCTTAAATCTTTTTATTTTATCTTATTTGGTTTTTGTTGTCACGTTCCTTCTATTAGTTTGTCATGTTCCTTAATATTAGTTTACAAAAAAAATAATAATATTAGTTTACAAAAAAGGTAAAAGTCTGTGATTTGAGAAACATAGTTTTTGTCTAGGTGATGTTTAATTTTGTAAAAAGTTACCAACATCTAAAATTTAGAAGATTTCATATATTCAAATAGTTTCAGGAACTGCTGCCATGACACAACAGGTTAAACTGCTGCTTAAAACACCAGTATCCCAAATTATAGCACATTCAACTCCCTGCTGATGAGCCTGGGAAGGCAGCAGAAGGTGACCCAAGTGTTTGGGTCTCTGCCACATGTGTGGGAAGCCCAAATTAAGTTTCTGGCTCCTGACTCCTGTCTCCTGGCTTTAGCTCAGCCCAGTCCCAGCTGTTGAGGTCATTTGGGAAATGAACCAGTAGATGCAAAGTGTCTTATTCTCTCCCCTGTCTCTCCTTCTTTCTTTATCATCTTTTCAAATAAATAAATCTTAAGGGGAAAAAAGTTTCATAGCTTATCTTGAAAAGTTAGAAGGCTTGCCACAGGGGCCTGCACACCCTCAAGGAAGCTGGCTAGAGGCGACAGAAGCTTCCACCTTGCTGCCACTCCCATGGTATGACTTCCCCACTGACACAGAGCAGTAGTTTGTATTGTGCTATTGTTGCTATCACTTTTCTTACAACAAAGAGAAAAGTGAAGTCATTCTTGTTAAAGGAGCCCACTTCACAGGTTCTCATCTCACACAAAAATAAGTAGGTGAGGTGACAATATACTAATTAGCTAGACTTGCGCATTTTGCACTGTATAAAATGTCAAAATTTACCCCCTATATATACGATTATTTCTAAACCAAAAATAAATGTTTATACATAGGTGGGAAAAAGCCTAGGAGCACTATTTAGTCACTTATGATAGCAAAGTGATTCCTACGTGGGTACATATAAAACACGTAGGAATCACTTTGCTATCAACTTGACTCCCATTAATCCCTACAATTTGGCTTTCCAGGAGTTAACAATCTTCCATGCCCTGTCAGTAATATGCCACACAAGCTGTCTAAAAACAATGTGATAAATTACACATATTGCAGTATTTTTTAAACAAAAGAAAATCCTATTTGAGGTATCTTTTTGATAATATATTAGAAGCATATTTGATAGGATATAATACACTTTCATTTTCCATATTGAGTATTGTCATATTTTTATGTGATCTCCTGCTGTCATGCTTTGATAGGCTAATAAAAGATAACACATCATACATAAATTTGGTTCTGTGGCAAAGTACTTTTGTCCATATTTTTGTCTGACACAATAAGTGATTTGGGAGAAAGCATTTCAATTGCACCAGATCATGTAAAAGGTAGGTACCATCTGAATAGGCCTGTGCCCACTTTCAAAATGCTTTGCGTTGTGCCCTTAGGAGAATTTTATCACAAATATTCAACATAATTCTAACTGCCAAAAAGCTTAAGAAATGAAGTTAATGGATGTGGATTGCAGGTAACACAAACAACTCCTGCTGCCTCCTACATTTGTAATTTTTATTTCTGAATCATAGGAAAGCATTAACTTAACTGCCAAATGGCTTGTCTCAAAATTTCTAGTATTTCATTTGCTCATATCCCCTGCTGCTCTTTGCTCATAGGCAGCCATTTGGTAACATCACAAAGATTTGTTCACATTTTAAGTTTTATTTTCTTTTTAATTTACTGATACTAATTGTATATATTTGTAGGGTATAGTGTAATATTTATAACATGTATGTGTTGTATGAGGATCAGATCATAGTGTTCAGCATATGGACATTTATTTCTTTGTAGTGAAACTATTTTAAAGTCCTAAGTTTCAGGGGTAGACATTTGGCACAGCAGTTAGGTCGCAGCTAGGACCACTCACCTCCCTCCCATATCAGAATGCATGATTCAGGTACTAGCTTCATTTCCAATTCAGCTTTCTGCTGCTAATGCACACTCTGGAAAACAGTAGGTGATGACTTAAGTGGCTTGATCCCTGCCACCTATGTGGGAGACTCAAATTGAGTCTCTAGCTCCTGGCTTTGGTCTGACCTAACCCAGGTTGTTGTGGACATTCAGAAAATGAACCTGTGGAAAGATTATCTGTCTCAGTCTGTTTCTCTAAGTCTTTCTCTTTCAAAAAAATAGGAGATACGTTTTTAAAAGTTTAAATTCTCTCTAGTCTGCTTTTGAAATATGCACCATAATATGGTTGACTGTAGCTCTCTTTCTATGTTGTAGTATGTAGAATTTATTCCTCTTACATAACTGTAACTTTGTACCACTTAGTCAATCAATCCTCCTGCCACCTACTCTCTTCAGTCCTTGATAACCATTATTCTACTTGCTACTTCTATGAGATTGACATTGTCAGATTCCAGAAAGAGTGAGATCATGTGGTATGTGTTTTTCTGTGTTCGTTTTATGATTTCACGAGGCAATTCTGTTTTGTTTAAAAATAAGCATGTGGGGTTATGCATTGTAGTATACCATGCAAAGCCATTGCCTATGACACTGGCATTCCATATGGACAGTGATTTGGCTTCTGCTGCTCCACTTCTGACCCAACTCCCTGCTAATGGCAGGCAAAAGGCAGCAGAATATGGCCCAAATATTTGAGCCTCTGTACCTATGTGAGAATCTCTGAGGAAGCTTGTGGCTCCTGGCTCCTGAGAGCATCTGAGGAGTGAAGCATTAGATAGAAGATCTCTATTGGTCCCTTCCTTGAGATATATGACTATGAGTTGCAAATTAATAAATGTCTTCAAAAAACTGAGTACATAGCTTGTAATTTCACTGAAAACAGATCTTCAAAGAAAAACCTGTTAGTTGGATGGTTATACCAACAATATATACAATAGCCAAAAGGTGAAAACAAGCTGATGTACATCAGTGGCTGAATCTACTAATGAAATACGGTATAGCTATAAAATGCAATAGTATTCAGACATTTAAAACTCCTGGTACGTGTTACAATGTGAATTAAACTTGAAATTTTTACACTAAGTGAAAGAGAAAATTTTAAAAGATCAAATATTGTATAGTTCAATTTACATAGCATGTCTAGTGTAATCATAGGTAGAGACATAAAATGGATAAGTGATTGCTTAAGACTAAGGATGGGGAGGATGGGAATAATAGGTAAAAGTCATGGTGTTTCTCTTCACAGTGATGAAAATGCTCTGAAATTAATTATAGTGATGGCTGCACATACATATGAATGTATTTAAACTTTGAATTGTGCACTTTAAATGGGTGACTTGTAAAGTATAAAAGTTATGTGTGAATAATGCTGTCACAAAATACAAATTTTTAAATGAACACACAAGCTTACTGACTTCAGTCACTGAATATTTCCATTCAAGGAGTACTTCTGTGCACAGCGGAAAGAAAAGTATATGAAAGAAAAGGAAATGTCAATGAGTAAAAACAGATTACTTGGAGAAGAAAGGGAAATCAAACACAAAGAAATTCAAGGCATCCTAAGTGCAAGTGGATTATGCTTTGCAGTTACTTAAACTAAAGCTCTTTCCTAAGATATTCAGTCTATGCCTCCTATACAGACATGCAGCCACACAGATGGAGAGGCAGATGTGTGAGAGAGAGGACTTCACATCTGCCAAAGGTTGAGTTGACTCCCCTGAGTCTTATGTTCAGGCCGTGTCACCTCCTTCTAACATTTGGTACATGTGTGTAACATGTGTATAAGAGAGAGACAGAGAGAGAGATATTATGTTAATTGTGGAACGAATCAGATCCAAATTTTGGAAACCATGTCAGCCAGAACCTCTCATCCTATCTGTTCACCAGGCAAGGTTTAGTTTAAAAAATATCCATATGTCGGGGCCAATACCCTGGTGTAGTAGGCTAAGCCTCCTGCTACACTGGCATCACATATGAGCCTTGATTTGTGTCCAACTGCTACACTTCCTATCCAGCTTCCTACTTATGACCTGGGAAAGCAGCAGAAGATGGCCTAAATACTTGGTACCCTGCACGCATGTGGGAAACCCAGAACAAGCTTCTGGATTCTAGCTTTAGTTTGGCTCAATTCCGGCCATTGTGGCTATTTTGGGAAGTTAGAGGATAGAAGACCTTTTCTCTATTTTTTTGCTTTCTCACTCACTTTCTCTCATTGTAAAAGCTGCTTTTCAAACAAAAATAAAAATTAGCTTTTCTTTTTAATTTTTTAATTTTTTTCTAAAAAATTGATGTATTTTTATTGGAAAGACACATCAGATTTATGGAGAGAATGAGGGACACAGAGAAAGATCTATCCACTGGCTCACTTCCCAAATGGCTGCAATGGTTGTATCTGAGCAAATCTGAAGCCATGAGCCAGGAACTTCTAACAGGTCTCCCAGGTGGGTGCAGGGTCCCAAAGCTTTGGGTCATACTCTATAGTTTTTCCCATACCACAAGCAGGGAGCTGGATGGAAAGTGGAGCAACCAGGACATGAACTGGTGCCCATGTGGGATCCTGGCACTTGCAAGGGGAGGATTTAGCCATTAAGCCATTGCTCCAGACCTAAAAATGAATCTTTCAAAAAAGGAAAACATGTGCTTCACATTATTACTTCATTAACAAAAAGGAGGAAACAGTGGAAAATAACCAAGTGAGAGCAAACCAAATTTCAGTGCTTTTATATGCAATCTAATAGGGATCCAGAGAGATCCGATGAACTGCCCAAGATGGTGCAGTTAATTGGAAGCTTTGAGCATCAGCTAACAGAAATAAAGCTTATCTATTGCCCTATACAGTAAGTTGATATGTTTGTGTTAACTGATCCATCATCATGAGATCTACAGTTGAGGCTTGTGGTATCCTGCATGGAGTAATGACTGATGGTCATGAAGACACTGATTCTATCTCTGTTTATGCACCTAGAGAATGTATGCTCCCAAACAAGATGACTTAGTCACCTGTGTCCCAGACTCCTCTCATACAAATGAAGGTGATAATTCTGCAAAACCAAAGAATGTAGAAGATAAATCTGACAGCACAAATAAAGCAACAGCGCCAGTGCCCAACACAGGCAGTTGGAATTCATTCAGCTCCCAAGCAGACATAGCCATGTAGCCTGTTTTTGGACTCCTTTGCCTCTTTCCACACCTTTGCTTTCTCTGACCCTAACCGCTTTCCCCAATACAATAATTAAACACAGAAGAGATAGCAATGTTCCTCCAGGAAGGATGCTCGTAGGGGAAAATTCATATTCACAATATTTTTGTTATACCTAATGCTAATCTCCAGATTGGGTCCTTCTCTTTCCCATAGCCGTTGGATCATACTGCAAATCAACTTCTCGCTAGGCAGCCTCAATACTATAAGTGATTTTTTTTACTTCCCTATTAAGTTTCTCAATCACCTTACACTTCCTTTCTCTTTGCAACCACTGTTCAAAAGCTCACACTATGGGCTGGTATGGTGTCACTGCAGGCTAATCTTCCACCTGCAGCACCAGCATCCCACATGGGCAGTGTTTGTGTCCTGGCTGCTCCACTTCCAAGCCAGTTCCCCACTTATGGCCTGGGAAAGTAGCAGAGAATGGCTCAAGTCCTTGGGATGCTGCACCCATGTGGAAGACCTGAAAATGTTCCTGGCTGTCAGCTTCAGGCCAGCCCCAGTTTGGCCACTTGAGAAGTAAAAGAACGTATGGAAGATCCATTTATCTCTGTCTTTCTTTCTCTGTGTAACTCTGACTTTCAAGTAAAAAAATAAACTTTTTTTTCTTCAAAGAGATTGTTTCATGTGTGGAAATGGCAGGAGAAGAAGGAAAGATGCATAATTAGAAAAATAGGTACAGGGGGCTGGTGTTGTGGTGCAGCAGGAGAAGCTTCCACTTGTGATACTGCCATCCCATAAGCCCCAGGTTTGAGTCTTGGCTGCTACATGTCTAATCCATCTCCCTGCTAATGCACCTCAGGAAAGAGTAGAAAATGTCCCCAAGTATGTGGGGGGTGTGTGTGGGTACTCAGATGGAGTTCCTGATTTTTGGCTTCTACCTGGCTCAGCCCAAGTTGTTGTAACCATTTCGGGGATGAATCAGCAAATGGAAGATCTCTGTTTCTCCTTTCTCTCTAACTATGTTTCTCAAGTAAATGAAGAAAGAAAGAAAGAAGAAAGAAAGAAAGAAAGAAAGAAAGAAAGAAAGAAAGAAAGAAAGAAAGAAAGAGAAAGAAAGGAAGGAAGAGAAAGAAAGAAAGAAAGAAAGAAAGAAAGAAAGAAAGAAAGAAAGAAAGAAAGAAAGAAAGAAAGAAAGAAAGAAATCTTTAAAAGCGGGTAGAACATCATTGTGGTGTAGCTGATAACGCCATCACCTGCTGTACTGGCGTTGCATATGGGTGCCAGTTAGTATCTTCACTGTTCACTTCAAATTCAGCTCCCCACAATGGTCTTGGAAAAGCAGCAAAACATGGCTCAAGTGCTTGGGCTTCTGCCACCTATGTGGGAGTTCAAGGTGGTGCTCTCAGCTCTTGGCTTCAGCCTGGTTCAGTTCCGGCCATCATGTCCTTTTGGGAACTGAACCAATGAATAGAAGATGCCCCTTTCTAACTCTGAATTTCCAGTGTGGAACAAAGCTACTCATCCAGGAGTGCCCCTCCCCCATAGGTACATGAATGAGGGGAAGGTCTTCAGGCACCACCTTGCCCCTATCCCTAATCCCCCAGTTGTCTCATTAATAACATAGGGAAATATGAGTTTCCAGCCAGTGTCGAATGGCAAGAGCTGGCCCATGGTAACATAGCTATAAACATATGCAGAACTGGAAACAGGGAAATGGGACCCCAAACTTGACATAGCAGAGCCCAGACAACACCAATGACAGGGTCACCAGCAAGAAGCAGACAATGATGGCCAGTCCAACTTTCTTTTTCACTACTTCCCCACACCCACGGCCACCAGATCCAGGGTGCTCAGCCATTGAGACAAGTGGCTCAGACTGCTTACTGGGCTCCACAGACCACCTGTGTACTAGCTTCTAGCCAAATTGCCACAGCCAGTGGCACAGTATCCTCCATGCTCATAAAAATATATAGTGGCATTATTAGTCACAGCAAAAACGTGGAAATAAGAGAGGGACAAATTCACAGAAACATTTTTTATAGTTTCAGATATTCCATAAATTTTAAACTTTTAAAGGATAGAACACTCTTTAAAAATGTATTTTACATTATGTTTTTGAAAGATGCTTGAATTTTAGAATATGCAAAATGGATTATTCTTGTGTTTAATATTTTAAGGGCTTCTACACATGTTAATTGCATATGTATGTATGCATTTATATTTAGACACATACAGATGGCCCTAACACAGAAGACTGCATACCTCTTCTAACCCTGTATCAAGAAGTCTGACAGAGGTGAGAGTTCCAGGGGCCACAACAATGTGCAGAAATCATGCAACTCACACTAATGAGTAGAAACATATAGTTCCACCAGATGTCAGAGTTGCAGACAATTTCCCTTCCCCAACACTCTTGAGGATGACCTAGTCATTCTTCCACTCAAAAATATCCCTTTTAGTAATTAACAACATATTCCTGCTCATGGATGGATTTCAAGACACACTATAGAGGAAGAATTATAGTGTCAGACTACTCTTTCATGGGGGAAGATGAAGGGAAGAAGCAAGGTTAGCATATACCTGAAAACATTGTAAATGTGTTCAGTGGGTTCCCTCATTTCATCTTCACTAAAAATTTGTAAGAAAGTTACTCTTATTCTTACTGTACATGTAACTTAACTGAGTTGTACAGAGTTATCCATTCCATAGCGTCAGAAAGAGGTTCTGGATCTGGAGCCATAATATCCTGAAGTCTCCCACCTGGAAGCTTCACGGGCTTCTGGGCTCAAGGGTTTGTTGTTTTTTAACTTGCTGAATTGGCTTCATAGGTTGTCATGAACACAAGGGCTAAGTGACCTCAGTGTGGTGGACTCGTGATTAAGCTGGACCTCAAGTTACCAAAGAACTTTCGTAAAATCACAGAATTTACACTGGGGAAAGAATATTTCAAGATGTGATAAGAAATTAGAATTTTAGAGTCCTATCTAAGGATAGCATATTTTAGACCATTTAATTGTAACCATGCCTGATGATGACCAAGCCTGTGATTTCTGTTATGCAAGCAAGGAATATAAAGCAAAGGAGAGTAAGCTTCCCTAATACTGATTTAGGCTTAAAACATAAGCTCCTTTCATAACTCCTGCTGCTTTTCCAATGAAAGTATTTGTCAACTTTGTAAGTATATTAAATCCCCACAACAAAATAGAGAATATTTAAAAACAGAAGTGTGAGAACTGGAAAATACTTTTGAAAGGAAAAAAAAATCTTGGATTGGCCTCACAAAAGACTGGATATGATGAAAAGAGTCAGTGAACTAAAAATCACATCAATAGACATTATATAATTTGCAAAACATTTAAAAACATAAAAGTCACAATGATCTGTGGACGATGTCAAAAGGTCTAACACATCTATACATAGAGTCTAAGAGAGAGACAAGAGCGACATGAGGAGTAAAATATTTCTGATGGGAATTTCACCAAGGTGGTGAAAGGCATACATTCATAGAGTCAAGAAGCTGAGACAATCCTAGGACAAAGAAAAGTACCTAGAAAGCAGTCAGATCAATGATTCATTATATACAGAGGCACAACAATACAAATGGTGGTTGGCTTCTCCTGAGAAACAATGGAAGCCAGAAAGCAGTGAGAAATATTTTGAAAGACCAGAAAGAAAAATTCAGATTGGCTCAGGTCTAGCCATTGTGGCCACTTGGGAAGTGAATTGGTGACTGTCTCTCCTCTCTGTTAATCTGACTTTCCAATTAAAAAAAATAATTCTTAAAAAAAATTCCTTTCAAAAATGTTTTTAAAGTTTTCATTGTGCAAAATTCTAACCTACGCGATTAAATTCATTTCTAGATATTTCATTCTTTTTGATGCTGTTGTGAGTGAAATTGCTCTCTCAATTTCTTTCAGATGCTCATTGCTAGTGTATTGAGGTAGAACTGGAGTATTTGTGATCTGCACCCTAAAATTGTTAAATTAGTTTATTAGTTATAATGAGGTGTTTTGTGGAATATTTGTGGTTTTCTTTATATATAGTTAAGAGTCAGTCTTAACTTTTCCTTTCCTATGTATGCCGTTTATTTTACCGTGTTGCTCTGGCCAATCCAACACTGAACAACAGTGTCTCATGCTAGTTGCTCATCTTAGAAGGAAAGATTTGTAACTCTCACCAAGTGTGATATACACTGTGAGTTTTTCATGGATTGCCTTTATCATGTGGGTGAATTTCTGTTTCTAGTTTTTTGAGTGTTTTTCATTATGAAACAGTGTACTCTTTTGTCAAATGCTTTTACTGCATCAATTGAGATGATTCTGTGTCTTTACCTTTTCTTCCTGTTAATGCAGTGTGTTACCATCAATTTTCTTATATTGATCTCTTTTCATCCACAGGATAAATCCTGCTTGGTCACATTATATAACCTTTTAATCATGCTTTTGGATTCAATTTACTGTTCATTTACTGAGGATTTTTGCACTTATTTTTATAAAGGATAAGGAAATATAGTGTTTTTATGGTACAAGTCTAATGTTGGATTGATAGAGCAAACTAGGAAAGAGTTGTCCTCTGTTTTCTGGAAGAGTTGGGAAAAGATTCGTATTAATTTTTCGTTAGATAGAATTCACCAGGAAAGGCACCTAGTCCTGAACTTTTCTTTGTTGAAAATTTTTTGATTGATTTATAATTCAGAGTCTTTACTTGTTACAGATCTATAGGTATTTGGTATTGGATTTTCTTTTTGAGTCAGCTGTGTGCATTTGTGTTTTTCTGCTAATTTGTTCATTTCACACAGGTTACATCCTTCATTGGCATACCATTGTTCATGGTGTTGTTTTATGCGGATAATAAGTTCTCAACTTCATTAAGATCCCAGTCATTCAAGGCTTTTCTCTCTCTCTAAATCCAGCTAGAGGCTTGTCAATTATGTTTTTTTTCAAATAATTAACTTTTGCTTTGGTTTATTCTCTATTGTTTTTCTATCCCCTATTAAATATGCTTGTGCTTTAATATTTACTGTTTTCTACATTTTGCTAGAGATGAGTTTAGATTGCATTTCGTTTTTTAGTTGTTTAAAAATCGAATGGCTTATTTGAGATGTTTTCCTTTACTAATGTAGGAATTTACAGGTATAAAGTAACTTAATTCCACAAATTGTGGTAGGTCATATTTTTCTTTTCATCTGTCTCATAATAGTTTCTATTTTTTTTTAAAGATTTATTTATTTTTTATTACAAAGTCAGATATACAGAGAGGAGAGACAGAGAGGAAGATCTTCCGTCCAATGTTTCACTCCCCAAGTGAGCACAACGGCTGGTGCCACGCCAATCCGAAACCGGGAACCTGGAACCTCTTCCAGGTCTCCCACGCGGGTGCAGGATCCCAAGGCATTGGGCCATCCTTGACTGCTTTCCCAGGCCACAAGCAGGGAGCTGGATGGGAAGTGGAGCTTCATATGGGATCCCGGGTGTTCAAGGCGAGGACTTTAGCCGCTAGGCCACGCTGCCGGGCCCTCATAACAGTTTCTAAATTCTCTTGTGATTTCTTCTCCGATATGTCAATGATTTGTAAGTATATTATTTATTTGGGAATTTTCAGATTTCTTAATTTTTTTATTTCAAGTTATTGAGGCTTATACTGTGTCCGAATAGATTGTCTGTTCTGAAGAATGTTTTATGCACGCTTTGAGATGAACAGGAAAACATATTCTAAATCTTATGAGATATAGTCAAAATACTTTTAAAGGGAAATTTATAGCTGTAGTTACATTCGAAGCCCATTGTGTACTCCTCACTGTACTTTTCCATTTCCCAGAGGCAAACCCTCTGCTGAATCTCCTTTTTATGATTCTCATGCTTTTCTTTATACTTTTACTATCAATGACTGTATCCACACTAAGAATTAAGTTTCGTTTCACAAAGGTTTAACTGTGTATGTGTTGAACTTCATAATATAGGTATTCTTGTTGCTATTGTCATCCCACTTGAAATGCTCTGTGTGTGATTCCTGTAGTTACATTTCATTCTTGCTTCACCACTATGCATTAATCTAATGCACAAACATATTCAGTGTATTTTCCTCATTGTCTGTTGATGACACAGTCTCCCTACAGATTCATTATAATAAATAATGTGACAAGGGGTGTTCTTGTTGTTTATTTCGTTGTACTTTTATGCCAACTGTTTTCTGTGTGGTATACCAAGAGTGCAATTTCTGGGTCATTAAGTAGGATCACTTTCATATTTTCTAGGTAATTACTCATTCACCAAGGGTATGTGTCAGTACTCTTTGACCAAATGATGCATCTATGAGGAAATGGCTTCTGGTTTCACTCATAGTTCCTGGAACTAGACGAAATGGTGTAATGACACTGGCTCTGTTTCTCAGTAGTTGTGTGAAATTGAACAATTTCTTCAACTTTTGTGAGCCTCACCTTTGTGATGTGTAAAAGGAAATCTTGACTCATACACAGAGTGATCTTTCTGAGGAGTTCAAGTGTGAATCTTTGTAAAACCAAACATCCCAGCATGGTATTTGGTGCATCATCCACAGCACCAATGTTTGCTTCCCTCCCACCCCACCTGTTCTGATCTTTAGCAGGGATGTTCTTTCTTAATTTCAATGGAATCAGCAGAAGGAATGTAAGAAAAGGAGAACCATCCACACTTATCCACAGGGGTGCTTTGAAAAGTTCACAGAAAATAGAATTAAAAATAAGATTATTTTTGTGAAAAATGAGATCCATGTATTTCTCATAATATAAGTTTTTCATAAATATTTTGAAGATATCTTGGGTCTTCTAAAGGAAGTGAAATTCAGTGCTATGTCCTGGCTACGTACTGTAATGGACTTGGGCTGAGGGGAAGAGTCCTCACCCCTTTCTACTGAGTGGTTGTACTTTTATGTATTATGCTGAGGTCTTCTGTGTTTATGTCAGGTGTGCACATGATCTGGGACTCTGGGATTTTTTGGACCTCCAGGCAGAGATAACTGTGGGTGTATTGAGAGGAACATTAGAGCAAGCTCTTCCTGTGTGCCAGTGCCTGAGCCTTCTCAGAGTGAGTTCTTTGTCCTGCCTGAACATACACTGTCATGCAGGTGCTCATTAAGCATGCGTTACTCTTTATACCTCTTTACAGTGGCCCAGAGGATGGAGTGGTCATGGTAATCACTGCATGTGGCCCATGTCCTTGGGAAAGTTTTGGTGAATTCTGTAATTAACCTTAATATATAATAGTAGAAAGTCCTAAATGGAGATATCAGCAACTCCTCAGATGCTTGCACCCATGGATGGACTTACAGGGGCTGCATAGGAGGGTGGGAATAGGGAATCCAGTCTGACTAAGATGATAAGCGGGAGGTCTCTCAGAGATAATCGACTGGGTGCTTCAGTATCTGCAACCATACAGATCTGATAATGATCAATGGATTATTATTAATTTGCTTCTTTGTGGAACTATAGGAGCTGTAGGAGGTCTGTGTGTGACACACAAGTCTTGGGACATTGCTAGAAGCATGCCCTCTTAGCATTTTATCACCACCTGTTTTTGATGCAGGTTACAGTGTTAAGAATGTCCGAATATTGTTTCTATTTTATTTTATTCTGATCATCTTGGAGGATGATGTCTAAACTAGAGGACTGGTCTGCTCTGGTTTTGAACTTACTGCCTTTGGATGTGGTCACAGAGATGGAAGAGGGTGTTTACATTCAATATTGATTTTCTCTAGCAGAGTGGTTACGGGGCATGAGATCATAGGGCAGTATTCTATTGTCTTTAAAAGGATGGGGTTTGGACTTTTGTCAGATTATCCTAGAAAGGATTCAAAAAAGTGAGACATTGCTATGACTGGGTGTTGTCAGGAAGTGGGAGTAATTCCATAACATAATATATTTTTAAAAGATTCATCTATTTTTATTGGAAAGACAGATTTACAGAGAGAAGGAGATACAGAAAGATCTTCCATCTGCTGGTTCACTCCCCAGATAACCGCAGTGGTCAGAGCTGAGCTGATTCGAATCCAGGAGCCAGGAGCTTCTTTTGGATCTCCCACATGCGTGCAAGTTCCCAAGGTTTTGGGCCATCCTCCACTACTTTCCTAGGCCGTAAACAGGGAGCTAGATGGGAAGTGGAGCCATTGGTACACAAACTGGTGCTGATATGGGATCTTGGAGCTTGCAAGGTGGAGATTTAGCCAGTAAGCCATCACACAAGCCCCCATAATCCCATATCTTGATGAAGTTTGGGAAGAGAGAAAACTAGAGTAAGTAGTAACAATTGGCAAAGGAGTGGATGTGACTCACATTAGTTAGGAGAAAAGCATAGCCAATCGTTTTTATAAATATGCATATCTATCTTTTGCCTTACTTTTTCGCAGTCATCAAAAGACTTTGTCTGACTTTATGTTCTATGTGGTGGCTCATGTGCAACAAGAACATCATGATCCATCCACCTGTGAAGGTCAGGTCATTAAATGACGATGCTCAACAGGGAACATCAAAATCTGTGAGTGCTGGGCCAATTCTTGATAGAAGATGTTTGGAATGTTTAACAGCACTGTGCTGGAAGGTTATGAATTGAAGGCTCAGTTCTGAGTCTGCCTTGCCCCCTTGGACACCCTGTCAGCCAAGCATTTGGAAGTGAGAAAGCACAGGGAGAGAGATCCAACTCAGACAGGACAGGACAGGACAGAACAGTACAGTCTAAATCCTAGACTGTGGCCGGCTGTTAATGCTCAGATCCTACACTATCACACCTGACTGAGATTTCTGCAGGGAAAAGCTCTCCATGAATTACATATTTAGTCTGTTTGTTCTCATGCACCATATTTTTCTTTCTGTTGTGAACATTCATCTCTGCACTTATAGTTGTTATGGTTTAATTTTAACTGAAACTGACACAAAATTGAATATACTTCTGGTGTACAACATTATACTTTGAAATACCTATACAACATGAAGCTGCTAAATCAAGCGAAGATCAAGCTCAATGCCTCTGTATTTTTACACCCTGACCTGGTCAGATGATTTCTTTGCACCCAGCTGTATTTATTAGTCAGATTCAATGGAGTATGTTCAAACTATTTGTAAACATGAGGAAACTTCATAGAGTTGGTGGAAAATAGGATAAAAAGATCATTTTACTTTGTTACAAACAATTTTGAAATCAACATATATGAGAAGTCTTCCAAATTCATGGAAAATGTGTTTTAAAAATTATGCATGAATTTAAAATGTTTGGGAGAAAGATAAACTTACTTTTTAATTACTTCATGAACTTGAAAAATATTTATTTATTGGAAAGGTGGATTTTCAAAGAAGGAGAGAGATTTCATCTGCTGATTCATTCCTTTAAATGCCTACAATAGCAGGGCCTGGGTTAAGCCAAAGCCAGGAAACAGAAGCTCTGTTCTGGTCTATCATAATGTGGCAGAGACTGAAATACTTGGGTCACAATGTGCTGCCACGCTGATTCATTAGTACAAAGCTGGACTGGAAGCAGAAGTGGAACTCTGAGACGGAATGTTGGTTTCCCAAGGGTAGTTTAATCTGTTTCAGCACAATGCCTTCCTCTCCCCCAAGTTTTTTTAACTGCTTGTATATATGTGAAAATAAGTTAATTTTAAACTTCAATTTCTTCAGTCTGGAATTTGCATTTAAGAAATAATGCTTACTATGTGATTTCATTTAACAAGTGGAAAATATGAATCTATAGAGACAAAAATCGAACCAAGAGGTGGAATAGGAGACTGAAACTGCACAACTGAACTTTATCAGTAATGCAAGTGTTTATATCTCTGTTTCCTTGGTGATTTCTAATTGCAGATATCTGTTAAATTTATAGAACTAGAAACGCAGCTCTACTTCTGAGTCAAAGATGGGCTCCCAATGAAACTGTTAAATATATCTTGACACTAGAATGCTGGACTTTATTACCATTCTCTATACCTACAATGTCAGTATACATTTAAATAGCAGAATGATGGACTTGTGATTGTTGTTGAGGGATTAAACTATGATTACAATATAGGGGAAAACAGTGGGGAGAAAGCGAAATCCCTGAGCCAAAGGAACTGCATCATGAAAACTAAATAATTCTTAAATTTTACAAAGATAAAAATAAGAAAAAATAATAAACTTACAGAGCTGAACATTTTTTATATCGTCAGATTGATTTGAAGCCAAACATATTCCAATAACTTGACTTGGGGAGGGGGGTGGATTTCGAAGGGGTGAGGATGGAGTGGGGGAAATGAATGCATAACATCAGTTAGCCTGTTCAACTCAGAGTAGTTCCCTTCACATCCGTGCAATATTTTTAGCTTTAAAATAAAGTTGAATATTGTAAAAAAATCATGATATTGACTATAACTAGTTAATTAATGTGTAGTTTTCAGAAGAATAGAATAGAAGAATACAAGGGGCAGAAAGGAAACAGAAAAAAAGAAGTAGAAAAAAATGGAGCACAAACAAGGTAAGAAAATAGCACAAAATAGAATGGCAGAAAGAAATTCAAATGTATACAAAGTCTTGCTAGATGTAAACAAACCCAGTCAACTTTTTAAAAGGCAACATCTGCCTGATTTTTAACTATTGTTATATACAATGTGCAAGATACCCAGCTAAAATATAATGCCACAGAAGGAGAAATAATTCCATATATATGGAGCTGAAATAAGACAACATAGAAATATTGAAAGTAAAGGGACAAAAGATATTTCAGGAAAATATTGAACAAAAAAACCTGGTGTAGCTATATTATTATCATTAGAAAAAAATCTTTAAGGCAAAAGCATTATTAAGGATAATGAAGGTCAGTGCAAAATAATGAAAGGTGTAATTCTCCAGAAAAGTCTCTGTTATAGGCTTTTATGTCTTAATAATAATGAAACTTGAACACCTACATAGCAACAATCGACAAATTATGCAGAGAAATTGATTAAATCATCCATTACAGTGAGCGTTCTTAACATTCCTCTCTCAGTACTTGATTGATCAGTCAATAGATAAAATAATAAATAAGTAAATAAACAAACATTAAAGCCATAGAAGGCTTGAAAAACAAAATTAGCAAGCTTGAGCTGACAAACATGGGCTTCTGCACAATCAAATAAATCAAATTCTTCTCAAGCATTTTGTAAATCAAACACTTAGAAAAATTGACATTAGCTCACAAAACATGCCTCAAAAAATTTGACAAACTAATGCTAAATTGCACAGTCAGTCTCTCATATCCTCAGATTCCACACCTGCATAATCAATTAACTTCAGACTGAAAATATTAGGAAGATGGTCAAGCATTATGGCATAGCTGGTTAAGCCACCACCTTTGACACTGGCATGCTATGTGGGTGTTTATTCTTGTCCCAGGTTCTTCAATTCCAATCCAGTTTTCTCTTAATGGCCTGGAAAAACAGCAGAAGATGTCCCAAGTGTTCGGGCTGTTTCCAGCCACATGGGAGATCCTGAAGAAGCGTCTAATGCCTAGCTTCATCCTGGCTTAGCCCTGGGTATTGCCCCCACCTTAGGGAGTGAAGCAGTGGATGAAAGATCTCTGTTTCTCTTCCACATGGCCTTTCAAAACGATTTTTTATAGGAGTATATGTAAATGATAGCCCCTGAATCCTTGCCTGCTTAGCCTATTTGGGATGTTGTAGGCACACAACACACCATGTCCCCAGGGGAACCCCTTGACGGCAGTTTCTTCTGACCAAGACTTCAACCTGACATGTTCACTGGGCATGCAGCGAGAGCAGTGGGCTGCACCCCAGTCTCTCTTCTCTGTCCTTGGACAAGCTGTGTTGGGACTTCCTTGATAAGCAACTCTAATAAGTCGTCAAATGCGACCCACATTCTATGTGCCAGTCACACGTGTGATCTGAGGGACAGCTTCCAGCTTATGTGCTAACTTATGTACTATACATGATTAATGGCCTACCTGCCCATGACTTCAGGCACAGCTTCCAGCTACGCATGAGGAACATGACCAGTGACTTGGTTGAAGGGTTCCAAGAGATACTCATGCCTTATAACCAGTTAGTTACAGTGTCGTTGTTGGGTGGGAAGACTGTCAGGGAACACCTTTCTGCCTTCGCCTTTCCTAGTCTATATAAATTGTGCTCACTTTGCAGTAAATGGACACGTTCAATCAGACTGTTTCCAGTGGTTCTGTGGTTGAAGAACACCATCACATCATGCCATTGGTGTTCTTGGTGCCTGCCACCAAGAAAACCCCCCAGAAGTATACTAGGAAGGAAAATTGCATCTATACTGAACAGATTTTTTCATTCTCTAAACAATAAAACTATTTACAAGACATTTACACGGTATTCAATATCAAAAATAATCTAGAGATAATATCTCTTAAAGGTGCATCTATTTGAAAGGCAGAGTACAGCACAGAGAGACAGAGAGAGAGAGCTCTTCCTTTTGCTCACTTCTCAATTGGTTATAGTGGTCAGGGATGGACTAGACCAAAGCCTGGAACCAGGAGCCTGGAACTCCATTCTGATTCCCGATGTGGGTAGCAGAAGCCCAAGCACTCACTTGAGTTGTCTTCCGCTGCCTTCTCAGGCACATCTGTAAGAGTCTGGATTGGAAGAAGAGTAGCCAGGATTCAAAACAGCACTCAGATACAGAATATCTTCATGCAAAGTGGTGTCTTAACCTGCTGTCCCCCCAATGTCAGCCCTAGAGCAGACTGTACATGGTTATATGAAAACACTACACAGTTTTACATAAGGCCACTTGGAAGTCTGTGATTGTGTCTGATGGGAGTCCTGGAGCCAGTTCTCCAGATACTGAGGCACAACTGTATTCGCATAAAAAAAGAAAAACCATACAAAAAATCTCCCAGAAACAGTGCTAAGACAATTCTGAAGCCAAAACAAAGTAGGGAAGCCTGCTTTAATCACACATCAAGACTTATCAGCAACTATATAACTAAAGTGATTTAGGCATAAGGACAAATAGACATATCAGACAAAATACAGGAAGTCCAGTTCAATTGGAATTTGAGATAACTAAGGAGCATATATTTTATGTGCTAAATCTGGCAATTCTATAAATAAATGAACCAGTGGAACAGAAGCAGAAATCTACACATGTAAAAATTCAACATATGGGAAAGAGCTGATAAGGTCAGTGGGAAAGAGTAGGTTATTCAGTATGTGGCATTTATATGTGGTTTATATGTAATAAAGTAAAACTGAATTTGGATCTTATTACAATCAAGATTGTTTTTAGTAGACTAAAGATTTAAATGTGAAAAATATCCCAGGTGTAGTAAACTGCATAGGTTGCCTTGTGGCTGGTTAAATGTTACACTGCTGGGAGAAAAACAGTCAGTAGCTGAGAGGCATTCTGCACTGGGTCAATGCCAAACTTGTATTAATTATACCAGCATGCCAGAATAGTGGTTTATTTTTTCTACTTAGAGATATGTGGAAAGGGCATTTAGGGGTTATAGATTGCCCAGGAAAGGGATCTGGGGACGTACTGGAGTGAGAGTAGCTGAGGGTTAGCATGTTTGACAAGGGTGGGGATGATTTCTGTGGGCTTCCACAGAACAGGTGCCTGCACTTACAGGTAGGCAAGGGAGCTGAGACAGAGGGGTTTAGAGTATGAAACTGGAGGACAAGTCTGGGTCATGCCAAGGCACCTGTCCATGTGGAAGACCTGAACTGAGCTAAATAGCATTACTCGCCACCCACTAGCACTTCCAAAAGCTGGGGATGGGTAGAGTGCTTAACTGAGCTAGGCCACAGTACCCACCTGCAACTATCAGAGCAGGAGGTAGGTTATGTCAGGGTGGGCCACAACACGCACCAGAGCATGAGAGAAGAATCGTGGACTCACCTCTGTAGGACTGCAACACCATCAGTTTACATGGAGAGCTGGGGTGTTGAGCCAAGCCAGGCTAGACCAAAGAATTCACCTGATGGGAACCTGCCTGACACTCACAGGAGCTGAATCTGGGAAGAGTCAAGGTGGGGCCAGGCTGCAGCACCCACTGGCATACGCAAAAGCCAAAACGGGGAGCAGACAATACCAAGCAGGGACACTACACCTGCCAGCATGTGTGAGATGCAGGACTGGGAGCAGGCCTGGTAGGGACATTTCGGGAACTCCTGTACTAAGCTGCAATTCCCAGTGGGGAGCAAAAGAGACAAGAATGAAGGCCGGCCAGTCCAGGGGATGCTGCAACAATCCTCAGCATCTATGTGGGCAGGGCCTGGGAACAGGCCAGGCTGGGCCAGACCTCAGCACCAACTGGCACACAGGAGCACCAGTACAGCGTGTGGGCTATTCGGGACATGAACTGGTGCCCATGTGGGATACTGGTGCATGCAAGGCAAAGAATTAGATACTGGGCCACCATGCCAGGCCCAGGAATTAAACTTTTCCTCTTAGCATAGGGAACTTTCTGAAACAAGACAAGAAGAATATAAGCCATAGAGAAATCATTAAACTAGAGTAAACATAGAAATTTCAAAATTGAAATTTCAAAATAAGGTAATTATTTCTATCCAAAATTAATGGTGATGAGTGTGCACTATATTATGCATAACCATTAACACTCCACAGAATCTGTAGAAGTTCTTAGAAGATTCAAAAAACAAAACAAAACAACAAAAGAAAAAAAAAGGAGGGGGAGGTTAAATGCCTGGCCTGATGGCTCAATGGCTAAATCCTCACCTTGCAAGTGCAAGGATCTCATATGGGCATTGCTTTGTGTCCGGGCTTCCCATCCAGCTCCCTGCTTGTGGCCTGGGAAAGCAGTCCAGGATGGTCCAAAGTCTTGGGATCCTGTACCTGCATGGGAGACCCGAATCCTGATTTTGGATTGGTTCAGCTCCAGCCATTGTAGTCATTTGGGGGAGTGGAGCAGTCTTCTTCTCTATAAAATCCACCTTTCGAATAAAAATAAATAAATTCATTTTAAAAATAAAGTCGTGTTGTTGTACACATACAATGAATCAGTATTTAGAGCTAAAACCCCAGTCATATGGCATCTACAACAATTTGTACACTTTGTATATTAACTTCCACAAATAAGAGAAAACAGCATGAGATATCTTTCTTTCTGGCTTTGCCTGTATTACTAAGCCATTTAAAAAATGAAATCTTGACATTTGCAATAAAATAGATGGAACTGGTAACTGTGTCGCTAAATGAAAAGATTCAAATATATCAGTGTCTTCAATTTTGAGATTGCCTCTAGTCCTCTGCATGTAGATTTGGTCAGAAATGAACTTCTGGAAGCCTCTTACGGTGAAAAAGAATAAGGATTCTGTCTCTGAGCTGTTGCTATGAGTAATATAAATGCCTTCAGATGCAATATGACTTGTCACTTAAAGCTTTCAAGTCAGAAATTGTTTTTGCAGAACCTTGTAAAAATGGTCTGAATCAGCCACATGCTTTTCTACCTGCAGGCTTGAAGAAGCGCTATGTGGCATCACACAGCAGTCAGGGAAAATGGGACACTTTCTGATTTGCTTTTTATTCAACTTATCTGAATTGTGAAAGGAGCATACAGCAAATAAAGTTAACATTTAACAACTCACACAATCTAAACATTAAAATGCCTTAGTGGTGTTTCACTGATCTTTCCCCCCTGACATTGTGCTCCATCTCCCTGCCTGAAGGTATGTTTTGGGACGTGATCTCACTTTAGCACATCTCACCACTCAGTGCCTATATTTCTAGGAGAGAAAGATCATGTATCCCATGCATGCACATTCAAAAATTGAAATTTTATCAAGAAGCAACCAATAACAGTTTCACATATGGCTCCACTCTGTAAGTGATCAGCTCTCCAGAGTGATTAAGCTAATGGAAATAAATATTGTGACATTAAAATCTTCCTTCAATCTTCTCTCAACTTTTTTTCAATGACAGCTTTAGTGTTGAACCAAAACCATTTATTTTCTACTTCTTAGCAAACTGCATTTTTTAAATAGGCATGCCCTTTACAAAGTTTTGAGTTAATTCCAACATCCTGGCGTTTTTGATTTATTTTTTAATGTATGTGGTCTGCATATAAGATATACCATATATGGAAATGTGGATTCTATCAAGTAGAATTCCATTAGTTGTGATGATACATTAGTCATCTTTTAAAAGAAAGAAAGAGAAAGAAAGAAAAAGAGAGAAAGAAGGAAAGATAGAAAGATAGAAAGAAAGAAAGACCCTCTCCACTAACACACCTCACAACATCCCACGTGGTATCTGATCAGTTCATCTTAAATAGATATTTTCTTTTTTCCCTTAAGATTTATTTATTTGAAAGGCAGGTTGACAGAGTGATAGAGATCTTCTATCCCTTGAATAATTCCGTAAACATCCGCAGCAACCAGAGTTAGTTCAGGCAGCATCCAAGGAGCAGTAACGCCATTTGATTTCTCACTTGGATGGCAGAAACTGAAGCACGTGGGCCATCATTTGCTGCTTCCAAGGTTCAGGGAGCTGGACCAGAAGCAGAGTGGCTGTGACTAGAACTAGGCACACCAACATAGGATGTGGGTATCCCAAGATGCCACCTTAACCCACTACCACAAGGAGTGTAACACAGTAAGTCTTTTTTCTAATCTTCTGTAAGAAACCAATGGGACAGAGGCAGAGAAACAGAAGGCTGAAGAACAAGCAAATGAGAATTGTATATAAAAGTATGTGAATGATTTTTTTAAAATCTGGTGTCAAAGTCCTACTTCTTGATATTTAACACTAAGGAAAACTTGGCACATGGATATGCAGTGACCTGCCTAAAGAAAAAGAGCCATGATGCAGGAAAAAAAAACAGCTAGCGCACAAACTCCCAGAAACTAATACAAATATGGTTTTCAAAAGTATGACTATACAAGAGAAGGCCATCACTGATCTGTGCAAGTGTAACTTATGACTAAGGTTTAGTATTACAGTAAGAACATGGAGTGTGACATCAGAAAGAAATAGATTCCAAGGTCGATTTTTCACATAATCAAGCATGACTCTACACAAGCTGTTACACTTCGTGGATTCTAAGACTTGTCTTTTTTTGCCTTTACTTTCTAGCACTGCATCAATGGGGTCTTACTATTATTTAACAGCAACAATTTTGTCTTTCTTTGTAGTGCATATCCTAAAAAGAGGTGACATCTTAGATTCAATGAGCCACAGTCTTCATCCGTCAGAGTCTAAGTTTCCTTACCTAGAAAAGGAAACTGAAAAGGTTCCTTTCAGAGAACTGTTGTGAGGATTAAGGAAGGTAAAATTGCAGGACAGCAAAGACAGAGCCTGGCACAGCGCAGTGTCCAGAGTTGGAGGGAGAGTGGAAGGGAGATGGAGTACCAGGATCTTGGAATCTACCTCTTTAGCACTCAAATTCTTCCAGTGGCTCCTTAAATCTGCACCCTTCTTCCCAATTTAGCTTATAGGGCAAGACTCATCGCTTCAACTATTTCAATTTGGCGATCCCCAACTCTTTGGTCACTTGGTCCTTCTGCTCAAACTACAAACCTTGCAATATGTCACTCCAGACTGAGGTTGCTGAATCAAAGTGCATAAAACCACTTTGACGAACAGAATGACTGTAGGGAAAGAGGACCTCCCAGGTGTTGTGAATGGGAGTGGAAACCAGTATTCAGCATTTTAAATAAGTGTTTAGTAATGCCATATGATTTTGCTGAAATTTTTCACTTTAAGGAATTTATCCTATCCAAAAGTCTTTTAAAAAAAACCTTATTTATTTCTATTGGAAATTCAGATTTACAGAGAGAAGCAGAGACAAAGAGAAAGATTTCCATCTGCTGGTTCACTCCCCAAGTGGTCAGAGTGGCCAGAGCTGAGCTGATCCGAAGCCAGGAGCCAGTTTCTTCCGGGTTTCCCATACGGGTTGAGGGTCCTAAGACTTTGGGCCATTCTTAACTGCTTTCCCAGGCCACAAACAGGGAGCTGGATGGAAAGTGGGGCAGCCAGGACACAAACAGGTGCCATATGGGATCCTGGTGCCTGAAAGGACTTTTAGAAACTAGGCTGCCTCGCCAGGCCCCCTACAGAAAAATCTTACATAAGTCCCAAACATACGTGAACATTCACCATGACACCACTACGTAAATAAGAAATTTTGAAACAAATTATAACAAATTTCTCTTGGCAAAATATGGGTGAATCAATACTTTGGGTGTATAAAATATATAATTAAATAAAAGAAAAGAATTGCTTGAAGAAAACAAGAATTGCCACCAACTCTTCACCAGCCAGAAATAACCACTTCTTTTCTATTTTCTAATTCTAGGATATAGAATATATGAAGCTATATCAAAAAGTTCATATAAAGTGAAGCTAAAGTATGAGTTTAATGTAAATAGCATTTTTAATTCATACATATGAGGAGTCTTCAAAAAGTTCATGATAAATGTACGTAATTTTTAAAAACAACTCATTTATTTTATCTTTTGCACAAAAATAAATTTGTCATTTTAAAGAGTTATTTAGAAAGTCAGTGTTATAGAGAGAGGAGACACACACACACACACACACATGCACAGATCTTCCACCTGGTAGTTTACTTTGCAGATGGCCACAACATCTGGTGCTGGGCCAAGCTAAAGCCAATAGCCAGAAGCTTCATCTGAGTCTCCCACATGAATGACAGGTGCCCAAGCACTTGGACCGCCTTCTATTGCTTTCCAAAGCACATTAACAAGGAGATGAATTAGAAGTGGGACAGCTGGGTCTCAAATCTGTGCCCATATGGGGTGCCAAAGTATCAGTTGGCGGCATAACTTGCTATGCCACAATGCTTGCCCAAAATCTATCTTTTAATTTTTATTTTTCATTGAATATTTA
This sequence comes from Ochotona princeps, assembly GCF_030435755.1. Lineage (NCBI taxonomy): Eukaryota > Metazoa > Chordata > Mammalia > Lagomorpha > Ochotonidae > Ochotona > Ochotona princeps. Next base: position 66,710,340 of record NC_080865.1, on the reverse strand, counting down.
AAACTCTCTTGCACATGGAAATAGCTACCAGGAGGTGTGTGCCTATTACAGCATTGTGCCTGACAAATAATCTATTTGTATCCTTTCAAGATTAATATTATCATTACACTTAAAGAAGGAGGAACCCACCATGTGGGGGGAGGGTGTGGGAAAGTGTGGGGAGAATCCCAGTTCCTATGAAATTACAACACAATGTAATCAATGAATAAATTTAATAAAAGAGAGAGAGAGAGAGAGAAGGATGAAGAAATTTGTAATAGTAAATAGTACAGTTGGGAAAAATCTCAGGCACATTTGAGAGTAAAGAACATCAAATGAAGCTGTATTTTGATAATTCCATCAAATTACTTCAAGAGCTGTGTTTAAAAAAAAAAAGATGATTTTCCTCCCTTTTCAGAACAGGTAAATAGAAGTGAAGAGGGAACAAGTACTTACTTTGGGTCATGTTCCAGTAATGGGGAAAGCCAGAAAAGAATGCTATTTGTTTCTGGCTCCAAAGCATTTTCTCTTTCCAACCCATCACAATACCTTGTGTCCTTAACTATAGAAGATTCCATGGGCTTTGTTTCTCATTTTAAAACTAACTCATGGGTCCAGCGCAGTAGCCTAGTGGCTAAAATCCTCACTTTGCACATGCCAGAATTCCCTATGGATTAGAACCGGTGTCTCCACTTCCCATCCAGCTCCCTGCTTGTGGCCTGAGAAAGCAGTCGAGGATGGCTCAGGGGCTTGGGACACTACACCCGCATGGCAGAACTGGAAGCGGCTCCTGGCTCCTGGCTTCGGATTGGCTGAGCTCCAGTCATTGCGGCTACTTGGGGAGTGACTTATTGGATGGTTGATGTTCTCTGTCTCTCCTCTCTGTGTATCTGACTTTCCAATAAAATAAATAAATAAATCTTTTTTAAAAAACTAATTCATGCTCATCTTTAATATCAATAGTAAATTCAGCTATAACAATATACCAGTAAACTTTATTGATAAACAGTATTTATAGAGCATCCCATTACAGCCACAAACATCCACCCATGAGAGCATTTTGAAAAGTTGGTGGAAAATGAAATTGAAAGATAATTCAATTTGGGTCCTAAGTGCTTGACATCAAAGCACAGTGTTTTCATAATATTCACTTTCCATGACCTTTTCAAGTATCCTACATGGAAAGTGAATAAGCACTTTATGTACCTGCAACAACATTGGATGGATATGTGATTCTGTGCACCATTATTTGACCTTCATATTGTTTCATATATCATGAGAATAAGATCTCTCATTCTTTCTTTAGTGAACAGCTTACCAAAGACCCAAACTCAATTCATATTGCTTATGATTCATCAAAATAACAGAAATGTCACATTTATGAAATACTCAACATTTCTATGCACTTGATTCTGCTTATTCTTTTATTCAATCCCAAAAATATCTATTTCAGTTGTTTCAACATTACCTCTCCATGGGACCTTGTCGTCTAAAGAGGTACACTACAACCCTTTCAATTCTAAACCTTTTATTCTTCTTCTGATTTGTTTGAAAAAGTTAAGCATGAAAAAGAAAAAACATTTATTAAGCACAAATTGGCAAGGCATTTTACTAAACGCTTTACCCATGTATTTTCTCATTTAATTTTTAGTGTAACTTAAAGAAATTGCTCCTGTTAGAGCTGCTTGAAAGATTTTTTTTTAATGGATCTCTGAGAATTTGAAATTTGCTAAAGGTCACACAACCAGAAACAGGAGCACACAAATTCCGCATCTATAACCAATTATAATGTGTGTGTCTCAGTGTCAGAGGTGAGACCAGCATGGTGGAAGGAACTCATTTAAGCTTCATGGTCCGTTACTAAGTTCACCTCCCATGAATTTTCTTCACTCCCCAGGGCTAAGTGAAAAATTGTTTCTTTGGATTTTCAATAATAAAGTGAAATAACAGGGGCTGGAAATCAGGATATGATAGTCTCTATTACATAGTTACTGTACATCCCCTTAAATGAAAAGCCACAAAACAGAATCAACAACAGGGAGAAAAGAAGAAATTAGAATTGCCATGAAATTAAATAACATGCTACTGAATGACTAATGTGTCACTGAAGAAATGAGAAAGAAAATCAATAACTTTCTTAAGGAAAATGATGGTACTGTACAATCTATGAGTCATTGAAGAATTCAATGAAGAAGAAAATGTTTTGAAGAGATGAAACTAAAAAAAATCAAAATTCATGAGATATAGTTTCTGCTGATCTTTGTTGGTGAGATATATCTCCTGTAGGCAACAAAAAGATGGGTTTTGTTATTTAATCCAGTCTACTAATCTATGATATTTGATTGATGAATTTAAGCCATTTACAGTCAGGGTTAATATGAATGGGTGGTAATTTAATCCCGTCATTTTAGCAATGGATTATTAATTGATTTAGTCTTCTGTTATTTCACTGGGATGTTCTTCACATTTGTCTTTGGTTTTGGTGGGCGCTATTCCTTTTCTCTGTCAAGAGGACATCTTCAAATGTCATTTGTAAGGCAGGTTTGGAAGAGGCATATTCTTTTAACTTTTCTTAACTGTGGAAGCATTTTATTTCATTTTCAAAGACAAAACTTTGCTGGGTACGTTATCCTGGGCTAACAAATTTTTGCTTTTATAATCTGGAATATGTCACTCCATTCTCTTCTGGCCTGTAGAGTTTCCTGTGAGAGATCTCCTGTGAGTTTAATTGACATTCCTTTATAAGTCAATTGATTTTTTTCACGTGCACATTTAAGGATCTTTTCCTTATGTTTGGTTGAAGAGAGCTTGATTATCATGTGTCATGGTGAAGATCACTTTTGGTCAAGCCTTTTGGGACTTTTGTGCACCTCCCGGATATTGCTTCCCAATTCTTTGTCCAGATTAGGGAAATTTTTATAACGAGAATTTTGAATTCTGTATCCCCCATTTTCTCGTTGTCTTTCTCAGTTAACTCTGAGGCTGGCAAAGGGTTTTGCTCCTTTGCAGGGGAGTCTTCAGTACTATTCATTGTGCCTCTGTTTCTCCTTTTGCTCTTTTGGTCATTGTACTTCTACTTATAGATTCTTCTCCTTGGGGCAGGTTTCTAAGCTGTACCACCCACAGGTCCACAATTCGATTTTACTTATTGTGGTTGGCACATGGCTCATCGCAAGCAGTCACTTGTGCCACTCCTTCCAGCAAGTTCCACATTTGGGTTCTTATGTTAGACTTCCACCATGGTCTCCACAGCCCCAGCTCCTGGATCACCACTCTCCACCTCCTGTTATTCCATGCTGAGGATGCACAGTTGCCTGTATAACCTCTTTCCCACTTCCTGTTAGAGCAGGTCCCAGGATTAGGGAGACAACAGGTGTCCTATACAGCTAGATTGTTGGTGATACTGAGCTTGCTAGAACCTGTTGGCTATTAGGTCTGAGGGCCACACCAACCTATATTGACCCGTACAGTGCCAAAGTCAGTATTATTTTTCTGTTTGACCAGTGCAATGCACTGAGCTCAGTGAGTTCACTCTCAGCTCAGCGTGTGCTCAGCTCACTGTTGTCCCTGCAGTCTTAAATTCTTTGCCACACTGTACAAAATGGTGCATGATGTGTCACTACTAGAGTTCTTGATGTGTTGGTCATCAGGTCTGAGGGCTCCCCGGACCTATCTTGGGTGGAACCTCTAAGATGCCACGTTGTTGCAGTTCCCTGAGCCAGAAATGAGTTCACTCCCAGCTCAGTGGAAGCTCAGTACTGTCCATAGCCTTTGCCTCCATCTACACAATGGTGCCTGAATCAGTTCTAGAGGGCAGACTGGGCTGTGAAATCGAACCTGTTCCTATACCGCCCATCTGGAACCTGCTGCTTTGTCTGTTCCTGGTTAAATCAAACAGACCAGCAGGAAGGGCAGTTCTTTGGGTTCACTGCCTGAGCTCCCCCAGTGAAAGTCCCTTCCCACCTTGTTGCTGGTGGAGTTCTGGCTGCCGATGCAATTCAGATCATCACTCACTGAATGTCACTGGATTATTTATCTGTCAGTGTGACACTGCACCATTGTGTATGCTGCTTTCCTGTGTCTGTCAGTCTCCAGGTGCCCCTCTGCTGGTGTTTTGCCCTCTCCTGTTTCCTGGAATGTGTGCTCTTTGCTTCACACTGGCTAATATTTCTCCATCTGTTTAAATGTGTCCTTATCCTATTCTACCATCTTGATTCACCCACAAAATGCTATGTTTGCCTAATTTAAACATTATACAATATATGCATGTGTCAACACATGCTGTCCCATAAATATGTAAAATTTTAATGTTCCAATTAAAATTATTCATTTTTACCAGCAAAGGATGGATAAGAAGGTAGCCTCCAGTGTTTGCAAAAAGCAATACACCCAACAAATCCATTAAGACACAACCCAAACATAACAGTAAAAGAAATGTAATAAAAATTGTAAGACTTCACAAATGGAAATAAAAAGAAAGAGGAAGACTAATGTTTCATTTTCCTCGTGAAGAATATGCATAGAATGCATATTTGTACATTTATATCTTGTTTATTTACTTACTTAATGGTTTTGTAAGGAAATTATACATGCTAACACATTGTAAGGGGCTAGAAACATTTGTAGGGTATTGTATATCAGCACTTCACTAAAAGTGCTTGTCTTAGGGAAGTAAACCAAAGGTAAATTTTAATTTTCTATTTGTACATTTTCTGTGCCTTGATGTTCTTAGAACAAATATGTATCAATTTTGTAATTCAGAAATGTAATCAAGGTATAATTTTCAAGCACAAGAAAAAAATGTGTTGCCATCTGATTCACACTACTGATGTTACAGAAATATTCACCTGATTACATACAGTATGGCTCTGTATGTGAGTAGGGACATTATAATACAACTGAACTGAAATGGCATTACATAAAGGACATAGGACCCACACTCATGCAAGCACACATACATACACACACTGATTTACACTAACACAGAGCCTTGCTGGCTTACTCTACATTGGCGACAAGAATGAAACTTCCTGCCAAGAATTCAGAGAGGCCGGCAGCAACAGATACAGCAGGAAGGTGTCTGTACCATTCCTGCCTCCAGCAAACCCTGTTTGCTGGGTTAGGCCAGAGGCCCAGCTCTCCCCAAATCCTTACACAGCCATCGCAGATATTCACAGATGTAGTTCTATATTTGATCAGCAGGTGGCGATTATCTCACTATTCGACCTTTACTGCAGTAAGTATCAATTTCTACAAGGAGAAACACTAGCAATTGCTGTGATTTATTAATAATAGATATCTGAAACAGTATGCACTATATGATTCAAAATATACTGCCAAAATTGCGTAACTAGAAAATATAGAAATAATTTATTCTCTTATTCACTGATGATGATTTTCAAATCGTCATCTCTCTTCTCCTTTTCTAAGATTTATTTATTTTTATTGAAAAGGCAGGCTTACAGAGAGAAGGAGAGACAAACAGAAAGATCCTTCTGCTGATTCTCTCTCCAAATGGCCACAATGGCCAGAGCTAAGCCAATCTGAATCCAGGAGCTTCTTGCAGGTCTCCCATCTGGGTGCAGGATCTTAAGGCTTTGAACCTTCTTCCACTGCTTTCCCAGACCACAAACATGAAGCTGGATGAGAGGTAGAGTAGCCATGACATGAATCGTCACCCATATAATATTCCAGTGTGTCCAAAGCAAGGCTTTAGCCTCTGAGCTGTCACACCAGGTTAAGATTTATTTTGCTTAAATGTCAGAGTTACAGAGAGTGATAGGAAGAAACAAAGAGAGAGAAAGAAATCTTCCATATGCCGGATCACTCCACAAATGGCCGCAATGGCTAGAGCTGGACTGGTTCAAAGCGCCAAGAACTGGGGCCATTTTCCACTGCTTTTCCAGGCCAAAAGCAGTGAGTTGTATCAGAAATGGAACAACTGGAAATGTATTGGTGCCCATATGAGATACCAGCGCTGCAGGCAGAAGATTCACTTGTTATGCCATGCCAGGCCCTGCATCTCTTTGCTAAATTCGTTCACTCAAGAAATAGTTATTTTGAGGAGCGTATGATTTCCTCTGGGCTGTGTTGCATTCACCTACAAGACTTCCTCAGGAGTTAAGTCGTGGCTTGGTGGATTATCTGTATAGGTGGAATATGTAGCTCCTCTCTGCTTTTTGTCTGCTTGTCTTACCAAAGCTTGATTTTCTGCTCCATGGTTCTGCTAAAGTTTATGATGACAGTTATTTGAAGGGTTCTAATGGGCTATAGCTGGAAAGAACCCAAGAAACCTTACTAAAGAGTCAGTATAATTGAAACAAATTGCACACATATTTATTGGGATGTAATTATGTTCTGGGCATGATTGGATTTTTCATAAAAGAGAGGGCTTCCATTTAATCCTTTCTGGCAGAATGGAGTGACAGACTCCTGGGACAGTTTTGAACTTATCTAACCCTTAAAAGTGTGCCCTAAGGGCCCGGCACCGTGGCCTAGCAGCTAAAGTCCTCGCCTTGAAAGCCCCGGGATCCCATATGGGCGCCGGTTCTAATCCCGGCAGCTCCACTTCCCATCCAGCTCCCTGCTTGTGGCCTGGGAAAGCAGTTGAGGACGGCCCAATGCATTGGGACACTGCACCCGCGTGGGAGACCCGGAAGAGGTTCCAGGTTCCCGGCTTCGGATCGGAGCGCATCGGTCCGTTGCGGCTCACTTGGGGAGTGAATCATCGGATGGAAGATCTTCCTCTCTGTCTCTCCTCCTCTCTGTATATCTGGCTGTAATAAAATGAATAAATCTTAAAAAAAAAGTGCAGCCTAAACAATGTAGAATCCCTGTTTAGCTTTTGCTGTATGTCCCTGAAAGGGAGAATTCTTTTTGGAAATATGTATTTATTTGAAAGAAGTGTTACAGAGAGAAGGAAATGGAGGTGAGGTGGACAGTGAGATCTTGCATCCTCTGATTCACTATTAAAATGGCCACAACGGCAAAGATTGGGCTGCGCTGAAATCAAGAACTTTGACTTTCATGGGGTCTTCTGTGTGGGTTCATAGTCCTAAACATTTGGACCATTTTCTGTTGCTTTCCCAGGCATGCCAGCAGGGGCTAGATGGGAGCAGTGGGGACTCAAAAGTAGGGTCTTATATAGAATGCCAGTGTCCCAGGCAGCATAAAATGCAAGCAATTTTTTTTTTTGCTTCAAATCAGTTCTCTTCATGAGTGCACAGAGATCTCTAGAGATGTTGGGAAATATAAAAACAAATAATATTATACGTAGACTTCATATGTCCCATTCATCTTAGTATCAAGGATATTTTTTCCTTGATCCTCTTAAAAACAATGTACTAATAGTTGAAGTTTCTGGAGAGACCACTTAAGCCTGTTTGGGTCCCAGTGACAGATCCAGTAACCCTGTGACAACTTTGCACAAATCTCTTAACTCTTACTAACCTCACATATCTGAATTTCATCTATCCTGTCTCTCAGTACTCTCCAATTGTGAGGGAAAAAATGAAATGTATATGAAAATCAAGTGCTAGTGACTATAGAAAAACAATGTTAGAGTGACATCAGAAGGCATCTTAGAACTCATTATTGCCAGTGCGTAAGCCGTGGAATTATTAGCCTCTGGTGCCTCTGCCAGCTCTATGAGAAGGATATGAAAGTCCTTTAATGTCCCTTGGATTGAAATCTTCAGTTATTTTCTTACTACAAATTGAAACCTAAGTAAAGTTTGTGTTCATAGTTCACTCATATTTCCAGCAAACTCGAGTGACCCTCCCCCTGCCCTGGGAGCCTCCCTTCCAATTTATCTACGATCACCTCCTGCTTTCTGTGTGAGGTCCCTTTTCTATATTCAGGTGGCAAGTGATTGGTGACATAATCTGTCCATCACTAGCAGAATTTAGATGAAGGACATTGACAGTTGAGCCTCTGTGGTATCCTGGCATTAAGGTAGCAGTCAGAAGGACACTGTATCGTCTCTGCTTATTCACTGGTAAACGCATAAGCTAAATAAACTACCTCTTTTCTCTGTGCCTTAGTATCCTAACCTGGGAAGTGAAGGTGAAAATTGCTCACCCCAGTGCTATGAGTGATGAATGGATCCGGTAGAATAGAGCCAGCATTGTAGGATAGTAGGTTAAGCAACAGCTTGTGAACCAGTATTTACACTTCCAACCCACTGCTATGATAATATACCTGAGCAAGCAGCAGAAGATGGGCCCCTATGGGAGAATCAAAAGGCTCTTGGCTTCAGCCTGGCTCAGCCCCAGCCATTTGGGTTATTTGGGAAATGAACCAGCGGACGGAACATCTTTTTTCTCCATCTCACTTCACCCCCACTGCTCCACTATCTGTAACACTGTCTTCCAAATAATTTAAGAGAGGAAGGAAGGAAGGAAGGAAAGAAGGAAGGAAGGAAGGGAAAAAAGAAAGAAAGAAAGAAAGAAAGAAAGAAAGAAAGAAAGAAAGAAAGAAAGAAAGAAAGAAAGAAAGAAAGAAAGAAAGAAAGGAAGAAAGAAAGGAAGGAAGGAAGAGAAAGAGCAATCATAATGCTGACAAGCACGTGGCAGAGTTCCTTAATGCACAAAACCAAAATGCCCAGCTGAAAGGGTACCGTGGATTAAGGTGAGGCATTCCTGAAAGAGGAACATCTTCTCAAGGAGGTACTCACCCTTGGGATTGCACAGACACAGAGTAAGTGAGCATTAGCACATCCCTGACAGTGAATGTCTTCTGAAATTGTGTACTTTTGGTGTTTCACTCATCTCACCCTAGTCCTGGCTGTCGTTCAGAAGACAAAAAGTAATATTAACAGATAAAATTTACTGGGCATTCATTATGCACTAGACATCATGCAAAAATGTTCTATGTGTGGGCCCAGGGTGATGGCTCAATGGCTATATCTGTACCTTGTGAGCACCAGGATCCCATGCACATACCAGTTCATGTCCTGGCTGTTCTTCTTCCCATCTAGCTCCCTGCTTATGGCCTGGGGAAGCAGTCGAGGGACCCGGCATCCATGTGGGAGACCTGCAGGAAGCTCCTGGCTTTGGATCAGCTCAGCTCTGACTATTGTGGACATTTGAGAAGTCAACCAGCAGATGGAAGACCTTTCTGCCTGTCTCTCCTTCTGTCTGTAAACCTGATTTCCCTTTCCAATAAAAATAAATGAATCTTTAAAAAATCTTCTATGCCTTATGAATTCATCCCTATTACTATGTAGAATAGGTAGTATTTTTATCCTGGTTTAGAGACAAGGAAACAGAAGTTTTGATGGTTAAATAATGAATGCAAGATCACATAGTTGTTGGCAAAGTTGTGGTAATGAACTATGCCTCCAAAATCCATGTTCATAACTACTAACAGGCAAAATGATTCTGTGACGGAAATGAAGTGAAAGAAGAGAAGGGACTCTTTTAAGGAAAGTTCTTGGTTTCTTTCTTGAGTTTGTTTCTTAATACAGTTTTGTTTTTAATACAGAGTTCAGGCACTTTCTGTAGTTGTGCCCTCAAGTTTCACACAGTTTTCGGGATGTGCCCAATTGTTAGGTACTAGATTTCCACAAAGGATTTCTCCAGAGATGAAGCAGGTCACAGAGTGCTTCCTGCCTGTTATATCTAGTTAGTGGTATTCTTTCTCTGGGTGGATTTTACTGTGCCAAAGAGTAGTCTCACTCTATATAATGTCATTTATAATCCAACTTGATTTAGGTGGTGAGTTTCCATGTTATTAAAATTTACATATTTATGTCAATGTAAGCCACACAATTCTTATTGACATATTTTCATCCTTATTTAATTTTATATTTTACAATGTAAATAATACTTATCCATGAGAGAAAAATCATAGAAGAGATCCAAAATCATAAGCCCACCATAGTCCTCATTTACAACTAACACATTTTTCCTAAAATAATAGTCATTTTCTAATGCTAAAGGGTGTATTTCAATAGATTTACCTCATTTACCGGTTTGTCCTCTTTGTGAAACATTGAAACTCATTAGGGTAACTTTTTAGGCTTTTCTGAATAGGTTTTGATGACCAGCTTCAGATGTGTGTGTGTGTGTGTGTGTGTGTGTGTGTGTGTGTGTGTGTGTTTACTCCTAAAACACTAAGTTGTCATATGCCCTATTCATCCACAAATAGTTTCTCAGTTCTCTTTATCCCTTGATAAATTTACATTTGTGATAAAGGCCAAATCCAAGTATTCAGGTTGATGGCTTTTATTGTTTCTATACTCTTGTGCACATCCTTAACCACTTCCTTAGGGTGCATTTCAAGACATAGAATTGCTGTCTCAAATGGTATACACATGTTTAATTTAATTTCCCACCTGCCACCTAGAAATGTTGTACCAATTTAAAGTCTATAATCTGGAATTAAGTGGGAAAAAAGCCTCAGGGAAGTGCGGATCATGGCTGTACTGTGTCCTGCAAGAAAGCAAAGGCCTTATCTTCCACTGAGCAGAAACTTCGAGGCCACAAGAACAGTGAGTACACCTGAGAGTAGATAGCAGTGAAGGGCGATATTAAACTTCAGCACACCGTGAAGCAGCGTGATGGCCAGAGCACAGAGTTGGGGGTTCTATAACCAGGATTATAGTTACAATTGGAAGCACAATTTGCACAGTTGTTCTGAAAGCCTGGTATTGTCATTCTGAAACAAACTGTAACTACAAACAAGCACCAGCTTTAGCCCAAGTTGATCCGAAGTTCTCACTGAACCAATATTACTCTAAGAAACACCAACTTATTATCTTCCCATCTCCTCTGCAAAGGATTTCTCTGCACATTATTTACAAAGGTCTCCTGAAAACAGGTTCCCTATTCTGTTCATTTCTGAAACACTGCTCCTACACAACTTCCTTGATAAAGATGCTTAGGTTCGATAAGATTCTGCAGATGCAACTTTTGAATGCTTTTTCTCTCTCTAAAAACCTGAGAGTTGTTACTCTCATATTTTGATATCCTGGAATAAAAAGGGTTCAAACAAATAACTAAGTAGAGATTGTTGATCTTCATGCTGGACTTGACCCGGCTTAATCTCCCAGAGAAACCCCGAATAGTAAAAGCTTTGTGTAAGGCCTAGGTAAGTGATACAGAAAGCAATTAAGTGATTCCAAACATTCTGTCTGCTTTAGATTCTGGAAAGAAAGAGCTATTTATTTTCCTGCTTGAACCTAAGTTACTCTCTTTTTCAGAAGATACAGTTTGGTGTAGCACAGTTCTCTCAAAACAGTATGACTCAGCCAAACGCTGCAGAAAGAGGGCTGCAGATGCAAGCTCATTCCCATTAAATCGCTTGAGAGTTTTCAAGAGGTAAACTCAGAGGCATTACATAATGCTGTTTGATCACAAGGGCCAGAATTCAATACTTTACTTCAGGTACTCCTAGAGCACCTGACATTTTGCACAATCACCATCAACATTTTTTTTGTCCTTTAATCACAGGGAGTTGCTTTTTGGAATTCTGTATTTAAAACCATTAAAAAATCGAACCAGGCATAAAATAAGAGAGAAAGAAGCATAAAAAGTACCACAGTGAAATAGATTTTACATCAATCCTTTCTAACCTTTTTTCAAGCAACAGTTCAGCACTCAAGGAAATCCCACTTTTGGTGCTTTCACTTTCTATATGTGTCATAAGCATACTCTGTTGTTGTCACGACATTCTGAATAATTTAAGTATGGCCTGTTTTTGTTATATCTATTATGTTATATGTTATATATGTTGTGGCAAAAAATTCTTTTCAAAAACAGTCAAATATTTAATATGTAAACTGCTATTAAAAGTCATTTGGGGTTGGAGAGCAGTGTTGTGGAGCAATAGATTCAATGCTTGCTCACAGATACCCCATATAAAAGTGCTAGTTTGAGTCCTGGCTGCCTTGCTTCTACCCAGTTTCCTACTACTGTTCCTGAGAGGGCAGCAGAAGATAGCCCAAGTACTTGGATCTCTGCAACCCATAAATAACACCTGGATGGAGTTGCCCATTCTTGGCTTTTATCTGCAAGCTGGCTGTTGCAGCCATTTGGGGAGTGAACTCACAGATGGAAATATTCTCTCTCTCTCTTCCTCCCTCCCTTCCTCCCTCTCTCTTTCCTTTCCTGCCTTTCAACCTGCTTTATATATATATATATATATATATATATATATATATATATATATATATATATAGTTTTCCAGAATCATGTATTATATATGTAATATATATACAATTTTCCATTATCTTAACAGCAAACACAAAAGACAGCAGAAAAAGAGGAACAAAGTCAGTGAGCTCACATATGAGAGATTGTACAAACAAAAAACATTGTAATCAATCCAATTCCCTTACTTTTTATGATTCAGAAAATAGGAGGAGATAGAAGTTCAGTGGCTTGCTGATGACAACAGATTTATGAATGAGTGAAAAATAGATGAGAACAGAGAACATCACTTCTAATAATTCTCAACAATAAGCAAGGATTTCCCACCAACCCTGAAACTGATGCCCCAGTCGCTTTATACCTCTTATCGATTCAAATACACAAGTGATTCAATTTATGAAAACATGCAATCGATATTTTGCTTTAGTTCAAAATTATTTTTGCAAAATGCATGAATTTTTCATAATGTGAATTTTCCAAACTTTTAAAGCATCCCCGAGCCCAGCACAATGATTCAATTGGCTAATGTCCCCCTAGTAAGACAAAAGAACCCAGGTGGGCACTGGTTCATGTCCTGGATGCTCCACTTCCCATCCAGCTCCCTGCTGTGGTGTGGGAAAGCAGTTGAGGACGGCCCAAGACATTGGGACCCTGCACCCACGTGGAAGACTGAAAAAAGCTCCTGGCTGTATATTAACTCAGCTCTGGCCATTGCAGCCATTTGGGGAGTGAATCAGGTGATGGAAGGGTTTTTTCTCTTTCTCTCTGTAAATCTGCCTTTCCAACCTTTAAAAAACTAAAATGAAAAATAAATTGTCTCCTATATATCCTTGTATTTACATATTTGTTTATTTAGTTATATATTTATGAATATATACAAAATCCTGGATCTAGGATATACTGGATCACTGAGCATTTGAATCCCTGATTTGTATTGACTAAGCACTGGTATGGTATTTTCCAGAATGTACTTATGTCAGCAGTGCCTGCAGGTCCCTAAATGCTCCAGCAACACTTGGCATTATCTGTTGGTCTAAATCTCGGCTAAGGTACATTACATTAGAAAGCATTAAAGTAAAGTATTTGAAATGCCTGTTAGGTAATTGGTCTATATTTCTAGCTGTTGTAGTTTTTTTCTTTACCACTACACTGTATACTAGTTTTTACATCAGTTTTTATGTGTGTGTGTTTACTTAATATTTTATGAAGTAAAAAAGGAATAAAAATGTGTTTTTTAATTAAAATATTAACAATTGACCCAAAATCATTTCCAAAAGGTCCCTGTTATTCCCCATTAATAAATGTCAAGTTTATCAAGTTTTCAACTCTTCTTCGGATTGAATTTTGCTTTGTTATACTCAGTCTCAGATTTTCTGTCAGTCTTATCTTGTTCTAATATTGTTGCTTCACAAAACATCTTAATAGCTGAAAATATAACTTTTCCCTCATTATATGTACTCAGAAAGCCAAAAATAATAACAACATGAAGAGTAAATTCAGCTAACACTTACTGATGATTGTTATGTACCCAACACTTATTTGCATTGCTGCATGTAATCCTAATTACATATAATGGTGTAGATTCTTTTCCCCATTGAGAAGATGAGAAACGTCAGGCACAGAAGACTCAATGGGCTGCATGTGGAATCTAATCTTGATCCCAGGTCTTATCACAGCAAATCCATACTCCCTAAACACTGATACATTAAAATGAATTGCATGCAATAGTTGGTATAGAGAATTTTGACAAATGAAAATACCAATTTCTTATTATTAAATTTACCATATGATACTCTGTATTTAAGATATGAAGTCATCCCAGAAGAAGGAATGCATCTACAGCCCAGTAACTGGTGAGGTGTCTAGTATCTGGATCCCAGGTCTTTTCTGTCTCTAGTAGACTAACCAGCAGAGCCATTGCTTTCCTTTGTTTCTTGGACTCAGTAGATTCCCCTCAAAGAAAACATCTAATTTAATAAAGAGCACATAAGAAGAAACAAAACGGCATAATGATTATTTTCCCATTGTTCAATATTCACCAGATAATCCTGTAATGAAGAGTAAGTGATGCTGGACACAAGTGTAGGATGTAGGGAGGAGTCTTTATTAGCCAAGCTTGGTGACAGCAGCTCCCACTGCACTCCAGGAACCACTGTGCCTCATGGTGGAAGTCAGGCATCTTTAAGCTTCCATTGGTGTGCAAGAACCAGAGTTTTTTCCTCAAACTATCCAATCAACGGACCACATTGTGCACATTACACATCACCCAATCAACTTAAGTGGCGTACAACACAAAGTATGCAATCAACTTAAGTTCAAACCACCCTGTAAGCTGAACAGCTAGCAAGTGTGTTTACAGAAACAGGTAGCTGTGATTAGCTATGCTCAGAATTTGGTCAAGTAACCAAAATGGAATCACATCTGTCGACTGCAAGGAGTGCTATCAACCAGCTGCAACACATCATAATCCATCCTGCAGCACAGAAGTGGCACTGAGTCTCACAGATTATTAAAAGCTTGTTTACATATTACTTGCTACTGTGCACATTTTAAATATTTCCTATAATATGTTTTATATTTAATTTCTATTCAAAGTAGGTCTCTAATGAGAGAGAAGGCAGAGAGACTGGAATGGTGCAATTCCAGGCTAATATATGAAACACAATAGTAAAGATCTTGCCATTTTCATCTTACAATAGCTCCATGAGCGTAAAGCCTATCACATGTACTGAAAATACGATTTTGGGCCTGGCGTGGTAGGCTAGTGGCCGTGCATGCATCAGGATACTATATGGACACTGGTTTGCATTCTGGCTGCTTCACTTCCCATCCAGCTCCCTGCTCATGGCCTGGAAAAGTAGTAGAGAATGGCCCAAAGACTTAGCACCCTGAACTTGTTTGGGAGATTTGGAAAAAGTTCCTGGCTCCTGGCTTTGGATTAGCTCAGCTCCGGCCGTTGAGGCCACTTGCAAGTGAACCAGCGGATGGAAGATGTTTTACTCTGTATCTCCCTCTCTCTGTATATCTGCCTTTATAATAAAAACAAATCTTTAAAACAAAAGTACGATTTTTTGTAAGAAAAGGTAACTTTGCTTTATTTACAAAAACCATCTTATTAAACTGCATACAGAATCTTTCCAATTCTTTTTTCAATTATGTGAATAAAAAGGAAAGCTAATACATTCCTTTTATATACTGACTTATTTACTAACAAATACACATTTCCTTTTCTTTCATTTATTCAACATAGATATGTATATATGTATATGTGTGTGTATATGTATATATATGTGTGTATATATATATATACACACACACACACACACACTAATAGGTGCAAGTAATTGTAATTGCCAGGCAAAATCATATCTTCGCTACAGGCCTTCATTTCTGCATTCTAGGCCTTGTTATACAACCATAGCGTGGTGGGTTTCTTTAAAAGATTTATTTATTTTTGTTTGAAAAGAAGATTTTTACAGAGAGAAGGTCTTACATCTGCTGTTCATCCCCAAAATGAAGCAAAGCCTGGAGCTGAGACAATCTCAATCTGGGAGCCAGGTGCTTCTTCCAGGTCGCCCACATGGATGCAGGTCCAAGGACTTCAGCCATTTTTTTGCTGTCCTCCCAGGTCATAAGCAAAGAGCCCAATCAGAAGTGGAGTATCTGGGACACTACCAGACTTCCTATATGGAATGCCGGCAACACAGGGAAGAGGATTAGCTTACTATGCCACTGCACTGACACCCAGCATGCAAATATTACCACACATGGGCAGGCCTGGACAATTCGTCAAGCTAACTCAAACTAAGCCTTTGAGTGCTGGAAGTTTCCTCTCTGTATAGAACATAGTATGATAGGGGTAGGGAGAGAACATAGAATTTGAAAACTGATAGACATGGTTTTTAAATTCCTGTTCTTTCACTTATTTAAAATACTTGACCTTGGAAATTTTCTTTAGCATCTCTGGGACTTAATTTCCCGGTCAGTACAAGGAAATTGTAAACAGGGTTTCAAAAGAAAGGCCTTGGAATATAATGCAACCAACTGTTCTAAAAATTCATCACATGCTCATTCTTTCTCACTGCACATCTTCCCTTTCTTTGCAGAAATGACTCTTTCGTGAATGCAATAGCATAACTGCAGCATAGATAACATTCAGACTTATAGAAACGCAAAGAGAAGTGAAGTTTGCTTTAGGGATATGATACAATGTAATTTCTGTGAAGCAGAAAAGAGTTGCCTGATAACATTTCAGTCCTAGTGCTTTTCCCAATCCATTTACACCTTCTAGATTAACAATATGTGATGTGTGACCAGGACAGTTGTAGTGTTCTTTGAGCCTCAGCTTTTTAACATGTAACAGAAGTACAATGCCTACTGATGGATCTGCACAAGAGTTAGACAGTTTCTGACTCCCAGCTCCTCAACCATCCCTAATGACAAGACAAAGCATCCACAAGTAATCAGATTTGGGGAAATAGATGAGATCCCTGTTTCTGGAAGCATTGTCAATTCTCAGAAGGGATAAAGAAAGCTATGTTAAATGTATGTAAAGAAATAATTCAACAAAAATTCTCTGTAAGAAAGTTAGGTTATGGAGTTAGTGCTTTGGCTCAACTGGCTGATCTACCACCTCCAAATGCTAACATTCCATATGGGTGCTGGTTCATGTCCCAGCTGCTCCACTTCCCATCCAACTCCTTGCCAGTGATCTAGGAAAATAATAGAGGATGGCCCAGACCTTGGAGTCCTGCACCTATGTGGGAGCCGTGGAATAAGCTTGTGGTTCCTGCCTTCGGATCGGCACATCTCTGGCCATTGCGGTCATTTGGGGAATAAACCAGGATATGAAAGATCTTATTCTCTATCATCTTTTTCTCTATCTCTCCTTCTCTCTGTACATTTACCTTTCCAATAAGAATAAAAAAATTAAAATTGTTTCTATTATTAATGTCATTTTATGATACATTTCCGTAAGGCCTGAAATTTTCCTTACAGCCTCCCCAAGGTCCCTCCCCCGATAAAATTCCCCTATATTATTACCATAGTATAATTCATTCTAAACAGTCATATGTCCATCATTGTGGACATGGACAATGGCAGAGAGTCCAGGATCCTGTTGTCAAGATAGAGGTAACAGTTTCATTGGGAGTCTATCTTTCTTCTAGAAATAGAGATGCATATCACATTGTATCCTCACATCCGGATATGATAGTCTCCATTGCACAGTTACTATATATCTCCTTAAAAGAAAAGCCACAATAAAAAAGCAACAAGTGGAAGAAAAATAGAAATTTACATTGACATGAAGCTTAATAACATGCTACTGGATATGATAGTCTCTATTACATAGTTACTGTACATCCCCTTAAATGAAAAGCCACAAAACAGAATCAACAACAGGGAGAAAAGAAGAAATTAGAATTGCCATGAAATTAAATAACATGCCACTGAATGACTAATGTGTCACTGAAGAAATGAGAAAGAAAATCGATACCTTTCTTGAAGAAAATGATGTTACAGTACAATCTATGAGTCATTGAAGAATTTAATCAGAACAAAGTGTTTTGAAGAGATGAAACTTAAAAAAATCAAAATTCATGAGATATAGTTTCTGCTGATCTTTGTTGGTGAGATATATCTCCTGTAGGCAACAAAAAGATGGGTTTTGTTATTAAATCCAGTCTACTAATCTATGATGTTTGATTGATGAATTTAAGCCATTTACAGTCAGGGTTAATATGAATGGGTGGTAATTTAATCCTGTCATTTTAGCAATGGATTATCAATTGATTTAGTCTTCTGTTATTTCACTGGGATGTTCTTCACATTTGCCTTTGGTTTTGGTGGGTGCTTTCTTTTTCTTTGTCAAGAGAACATCTAGAAGTATCCTTGTAGTGCAGGTTTGGAAGAGGCATATTCTTTTAACTTTTCTTTACTGTGGAAGCATTTTATTTCATTTTCAAAGACAAAAGAAAACTTTGCTGGGTACGTTATCCTGGGTTGACAAAATTTTGTTTTTATAATCTGAAACACTTCACTCCATTCTCTGCTGGCCTATAGAGTTTCCTGTGAGAGGTATCCTGTGAGTTTAATTGACATTCCTTTATATATCAATTGATTTTTTCACGTGCACATTTTAGGATCTTTTCCTTATGTTAGACTGAAGAGAGCTTGATTATCATGTGTTGTGGTGAAAATCGCTTTTGGTCAAGCCTTTGGGAGTTCTGTGCACTTCCCAGATGTTGCTTCCCAATTCTTTCACTAGGTTAGGAAATTTTCCTTTATTGTTTCATTGAATACACCTTTAATCCCAGCTTCTCTTTCTGCACCTTCTGGAACTCCCATAACTCTTGTATTTGGCCTTTTAATAGTGTCTTTCAGTTCTTGAGTACTTTTTTTAGCTTGACCCAGCTCTGCTTCCAGCTTTTTGTTTCCTCCTGGTGACAGGAAATGTCTTCCAATTCTGAGATTCTTCATTCTGTGTCCTTCATTCTATTTTTGAGACTCTCCCTTGTTCTTTCAATTTACTCCACTGTATTCTTCATTTCTGATACATCAGTTTTCATTTGATTCATTTTCTGTGAGACATACTCTTTTAAGCTTCTTGAAGTCCGGTATTACATGCTTCTCATTGTTGATAAGAAGTTTCATAACAAGAGTTTTGAATTCTGTATCCCCCATTTTCTCGATGTCTTTCTCAGTTAACTCTGAGGCTGGTAAAGGGTTTTGCTCCTTTGCAGGGGAGTCTTCAGTACTATTCATTGTGCCTCTGTTTCTCCTTTTGCTCTTTTGGTCATTGTACTTCTACTTCTAGATTCTTCTCCTTGGGGCAGGTTTCTAAGCTGTACCACCCACAGGTCCACAATTCGATTTTACTTATTGTGGTTGGCACATGGCTCATCGCAAGCAGTCACTTGTGCCACTCCTTCCAGCAAGTTCCACATCTGGGTTCTTATGTTAGACTTCCACCATGGTCTCCACAGCCCCAGCTCCTGGATCACCACTCTCCACCTCCTGTTATTTCATGCTGAGGATGCACAGTTGCCTGTATAACCTCTTTCCCACTTCCTGTTAGAGCAGGTCCCAGGATTAGGGAGACAACAGGTGTCCTATACAGCTAGATTGTTGGTGATACTGAGCTTGCTAGAACCTGTTGGCTATTAGGTCTGAGGGCCACACCGACCTATATTGACCCGTACAGTGCCAAAGTCAGTATTATTTTTCTGTTTGACCAGTGCAATGCACTGAGCTCAGTGAGTTCACTCTCAGCTCAGCGTGTGCTCAGCTCACTGTTGTCCCTGCAGTCTTAAATTCTTTGCCACACTGTACAAAATGGTGCATGACGTGTCAGTCTGAGGGCTCCCCGGACCTATCTTGGGTGAAACCTATAGGATGCCACGTTGTTACTGTTCCCTGAGCCAGAAATGAGTTCACTCCCAGCTCAGTGGAAGCTCAGTACTGTCCATAGCCTTTGCCTCCATCTACACAATGGTGCCTGAATCAGTTCTAGAGGACAAACTGGGCTGTGAAATCGAACCTGTTCCTATACCGCCCATCTGGAACCTGCTGCTTTGTCTGTTCCTGGTTAAATCAAACAGACCAGCAGGAAGGGCAGTTCTTTGGGTTCACTGCCTGAGCTCCCCCAGTGAAAGTCCCTTCCCACCTTGTTGCTGGTGGAGTTCTGGCCACTGGGGAAGTTCCAATCGCCACTCACTGAATGTCACTGAGTATTGATCATTGCAACACCACACCATTGACTCTGCTGCTTTACCATGTTTTTCCCTCTCCAGCTGCCCCTCTGCTGTCATTTTGTCCTCTCTTTTTTTCCCAGAATATAGCCCCTATGTTTCACATTGACTCATGTTTCTCCATCTGTTTAAATGTGTTCTTGCCCTATTCTGTCATCTTGATTTGAGGCTTCTGCATTCTTAAGTTCCTGATATAAATGAAATAGCAAAGGAAAAAGCAAACTCAAGCATCTCTCAAGTTCCTCTTGACAACCCCTCTGCTTGGCCAGTATATTTCCCTGTGCTTATCTCTCCTCTGCAGTAGACCTTGTGTCCACCGAGTGCTGTAGTTTCTCTTTGTTGCCAAAGCTCTTGAGAATCAATAAACCTTAAAAAAAGAAAGAAAGAAAGTTATGCTTCTAGAGAGTAGTTACCTAATGGATGAACAGTATTATTTTTTATGTATTAACTGCCCATCATGTTTGACAAGATATTTGGTAGAATTTAGAGTCCACTCATATCACTTACTATGTGATATGTTAAGTTAAGGGAATGTTCACCACGATAGTTTCTTTACATGATCAACTCATTTAATTACACCCTCTGAGACAGATTGTTCTGGAAGATGGATTGTTCTAACTAGCAGTGTTTAATTGTTCTAAGCAGCAGTGTTTGATAAACATACATCCAGAAACGTATAGGAGATGCCTGCATCACTACCAGCTGCATTAAGTTTTCTGGATGTGTGTGTGCTGTTTCATTTCTGCTCTTTTTTAAGCCTGGCTTTTAAGTGAATGTATCCAATTATACATGAACTGAGTCCTGCGGCAGTTCTGGATGTGCTGACCTTGATGCCTTTTTTGACAGGGGAGTGCATCTGCTAAATGTTAATGGATGTTATTGTGACCGTAGGCAGCAACTGTACATTCCATTCCAGAGATGTAATCATGACAACAAGGTGTCCAAACAACAGACAGAATCTTCACTCTTCAGTAACCTGAGATGGCATGTTTTTCATACTCTGAGAATTCTTCCCCTACTCCCCCTGTCACCCCTTCAGGTTTTGTAGCAAGCTGAATTGTAGGAGCTCAGACACGTACTTTGTCATTGCAAGTGGAACTGAGACTCCATCCATGACCCATATCACATCCCTTAAATGTTAATAAAATTATTTTATCCAAAATGGAGGTGGGCAGCTCTGCATATGGAATAATCACAGAGAAAGGCACCACTTTACTTAATTGTTTTGTACTTCAAAATCAAGTGACCATTCTGACCATCCCTCCCCGACCCTGAAACAAAAAAGGAATCATATGCAAACATTAAGCTCCAAACTCACTATGTAGCAGCATGTGCGAGCAATTTTCCTCATTTATTTGTTTGCTTCAGAATTTTGAAATATAGTCTGCAGTTGATGTCTTTCTTTTCCAAGAGGCCCCTGTGTGGGAGAGGCCCTTTTCTGAGGTGCACCAGGGAGTCATGTTTCATCAGATATTCACAGGGTTTTCACAGTTTTTCCCATATTTTACCAATGTAAACACAGTTATTGTTTGGTTATCTTCTGCTGCATAGAGAAGATACAAAACATAGAGACTTCAAGCATGAACGGTCACTTATTATTTGTCCTGATTCCACAGGTTGGCTGGGCTGTCTTGCTTCAGTGATCTCAGTGGCAATGGTTAAAACCGGCCTCAACTTCTGAAACCAGAAGTTGACCCAGGCAGCTGGCTGGGAGCCCAGCTGGAGTTGGATGAAAGGGAATCTCAGTTCTTCAATGGATGGACCCCTGTACGTGACTGCTAAAATGCCTCACTGAATGGCAACTAGAACTCAAGGGAGAGTGTTCTCAGAAACAAAATGGAAAATGGAAAGCCCCTTAATGCATGGGCATGGGAAGACCACATTTCTGCTATTCTCTTTCATTGGTGAAAAACAAACACATCGCTTTTTGGCTTTTTGGCTAAGATCATGCGTAAAAACAAACACACAGTCAACACAGCTTCTCAGAAGGTAGTAACAGGCTGTTTCTCCTGATGGGATAGAGAGAGATGAAGTCCCACTCCATGCAACTAGGAAGAGTAGGAGGTACTTTGCACCATCTTTGGAAACATGACCTACCATAGGCACCAATCTGAATCACTGTTTCTCCCAATTCCTACAACTCTCCTTCCCCATTATCTACTTCAAGCTTCTATTGCAAATCTTCCCCCTCTTTCTCTCACCCTCATTGAAAGGCAGCCAAACTTTGCCCCCTCCTAGACACCTGTAGCCTGTTGAAGCATCCTCAGGCATCAGTCATCCACACTTGTAAATTAAGTGCTATTCGACGCAATGACAGGAAGTTCAAATTAAATTTACTGGATGTGTACCCGGTGCTATGGCTCCCCCTGCAAGCACCGGATCCCATATGGGTGCCAGCTTGTGTACCAGATGCTCCATTTCCCATCCTGCTCCACGACTGTGGCCTGGGCAAGCAGTAGTGGATGGCCCAAAGTCTTGCACCCTGCACCTGCATGGGGGACTTAACAGAAGCTCCTGGGTCCTGGCATCAGATCATCTCAGCTCTGGCCTTTACAGCCATTTGGGGAGTCAACCAACAGATGGAATATCTTCTCTCTTTTTCTTCTTCTTCTTCTTCTTCTTCTTCTTCTTCTTCTTCTTCTTCTTCTTCTTCTTTTTCTCCTTCTTCTTTTTCTTCTCTTTGTAAATCAGCCTTTTCGATAAAAATAAATAAATCTTCAAACAAAAAATACGTTTACTGAGTGTTCAGTATTTACTTACTTGTGTGGTAATCATAATACTTAGTTTATGAAAAATTGGCTCTGTAATGAAAGGAAGGAAATTATATGAGGTTAGATGTCAACATCTTGGAAACCTTGCACATCACAAACAGTTTTCATAGATGAATCATTTTCTTTTTGGAAAAACCACTTTATGGGAGGCAGCATAATTCACACTTTCAAATCATCAATGTCAAATTTACAGAACAGAAATAAGATTTTTTAGAGGTGAACTTTTTGATCTTTCTATTACATACATTACTAAGATTCAGAGACTGTTTTAAATTTTTCTAGCAATAATGTACATGCTGAAATTGCAAAGATAATGATGTTGACAACAATGACAGCAAATGATGATAATGATGAGGATGTTGTCAACAAGGAATGTGAAATTAGGTTCTTTGACTTAAAAAGCTAGAATAGGAAAACACAGAGGTAACTTTATATACTTATGATAATGTAAATATTTATCCATGGCCATCAAATATAAAAACATTAGGAAAGATGGTCAAAATTGGATTTGTCCCAAAGACCTTGCCGCTTACATGGAGTCATATTTCCCAGGATTTTAATCTTGCAGACTCCTATTCACCTACTCAACTCACTTTCAGATTTATAAAATCGGGAGTGTGCTAAGGACACTGCTATTTGCTTATGTTGAACTTCAAAGCAAATTTTAACACATTCTAAATGATGAAAATTATTATGAGTAAGATTAAAAGTAATTACAAGGGCTGATATTATGGCATGGTGGGTGAAGCTGTCAATTGTGATGATAGACAACATGTCACATGGCACCAGCTCAAATCCTGGCTGTTCTACTTCTGACCTAGCTCCCTAGGGACTCATGGCCTGGGAAAGCTGCAGAAGATGGCTCACATTCTTGAACCACTGCCCCTCATGTGGGAGAACAGGAAGAATCTTCTGATTCTTGTCTTTGGTCTAATCCAACCCTGGTCATTGTGGCCACTCGGAGAGTGAATCAGCAGATGGAGGATCTTTCTCTATGCCTCTCCTTCTTTCTCTGTAACTCCACCATTCAACTAAGTAAATTTTTAACTTTAAAAAAGTAACTACATGGACCAGCATGATGGCCCCTGTAGTTACTTTATAGAGTTGGCATCCCATAAGGGTGCCAGCTCTAGTACTGGCTGCTCCAATTCCTTTCTTTTATATATTTATTTTATTGTATTTTAAATGTTGTTTATATAGTTGAGAAGCATGATTGCACATATGGGCCATTGATTAGCATGGGGAAGGTTGAGGTATGGAGGAAGGAGAGTGGGACAAATGTTTCCATTTTTTTTTCCTTCTGCATCTGTGGGGCAGGGCGGGGATGGGGGCAATGAGGAGGTGCTGCTCCTTACTGCCAAAATACATCAGCACCCAGGGATAGATGACAGACATTTGATGTCATTTTAGAGTCCCTGATGTGGGGAAGAGTATTCTGAGGGTGTTACTGGGATAGTTATGATAGTTCTTAAAAATTCTTGATTTTGTGTTCAAGGGTTGAGAAAATCTTTCCAAGGCCTATTGGTTGACAAAATCTATCTTAGAGAATTCACATACCCAGACACTTACTGCCAAAGCTTGACCAAGACAGATGTCCAACGTTTTCTGCTTTCTGTCTTCTGACATAGCACTCGGTGTCCCCTGCTGGCCTAGATGAGCTGACCATCATGTCCTCTGTGTACATCTGGGCATGCTGCCTACTGCACAGGCATCAGCAACTGAGGAGGCTCAGGCCCAATATGTGCATTCCAAGGTTGGACCACATATTCTGTAATTGTCCCTGTGGCTGGAGTTTGAGTCCAATGGCCTAATTGTGGAAATCTCGAAGACACTTCATCTAGGGTGATCCCAAACATGATTCTTTTTTCTTTTTCTTTCTCTTTTTTTTTATTGATTACATTGCATTATGTAACACAGTTTTATAGGCACTGGGATTTCCCCCCCAACCCCAACTCCCCCCTGCCCCAGTGGATTCCTCCATCTTGTTGCATTACCACAGATCAAATTCTTTCATTGCAAGCATCCACCAGGCATAAAGTTGAGCATCTTATTGTCCAGATAAGTTCATCAGCCAAACATGATTCTTCCATGTGCTTGCTAGTGTGGGGTTCAGTTCAGTCCATCACCTGCATCAACTTATGTACATACTGGTGAATGCAATTGCCTGGTCAGTCCTGCCCTCAGCCCCATCTCCCAAGCAAACCTATAGGGGCTGTAGTACATACTAGTGAATGCAGTTGCCTGGTCAGTTCTGCCCGCAGCCCCATCTCCCAAGTAAACCTAAAAGTGCTATAGCCTATCCCAACTCAGCCTGTCACAAATCCAGCCCTTATGTATACTAGTGGGAATTGCAGCCTAGTCAAGGTGACTTCCAATAACCTCTACCAGGCCTGCACCCGGCCCTGGTTCCTTCATATTCTTGTATGTGTAGCAATCCTGTCTGGCCAGCCAACATCCCACTCATGGGTGCTGCAGTGTAGCTCAGCCCAACCCACCCCCAGAATCAGCCCACACATATGCCAACATTTGCTGCCTTGACCAACCTGGCCCACTCCAGCCCTGGCTCTTATGCTCAACAGTGGGAGCTACAGCCCAGCAGAAGAGTGCTCCAAGTTCCCCTACTAAGCCCACTCCCAGTTCCAGATCTTGCACTTGCCAAGTGGTACTGTGGTCCAGCCTGACTTGACTTATACCCAGTCCTGGAACTTGCTAGCGTATGCTGTGGCAAAACCTGGCTGGCCCCCACTTATTCTGGCTCGTGCATTTGCCACCAAATGTGGTGGCCTGGCCTAGTCTAGCCTGCCCTTCTCCAACAAACCCAGCTCACATGCAGGCCAATGGGTGTTGCAGTCCTGCCCAGCTTGGTCTGGCCCCAGTCCCAGTTCTCCACTCACCAGTGGGATTTCCCTACCAGTGAAATTTCTCTACTAGGCTTACCCCACCCCCAGCTACAGACCTTGTTTGTGCTGGTGGGTGCTATGGCACAGTCTGGCATGATCCTCCTCACCTCAACATTCACCAACAGGTGCTGTAGCCTGGCTACCTGGCCCCCAGTCCCAGCTTATACTGGTGAGTGCTGCAGTTTAGCCAAGGCCAACAAATCCCCAGTCCAGTCTCTCATATGAACTGGTGGTTGTTGCAGCCTGACCCAGTCCAACCTGCACCTCATTTTGGCTCTCACACCTCCCCAGCTGTGCTGCAGACTGGTGCAGCCTGGTCCATCCCCAGACCTGACCCACAGGTATGCTTATACATGCTATAGCCCTGACTGGCCTGTGTTATCCCCAGCCTCAGCTTTCACACTCACCAGAGGCAATGGAGGCCTAACAGGTGAGTTCCCCCAAGTCCCCAGGCGAGCTCCCAGCCTTCCCCACCTTCCCCACATACCTTTAAAAAATAATAACAGAATAGGCAATTAACACAAATTTGGTATTAATCAGGTCCAAAGAAGAATTAAGCTAAGGAACTGGATGTATTCTATCCATATCCACGGGTGTTAGTAAAATAATTGTAAATTGTCAAAAGATTTTCATATTAAAGGATACTTCTCACCAAAGATTTATTTGTTCTTATCAGAAAGGTGGATTTATAGAGAGAAGGGGAGAGAGAAAGAAATATCTTCCATCTGCTTGTTCACTCACCGCATTGGAGCAGCTAGGAATGAACTGGTGCCCATATGTGATTCTGGTCTTTGTAAGGTGGAGAACTAGCCAATTGAGCCATCATACCAGGCTCTGAGGAGCACATATTTTAGAAAAAGGAGGAAAATTGGAAAGATTCATTTTCCAGGTTATGTGTGTCTACATTATTTAAAATTTTACTGTAACAACAACACGTATTTCTGTCATGTCTTAGAGTTCTAAAAATGGGGCTTCTAGGAATATTTTCTTAGTAAATAGACCCCCAGTCAGTTCTCTCTACTGGGTTCAGGCAATTTTCCTTTTCCCACTTTCTTTTTTTTTTTTCTCTTTTGTGTGAGATATTCAAGTTTCAGTTATAGCTCTAAACTCTGCTGTGATTTATAAATTTTCTCTAATGATTGTGCATCTAATTTTTATAAGAATGTATGCATTTAAATTTTTTTTCATGCTACAGTTCCATAGGCTCAGGGATTTCCCTTCCACCCTCCCCATTTCCCAGCCCCTTGCTTTTTCCTCTATAGTATTGCAGTAGTATAGTACTTCAGCAACAGTCACAAAGGTTTGCACTAAAATATGCAAGAACTGTTACTTTGTGTACTGTTCTGTTTTGTAACTGAACCCCATTTTCATTTGGAGTCCCAGTCTTCTATAATAGCTATGATGTCTCCAATTCAAGTAAGTCAGATCTTTCTTGCTTTGCCTAGTCAATTTGTAACAAATTTAATTTATACCTTACCTCCACTCTCTAATTTTCCAAAAGCGTCTAAATTTGCTAGGCTTATGTGTGCCTTGATCTTTACACTCCTTTCTGATATCACCCAAGATATGTGAACTCCTATATAAATTTCAAATCATGATCACACAATCCACCCCCACCCCTCCCTCTTTCTGACCAGGAGACTGGTCCAGAACTATAGTGATCAAATAACGTTTGTGCCATGGTGGGAACCCAAGAAGTGACTTTTTTTTCCATTCTGAGGGATGCAGGAAATTGAGTAGGGCCACTCAGGCTTTCTCTGACTCACACGATAAAAGCAACTGCTACAAGAGAAAAAATACGCTAACATTATGAAGGGGAAAATCATGTATGCAAGAAGCCTTCAGAAAGCTTCTAGACAATGTATATTATAAAGAAACTGTACATAATTCCAAAGGCGTATGAACCGAAATAAACTTAATTTTTTAATTCCATTTCCATGAGCATTTTAATATGTCCTCATATTTGGCTAAAGTGTATGAAATTTCCAACATTAAATCAGGTTTTTGCCTACAGAAAAGCAATAGTTTCATATATCTAAATCTAATAGAATAATGCATGTATTGAATTGAAAGAAAGGGACACTCTTCATTTTGTTATTGGCCTGTGCTTTCCCTCTCTCCCTTCTCCTTTCAGATCTCAAGGTTAACATCAGTCAAGTACGTAATATGACTGTTCCTGCTATCCTTTTAGTCCCAGAAGGAGTACAGAAGCACAGAGCTATAGGGACAGGTTTTCTTGGTAGAATGCCATAATGAGGGTCAAATTTTCTGTCTGGTTCCCAAGACCAGGGCCATTACTGATGATAGAACCTTGGATGAGCCACTCCCCCATTCTGGTAGCCTGAATTGATTACCAGCTAAAACTGGGAGCCTGCTCAGTTATCCAGAAGTATTATGGAGACCCAGGAGACTCAAGCTGAGCAAACATTCTGAATTCTCACCAAAGAAGCTCTGTTACGGTCAATAAATCATTTTTAACCGATGTTAATCTGTGAGAACAACAGAATACTGCACATTGTATTCCAAATGGCTATTATTTATGAAAAGTCAAAATGTACTTAATGAAGCACAAACAACACCCTGGGAAACTTGGATTCTTGCCCTCTGTATAACTAGTGAAGCACATGTGAACCAGACCTCTTCATGTGCTGTGTGTTGTATTGTGTTGTCCTTGTGTTGTCTGCTTTGATTCTTAAAGCAAGCCTACAAGGCTGTGCCTATTATTTCAGTTTTTCTTGCATTTCACTAATTGAATCTCATATGAGCCAACGCATTTTTTGAGACATTGTCAGGGTCATGTTTTCAAGCAGTCTGTGTTAAACCACTCACAATGGTTGCTACATGGCAGAACCCAGAATTCACCTGCAGCCTTGCTATTTCACTAGTCTGCGTTCTTCCTGCCACCCCATCCCCCACTCCAGACCTTTGGTGTAGGGCTAATTGAGTTCCTCATGTGTCCAGTCCTGGATCTCTTAGGCCAACTGCAAGTTGACATATCTGTGGTCACCACCAATCAGAAACCAGGAAACGTTGCTGAGTGTATAACTGTGTATAACACAGCGTGGTCAGAGGGAGTACAATGAGAGAAGATGTGGATTCCAGGGGGATGCCTCATTTGCTTAAAAACTGAAACTGGAATGCTGGAGCTGAACACACTAAAGAAGGATTTCTCTGGTGTAAGGTGGCTCATCTGTCAAAAATTCAGCTGCACTTTTCAAGCAACAGTAAAGCACAGCTGAAAGTCAAATGAATTGTGAGAACTATACGATGCTTGATGTTACTTCATTATCAGTTGCACATTCACAAACATGTCAGAATTGAAAAAGAACAGTTTAATAAAACTGTAAGCATGGATTAAATATTCTTTTGCTTGATTCTGTCTTTGTAGTCATCCTCTAGCTCAAATTGTAAGTTGATTTTCTCGTACAATTGTGGATCATCCCCTTGTTCCTCATCAAACTCTCTTGGATCCATAATAGATGAAGAGACGAACGCCTCATCAGTATGGAGTGAAACTGATTCCTTCAGCTGTCTGGAACAGATCCTGCTTGTTGCTTATTTCTCTCTCTGTGTGTGTGTGTGTGTGTGTGTGTGTGTGCTTCTGACTAAAGCAACTCTGCACTTTCCTATTTACTGTTTACATTCTCTGGGGGTTTCTCACTTTTCTCTTGTTCAGATCTTTGGCAAATAAAGTATAATTTAAGTGGATATAGGAAATCGTGCTTGGTCTGCTTTCTTGGAAAGTTCTTGAAGTAATATGGTCTTGATGTCAATTTCTGACTGAGGAGTAGTTGTTAGAGTTTATAAAGACAGGCTATGACATTTGATAAATGACACATAAGATTCTAGAGCTATAAGTTCAAGAATAAAAGAGAGCCGCAAGGTCAATATAGGGGATGATACAGGCAGCTGATGTTAAAATTTTGACAATCTATTTCAGAAATTTTTTTCTATTTAAGAAATGTGTTTTTATTATTTAGGATATCCTTTTGTGTTTATTCTTTATTCTTTTATTTGTACTTTTTTACCAAAAAATATAAAAATATATACTCATAAAAGTATACATAATTAGGGGTACCAGTAACAGATAGTATTTAGATCCATGTACATACTGTTCCATGTCCAAATTAGGGTACACACATTTATCTCTTCAAATACTTATCCTTTTCACAATGAAAATATTCAAAATCCTTCCCTCTTTTATTAGAAAAGATTTATTTCTTTTCCTTGAAAGTCAGAATTACACAGAGAGGCACAGTCAGAGAGATCTTCCATCCATTGGCACTGCCTCAAATTATTACAATGGCTGGAGTTGGGCCAGTCTGCAGCAAGGAGATTGGAGCTTCTTCCTGGTCTCCCACATGGATGCAGGGCCGCAAAAACTCAGGCCGTCCTCCGCTGCTTTCTCAGGCCATAAGCAGGAAACTGCATTATAAGTGAAACAGCCCGGATGACAAACTGGGTCCATATGGGATGCTGGTGCCACAGGTGGAGGCTTAGCCTGTTATGCCACTGCACTGGCCCCACCATTCCTGTTTTTATTTATCTTTTTTTTTTTTTTTAGAAAAAAAAATACAATACAACATCCTTAACACTAATCCACTTTACTTGCTCATTCTTATATTGTCCCAGCTTTGGTTGTTTTATGGGGCATTTTTTACCCAAGAGTCTGCTTGTATGTTGCTCATGAGTTTAAGCTTCTACAACCTCTCTTGAATGTCGGTATTATTTTTCCTTAACAAATGAAAAAGTTCAAAAAACAAACTGGTAACTGAAGGAGGCTTTTTCACTCACTCCTTTCTTTTCCAAACAACTTTTACAACCAACCAACCCCTGAGAGCAGCCCTGGCAGTCAGGGGCATCATTTGCAGACATTAAGACCCACCACCTGTCCCTACTGTGACTCATAATACAAACATAGCCCCTCTGTGTGGCCTGTTTCCTAGAACTCGAAAATATACCCGCCAGCTGGTATCTCCCCCTGTGAGAGGCCTCTCTGTGTAAGAGCCCCTTTCAGGAGGTGGGCTGGATAAGTCACAGTCCAGAGAGCCTTGCTGAGTTTTTAGAGGGCCTTCACAAACTTGCATTTCTTGCCAGATGTGTTCGCCCTGAATGAATCACCCTTTCCTAGATTCCCTGTAATTCCATTACCGATCAGGCTTCTGCCACAAAGATCCTGCCTCTACCGGCAGCCAAGCTGGCCCTTCTTCATAGATACCTGTGTTCCACTGAAGGATTTTTAGGCCTCAACCATCCTCACTTTTAATGTAAACGATGCTTGACTCAGTGATAGAAAGCTTGCTACCATGGGTTTTTGTTTATTTGTTTTTGGTTGCTTGTTTGCTTTTTAAGTAGTCTTTAGAAGGGTCAACCCAACAGCATATCATGCTAATCCTCAGCCTGCAATACCATCATCCTATATGGGTGTGGGTTCATGTCCCAGGAAACCCACTTCCAACCCAACTCCTTGCATATACCCTGGGAAAGCAGCAATAAGAGGGCCAACTCCTTGGGCCCCTATACTCCCGTGTGAGACCCATAAAAGCTCTTGTCTCCTAGCTTTGGATTAGTTCAGCTCTGGCCATTGTGGCCACTTGGGGAAGTAAACCAGCAGATGAAAGATCTCTCTTTGTCCCTCCCTCCCTCTGTGTAACCGCCTTTCGAATAAAAATACTGCCTTTCAAATAAAAATACGAGATATCTAGTTTTTTTAAAAGTCTTTAGAAAGAAGTGAGGTCATATAAATCCTCAAACTTATTATCTTGAAGAAGACTGCAACCCATTCACAATATCATAACTTTGTATAAATGATTTAGAAAATTGTAGAGTAAACAGGAAGTAACACACAATTTGACATGTTGACCAGCGAGTGCAGAGTCTAAAAGAATTTCTTGGTTGTTCCATTCCCATTGTGACCATCTAAGCAAGGAGTTGGCAAATTCTTTTCAACAAGGGGGCAGATATAAATATTTTCGTCTTTTGGACTATCTAAGCTTCTTTCACTTATTCGACTCTGCTGTTGTGGTACTAAATAAAAAGGCCACCAGAGACCATACATAAATGATTGCGTATAGATGTGTGCCAATAAAGCTTTATTTACAAAAACAGAGGGACTGATGGATTTGAGCCATTAACTTGTAATCTAGTAGCTGGTGTAATACATACAAAAAAATTGAATTATGCCTTTCAGCCAGAGTCATCATCTTCCAGTAATTGGTCAAGATGACAAACACACACACAAAGGGAAAGAGGAGAGATACCTGTTATATGTTCTCCAGGCCTTTTAGGCTACATACATGTGCATTTACTGGAAAGGTGACATTGTAGACATCAAGGGAATGGATACTGTTCAAAAAGGAATGCCCCATAAGTGTTACCATGGCAAAACTGGAAGAGTCTACAGTGTTATCCAGCATCTGTTGGCATTGTTATAAACAAATAAATCAAGGGCAAGATTCTTGCCAAGAGAAGATATGCACATATTGAGCATACTAAGTAATTTTAAGAGTCGAGATAGTTTCCTGAAACAAATTAAGGAAAATGATCAGAAAAAGATGGAAGCCAAAGAAAAAGATACCTGGATTCAAGTGCTAGCCCACTCCACCCAGAGAAGCCCACTTCATCAGAACCAGTGCTGAAGCCATTCCCTAGGAATTCAATGCATAACAGGTGAAAGAAAAATAAAGGCCTGTTGACTTTAAAAAAAAAAAAAGAAAGAAAGAAAAAGAATCACGAGGGATGGAAGGGCTTGGGAGCACATATACCTGCATTTCAGATCAACCAGTAGTGAAATCGTAAGTGCTGGTTGAGATTTGGAGCTTTTATTCTTTAATTCAATGCCTCTCATTCACTAACTCACCTTGTAAATGGACCTTTGCCATTAATTAGTATTCAATATTTTTCACTGGACTTGATGCTGAGGTTACACTGTGACCTATAAATTGCTACAATAGCTTTTAGAAGAATCGTTATCTCTTCACAAGTGAAAGGGATCCAGGACGCTAGCCAAAAATGGGGAAAAGGAAGAGTTTTCTTTTCCTAGACCTTGGCACCAGTCCTATAAATAACTCTTTAGTAACAGTGCTCAGAAGCAATTATGCCAAACTGTCCACCTGCTGCTACTGCAAAGTGCAAACATAAATAACACTTCGATTTGTTTTCCACTTGGCAGTATTATTTGACACCTTCTAACGAAAAAAACAGGTAGCTAATATTATGTTTATGGTAGAATAGAATTTTGAATTTTAATGTCAGATGAAAAATAAAACTAATAGGAAATACTAATGAATGTTATTTTCTGTTTTCTTCCATTTATCTCAGCGTTTATCTAATTATACTAATACAGTTTGACCTGCAAGACCGGGAAACTTACCTTTGACATTTAAACCACTGGCCGGACCCAGTGAGGTAGCATAGCAGCTGACTTCCTCCCCTTGCACATACCAGAATCCCATATGGCCACCAGTTCTAATCCTGGCAGCTCCACTTCCCATCCAGTTCCTTGCTTGTGGCCTGGGAAAGCAGTTGAGGACTGCCTAAAGCCTTGGGACCCTGCACCCATGTGGGAGACTCGGAAGATACTCCAGGCTCCTGGCTTCAGATCAATGCAGCTCCGGCCATTATGGTCACTTGGGGAGTGAATCAATGGACAGAAGATCTTCCTCTCTGTCTCTCCTCCTCTCCATATATCTGACTTTCAAATAAATAAATAAATTTTAAAAATAAATAAATAAATAAAACCATTGGCTGTAATTTGCATATATATTGCATGAGTCTGACTTTGCTTGCCTTTTATTTTACTGGATATTTAGAGGGAGGTTGTTTATTTCTTAATAGTTACATAAAAGGATATTACCCTCCATTGAATTTTCTTTTCAGACAAACTTTAAGCCTTGTGCATCCATGTTGGGCCAGATCCACATACTTCTCTTGGATCATTTTGCCCTCATTTTCTGGACTCAGTTGAAGGTTCCAGGATGTGGAGTGTATATAGCCTGCAAACATCGTTGGGGATGGGAAGAATTCTGGTCTCCAAATTTCTTGTCCAAGTAGCAATTTGCTGAGACATCTCTCCCTATTCCACCCGTTGCTTACTCATCTTCTATATCAGTGGCTCCATGGACTTTGGAATTAATCATCCCAAGTGCACAGTCCTTTGTAAACAAGTCCACCTACTGTCTCTGTAGCAGGCTTCTTCTGATTACCTAGGAGCATTTCTGGGCGAGTTCTCCATTTATTCACAACAACAATATGTGATTGGGGGCCTCACAATAACCACCTTCCCTGGCACATATCTTTGAAGGCCAGAGATTTACTACATCTTTATATGCTTGAGTCATTCTACAGCTCATTTCCTTCTTAGATTTTTTTCTAAGTCTGCCACCTGGTGAGTCACACATACGCCATGTATTCCTCAGTTTTCTTCCAAAAACATCTTTTCATGCTTTCCCTGGGACTTTTAGCATCTGTTTTTATCCATAGCCTCCTAGTATGTCTTCTGGACATGGCTTAGATTTTGCTCCATAAATTCATGTACCTCCTCACTGCCACCCCAGTATTGGTTGGAAGAGCACAGCACAGGCCCTTCAGTAATTCTGGTAGCACTTATCTCTATCTTAGGTAACAGTCCATATTGCCAGTAGATATTATAGTTTTAACCCACAGGTGGTATGTTTATTTCAAAATTATTCTGGGGGTTGTGAAAACGTCTCACTGTAATTCTTATCTATTTATATTGTTCCCCTTATGCTTGGCCTTTAAAAAAGCAATAATTTATGAAAAACATACAGCCAGTTTAATGAAACTGGTTGGGGAAATCAGCATGTTTTGCTTGTCACGAGAGGCAATATTTGGGCAAGGATTACTGGCAATGCCATTTACCTGGTAGCTTTTCTGCTCAGTTCCTCGCTCCTCCTGGCATACTCTTTGTCATCCTGCATGTGATATTCCCCTGCAGAGGCCCTTTCTCTTAGAGGCAAGCAGAACATTTTGACAAGGCTGATTTAATGCAGCTGGTACACAAAGGCAGCTTTAAAATGTCAGTGCTGAATGTCAAAAGGCTGGTTTTTATTACTAAGCTATGTGTACAACAGCCATAACTGACCCTTCCCCTAGCCCTGACCTCCCTTCCAATGAACAGACCAGCTTTTCTCAAAACATTTTCCACTTCCAATGTCTGTGGCCAGCAAGTCTCTGTGGAAACTGGGCTGTTTTGCAGGCACTCTTTATCCAGTCAGCTTCACAGTGGAAACTCTTCCATGAGATTTTCCCGACCATTCTGCATCTTAATGAGACCACTGGCATTGCTATTGCCTCTGATTTATATAGTCTAGGGCAGGAAAGGAAGATTTATGATTTCCTGCTGAGCTTTTTCCTTTATTTTCTGAAGTAATGTCAATTCTTGAAGATGGCTTTGCGTACTTTGTAATCAAGGTGCAGAGTGCAGACTCACTCTTAGTAGTGAGTCCTATACTTTCTCTGAAATAATATACTAGCCAGGGCTTCAAAAAGGAATCTATACTGCATTGCATTTATTGGCTGCTACATAATACAGTTTTTGACTGATGCACTTTAATAATTTTCTGATGAAAACATGTCTTTAATCTTGATTTTTATTGCACAAATTATACATATTTATTTTTGAAAATACAAACAAAAAAATTTTATTGGCATCTCATGTATTTTATTAATTTCAGTGTGCATATGTAGATTTAAGTAGTCAGTTTTTCCCCAACAATTGTAACTTTGTTGCAATATTTTTCCCACTTAATCTGTCTTAGACTTGCTATTATCAATGTGACTTTCAAATGAAGAAAACTTGTAAATTTTTCTCTAGATTTATGCAGTATTTTGATATTTGGGAGTCATACTGAGATTTAGCTATCCATTCAATTGGTAAAGATGAAAATATCTTAGGTATGTCAATGAATATCTTACCTATTCATATTCTAGTTGGGTGGATCGGATCAAGTTACTTAACTGTTCTAAGTATTAATGTCCTCATGTGCATAATGGGTATAGTAATACCTATCTCAAAAAGTTGTGAAAAGAAAAGTAAAATGTGAGTGTTGCCTGAGTGTTTGAACTTGATACATGTCAACTTCCTTTCCCCCATGCCATTGCCTCCCCTTCTTAAGTTCATTTACATATCTGAAGACATACTAAGGACCATCTAATCCATGTGGCCCACAGATCGGAATTTATTTGCTCAGAGGGCAGAATCACAAATTGGTCACTGACACCAACAGAAGCTGATTCGTTCATTTGCTCAGCAACTACATATTTGGTATCTTCTGCATGTCAGGCAGTATTCTAGGTGTTAAGACTATAGCGACCAAACAAATGAAGGAACATTTAGTATTTAGCATTTATATTCCAACTGGAGGGACACAAGAAACAAATGGCTATCTAATAATATATTAGTTAATGGGAAACTTTAATGTAGTAGATAAGGTTTGAGGGTTTAATTTTCAGTGGTATAAGCATACTCAACACCCCCACAAAGTGATTCCATAAGCAAACAGGTTGTCTGGGCATCTGAACTTCATAAAGAATATCTGTAAACTTCTCTTATGTCTACTCCTTTACTAACAATAGTCATATGTTGTGCCATTCAAAAATGGTTATTGAATGCCTATCATACACCAGGCACTGAAGATATACACAAGGGTCAAAATACCCTTAGACCTCAACTTTCTGTTACTGTCTAGGTTCTGGGGTTAAGATGAAAAGTAAAGCAAAAGTTTAAAAATAAAACTTAACTATAAAACAATAAATACTAGGAATAATATGAAACAGAGTAAGGACTAGAAGTAACTTTTGAGGTGCTTTAAGAGTCAGGAGAGAGTCAAGGCAGCAAAATAGGGTAAGGATACATTTAAACAGATAGAGAATCATTAGCCAGGATGAAGCAGAGCGGGCACATTTCAGGAAATAGGAGAGGACAGGCCAATGGCAGAGGGGAACATGCAGACTGACAGACACAGGAAGGCAGCAAAAATAACACTGGGATTGCAGTGACCAGATATCCCACTGGCAGACAGCAGCAATCTGAGCTCCACTGGCAGCTGGAGCTCCACCAGCAGCCAGGTCCAAATAGATTCGGGTAGCCCTCAAACCTAATGGCCAACAAGTTTTGGCGGGACCAGCACCACCAACAGCTTAGTTATTTAGGACACCTGGTATCTCCCCAATCCTGGGAACTGCTCAAATCGGAAACAGGCAAAAGATTGTACAGGAAACAGTGCAGCCACAGCACAGGATCACAGGAGGTGGAGAGACAAGCCAGGAGCTGGGACTATTGAGTCCACGATGCACACTAATACAAGAATCCAAACCTGAAACTCACTGGAGGGAGTGGTGCAAGTAACTGCATGCAAAGAACCGTGTACCAAATGCAGTAAGTGAAATCAAACTGTAGACTTCTGGGTGACAAGCTTAGAAACCTGTCGTAAGGAATAAAGCTTGCTAAGCAGAAGTGTAATGACCAAGAAGAGCAAAAGAAGAAATAGAGGCACAATGAATAGCACTGAAGACTCCCCTGTAAAGGAGCAAAACCCTTTGACAATCTCAGAGTTAACTGGCAGATACATCGAGGAAATAGAGGATAAAGAACTTAAAAACCTTGTTATAAAACTTCTTATCAACGAGAAGCACATGCAGGAACTTAAGGGATATGTCACACAGCAAGTAGCAATACTGAAATAAAATCAACCTGAATTATTAGAAATGAAGGCCACAATGGAGCAAATTACAAATTCAGTGGGAAGTCTCAATAATAGAATGAATGAGGCAGAAGAAATCATCTCAGAATTAGAAGATATTTCCTGCCGCAATGGTGAAAAAATCAAAAAGCTGGAAGAGGAACTAAGCCAAACTAAGAAAAGTATTCAAGAATTAAGTAACACTATTAAAAGGCCAAATAAAAGAGTTATGAGAATTCCTGAAGCTGCAGAAACAGAAGCTGGGCTTTAAAACGTGTTTAATGAAATAATAAAAGACAATATCCCTAATCTGGATAAAGAATTTGAAAACAGCATCCAGGAGGGACACAGAACTCCCAGAAGGGTTGACCAACAAGGTTGACCAAAAGTGATCTTCACCATGGCACATGATAATCAAACTCTCTTTAGTCAAACATAAGGAAAAGATCTTGAAATGCGCATGTGGAAAAAATCATTGACATATAGAGGAATGGCAATCAGATTCACAGCTGACCTGATGCAGGAAACTCTACAGGCTAGAAGAGAGTAGAGCGACATATTCCAGATTGTAAAAGGAAAAAAATGTTGGCCCAGCATAATATACCCAGCAATGCTTTCCTTTGTCTTTGAAAATGAAATAAAATGCTTCCGAATTTACCTCTTTCAGACCTGCCTTGCAAATGATACTTAAAGATGTTCTCTTGACAGAGAAGAGGAATAGCACTCACTAAAACCAAGGGTAAATGCAAAGAACATCCCAGTGAAGTAACAACAGAAGACTAAATCAATGAACAACCCATTGCTAAAATGACATTCATACCACCCAGTCAGATTAATCCTGAATGTAAATGGCTTAAACTCATCAATCAAACGTCATACATTAATAGACTCGATCCAAAAAAAAAAAAAATTTGTTGCCTACAGGAGACACATTTTATCAACAAAGATCAACAGAAATTATATCGCATGGATTTTGATGTTTTTGTTTTTATTTTCATTTCTTCAAAACAGTTTTTTTCACATATTAAATTTTTCACTGACTCACAGGTCATATAGTGGCATCATATTCTTCAAGAAATTTCTTGAATTCTTCCCATCGCAAGCATATACCAAACATAGAGTCCAGCATCTTATTGTCCAGTCAAGTTCAACGGCTTCTTAGGTATACCCTCACTGGTCTGAAGACAGAGCCAGCAGAGTATCATCCCGATCAGTTAAAAGCTCCAACATACCTTCAGCAAAAATTTACATCATTATAGAATTAATTGACATAGTAATGAGTAATCGATATGGTAAAAGTAAATGCTAGTTCTTAACCACCTTCTGTGACCACCTCATTGACATTTCAATTTTAGTTTATACACAACATATAACAAACCTAACATAGTAAGTTATACATAACATCGTGTCATCTTAAATTAAGGCAAACATGTGGTATTTAACCTTTTGGGATTGGCTCATTTCCCTTAGCATTATGGTTTCCAGTTTGGCCCATTTGGCCACAAAGAAGAATCCAAGTACCTATGAAACTGTGTCACATAATACAATGTAATTAATGAATTAAAAATAATAAATAAATTTTATTTTTTTTTTATATATAATCCATTTTATTGTATTGTTGTTGACAATCTTTACATAGTTAACTATAGTTGAAGGAAAATCAAGAAAGAGAAGGAAAAAAAAAAAAAAAAAAAAGGTTCAGGGGGATAGGGAGGTGGGCAATGCTATTATGTCCATATTGTTTCCATCATGTATCTGAGGTAAAAGGGGATATTGAGGGAGAAGCCCCACCCGGTTTCCCGCCCACCCCAAGTCCCATATGTGGGGCATGCTCTGAGATATGTGCTCAAGTGGAGTTAATAGTTCTCCAGTTATGAGTCACTGCCAGTTTCGCTCGATGAGGTGGTCCACTGATTGATATGGTCCATCATGAAGTCTCCATTTGTCCCATATTTCGCTGCCAACATGTAGCTGAGATGAATGATTGTCCTATTCTGTCTTCTGTCTTTTCTTGGTTAGAATTCTGAGTCCAGCAGTTCAAGTGGGGAGATCTCCAAAGATACTTTGAGGTATTCCCAGACCAGATTCTTGTATGTTCTAGCAAGCACAGGGCCCGGCACAGTCCATCACCCTGATCAGCTGGTGGTTGCAATTGCTGTGTTGGTTCTGTTTTCAGTCCCGAGTTGCACTGGAACCAATGAAATTTCTTGATTTTTTTTCTTTTTCATTTCTTCAATGACGCATTAGCCATTCAGTAGCATGTTGTTTACACGGCATTGTAAATTTCTATTTTCCTTCCTGTTGTTGATTTTGTTTCGTAGCTTTCCAGTTATGGCGATGTATAGTAACTGTGTAATGGAGACTATCATATCCAGAAGTGAAGATACAATGCAGCATACATCTCTACTTCCAAATAAAAGATGGACTGCTAATCAAACTGCTAAAAGTATCGTTACAACAGGATGCTGAACTCTGCTGTTGTCCATGCCAGCAATATTGGGCTTATGACTGCTTATGAAGAACCATACTATTGTAATAATATAGGGGAGATCAGTGGAGGGGTTCAGGAGGGAGTAGGGGAAACTCCCAAACCTATGAAACTGTACCATAAAATAATAACTAAAAAATGTAAAAAAGATAGCCAGTAAAATACCCTCTGAGGAGATGAAATGTAAACTAAAACCCGAGTGACAAGAAATCAGACAGCAAAATGGAAAAAGTTAAAAAAATATCAGACAGCAAATATCTAGAAAAAAGAACAAACCCAAAGAATAAGTACACAAAGGTCACAAAACAGGATAGGAAAAAAAAGAGGCCCGAAGGCTTGTGTGCATAGAAAATACTAGATGAGGGGCCAGTGTTAACATAATCATTCAAATACTAGTTGGGATACCTGAGTCTCATATCATAATGCATGGTTCAGGTTCAGCTCTACTTCTGAACCCACTTTTCTGATAAATTATGCCCTGTGAGGTAGCAGGTGAAGGTTCAGGTACTTGAGCCACTGCTAACCACACATGGGAGACCCAGAGAAAACGCAGTTCTCAGATCCCAACTTCAGCTTCCGTCATTTTTAGATATTTTGAGAGAGAACTAGCAGGTGTAAGGGCTAGTTCTCTTCTTCTGTCCATTTACCTCTCAAATAAGTAAATATTTTCTTAAACATAATAAGAATATTTATGTTAATATTTAATATTAATATTACTATTATATAATAACATTTATATTAATATTTAATATTTTAATATTTTAATTTTTCTTAAAAATAATAAGAGTAGCTTTTTCACTTTCCAGCCCTCTTTGATGCTGCTTTCACTTGAGAACCACCCTACATCTAAGGCAGAAAGATGGTGGCCAAAAATATGATGAGGTGTCTGAGCTCAGTCAACTCTGGGCTACAGTGAGGTACAAAAAAAGAGTAAAGCCCAAGCTGGGATCCAAGCAGCTTCAGAACATGGACACACAATGAGAAGTAAAACTGAGCATCCTCACCAACACAACTGTCAAGCTTTGAGGAAATCTTAGTAGAGAACTATGCAGGTTGACCAAAATGGATACCCATCGTGTCAGCACCAATAACATCACAATGGGCACTGTTTCAGGACACTACTATAAAGCCACCATCAATCCAGGTGATTCTGATATCATTAGAAATGTGCAACAATCGACAGTGAAAAGGAAGCCAGACAGTGTTTCTTCAACAAAACTTGTTTTACACAAAATAAAAAGAAAATACTGGAAGGAAATACAGCAAGAAGAGTGTGAGTTTATTTGTTACTCCTGTTTGGGTTTTTTTTTTTTTTTGCATCTAAATTTGAACATGATTTCCACAGTTCATAGTTGAGAATTACTTCCATAATTGTTGAAAAAATGTTTTAAAACACTAATTACAAGGAGAGAAGGAAAGTAAAATCTGGACAGAAAAGCTTTAAGGTCAAATTGTAAACCTAGTTGTGCTAACTAGTCATAACTGACTCAAAGAAAGTCTCACTAAGTCTCAGTTGTCCACTCTAAGGAATGAAGATAATAATTCCAAGAGGAGCACAGGTAATGATACTTAGACTAGAATGCCCACTAAGAGTGGGCATTGGATGCAGCAGTTAAATCACAGCTTTGGACTATGCATCCCATAGCCAAGCGTTTGGTTCAAGTTCTTGTTCAAATTTCAGTTCCAATTCCTCCAATACAGCTTCTTGAAAATACATACCCAGAGGTCAATAGATGATAGTTTAAATACTTTGGACTTGCCACCCAAGTGAGAGATTTGGATGGAGTTCTAAGTCCTGGATTCTACCTGATAGAACTTTTGCTGTTATGGGCATTTGAAGACAGAATCAGTAAATCAGCAGGTGGGAGTTTCATTCTCTCTCTCTCTCTTTCTCTCCCTCCTTTTCAAATAAAATGAAATAAATAAATATGTAAAAATTTTCAAAAGGGATGCCAATTCTACTGATGCTTCTGTCATGATTAAGATTCCTCATCCCTGGGCCTGGCGCAGTAGCGTAGCAGTTAAAGTCCTTCACCCTGAAGTGCCAGGATTCCATGTGGGTGTTAGTTCTAATCCCGGCAGCCCCACTTCCCATCCAGCTTCCTGCCTCTGGCCTGGGAAGGCAGTCAAGGACAGCCCAAAGTCTTGGGACCCTGCACCTGCATGGGAGACCCAGAAGAGCTCCTGGCTCCTGACTTCAGATTGGCGCAGCTCCAGCCATTGCAGCCGCTTGGTGAATAAATCAATGGACAGAAGATTTACCTCTCTGTTTTTCCTCCTGTCTGTATATCTGCCTTTCCAATAAAAATAAATAAATCTTTAA
This sequence comes from Ochotona princeps, assembly GCF_030435755.1. NCBI lineage: Eukaryota > Metazoa > Chordata > Mammalia > Lagomorpha > Ochotonidae > Ochotona > Ochotona princeps. The sequence goes on along the minus strand of NC_080865.1, from coordinate 66,668,274 downwards.
AAAATAAATGCCTCATTCCTACCAAAACCTAATTTTTCTATCTATAAAATTGAATTCAATAACAATCCTTCAAGATTGCCACGTGGGGGCCCAGCACAATGGCTCTGTGGCTAAATCCTTCCCTTGCATGCACCAGAATCCCATATGGGCACCAGTTCATGACCTGGCTGCTCCACCTCCCATCCAGCTTCCTGTTTGTGGCTTGGGAAAGCAGTGGAAGATGGCCCAAAACCTTAAGATCCTGCACCTATATGGGAGACCCGGAAGAAGCACCTGACTCCTAGCTTAAAATCAGCTCAGCTCCAGCCATTGCAGCCACTCAAAGATTAAACCAGTGGACAAAAGATCTTTCTCTTTGTCTCTCCTTCTCTCTGTGGATCTGCCTTTCCAATAAAAATAAATAAATCTTTAAAAAAAGATTGTTACATAGGTAGAAGAGTTAATGCATGCAAAATAATAGCACAATATCACTGTAGACACACACTGAATGACAAAAATTGGTTATCTATGAGCAGGAGGGTTTCTTTAAACTTCATCATATTAAACAAAATCTTAAGTAGTCACATACTTGTGTTAAAATAAAAATTACCCTCTAATGATATTTATGTATTTTTATTCTAACTCTGCATATTCATTTCACAGAAACGCTTGGACAGGTTACAGTAAGGTTTAGTGTAGTATTTTTATAGCAGTAAGTATTGAAAAGCATTAATCAACACAGAAGTTTCCTAAGTTATAGTAAATATTTGCTATGAAAAAAAATGATAAGGTGCTTTAAAGAAATGAGTTAGAGCTTTATGCACTAATTTGAAAACAGCACAAGCTATACTAAGTAAAAATCATGCAGAAAAGTTACTATTAACAATGTCACCCCTTTTCAAAATAACTATCATTGTGCACAGTATATAGATTTTTGCACTAGAACGGAGTCCAGAAGAATAAATCCTGAAGTACTGAAGGGTTTGATGGCCAGGGCTGGAATTACAGGACTCATCCAACTCAGTGTTATATTTGTAAAAGGTTTAAAATTTTAACAAGGATCATAGATGTCTCTTGTATGCAAAAGAGAGAGAAAAACAAGCCATGCATAAAAGAAAATGACTAAACAATAGGAAGAAATCACTCAAATGTAAAGGTAGAATTATCTCCTTGATTCAGCTACAGTAAGGTCATTTGTGGCTTTAGTGAGGGTAATTTCATGGCGAAGTTAGTGATGTAAACCAGATAGTCATGAATGAGTGATGAGAGAGTGGAAATGCAGAATGTGTAAAATTCTACTCGTTTGGCTGAGAAGAGCAGGAGAAAGATGAATGCAGTGCAAGGAAGAATATGTTTGGCTGTTGATGACTTTTTTGTTCCTACTGAGTGGTTGTAAGAGACTATATTGAAAGTCTCACAGCAAAGGTGCTGGAAGAGAGGTTGAAACTATGGAAGAGGGCCCAGAGCGGTGGCCTGGCGGCTGAAGTCCTCACCTTGAACATGCCAGGGTCCCATATGGGTGCTGGTTCTAATCCTGGCAGCTCCACTTCCCATCCAGCTCCCTGCTTGTGGCCTGGGAAAGCAATCCAGGATGGTCCAAAGTCTTGGGCCCCTGAACCCACATGGGAGACCCTGAAGAGGCTCTGCGCTCCTTGTTTTGGATCAGTTCAGCTCTGACTTTTGCTGCTACTTGGGGAATGAATCATCAGACGGAACATCTTCCTCTCTGTCTTTCCTCTTCTCTATATATGTCTGGCTTTGCAATAAAAATAAATCAATCTTTAAAAAAAAAGAAACCATGACAGAAACTGAGAATAATTTATGGAATAAAATCATACCGCAGGCAGGTGAAAAAGGATCAAAAGCAAAGGGCACTAAAGAGGAGGGATGAAATGGTGGTGAAACATGAGAGGCCTGAAAAGACAGGGAGAAATTTGATGCAGTGACTGTAACAATGTTCTGAAAGACAATAGCAGTGAAACATTGAAGAAGCACTGGGCACACTTACACTGTGAAACCACATTTGGATATTGGGTGATTTTTCTCAGCAGCACTCTGAAACAATATTAAGAAGAAAAGGGAATATTAGACCGATTCTTTCATGAACAGAGCTTTTCGAGCTGGTTTGAATTGAGGGAAAAGGGACAAGAAAGGAAGTGGAAGAATTAAGTTTGTCCAAGGAGAAGTATAGCACTCTGTTAGCACTTGGGCAAGATTTAGCATTATTATGGATCTTTAAAATAATTCTGGGGACCAGCATGGTGGCATAGTGAGTTAATCTTCTGCCTACCATGTTGGTATCTGATATGAATGCTGATTCAAGTCCTAGCTGCTTCACTTCTGAATCCAGTTCCCTGCGTATGGCTTGGTAAAAAAGCAGAGTATAGCTGAAGTCCTTGGGCCCCTATCCATGTGGGAGACTCAGAAGAAGCTCCTGATTCCAGGCTTTGGACTGGCCCAGCTCTGCCCTTTGTGGCCATTTGAGGAGGGAACCAGAGAATGAAAGATCTCTTTTTGTTTCTCTCCTTATCTCTCTATAACTGTGCTTTTTAAATAAATAAATACAAAATATTTTTTAAAATTCCAAATGTTAATTAGCTCAACTTAGCTATTTCACAAGGCAAACATATTTCAAAAATCATATTTTATATGATATGTATAACCTTTATTTGTCAACTAGAAAATAACTGTCTAAAAGAAAAATAATACAAGAAAAAAGACATAGAGGGCATTGTAAGCCAAGAAAAAGAATTTGAATTTTATTCTAAGTATGATATAAATTCACTGAAAGATAGTGACTTGCTGTAATTTATCCTTTGTAATGGTTTCTTGAAATAGAAAATGAATCATCGACCTGGCGCAATAGCCTTGTGGCTAAATCCTCACCTTGCATGTACCAGGATCCTATATGGGTTCATGTCCTCGATGCTCCACTTTTCATCCAGCTCCCTGCTTGTGGCCTGGGAAAGCAGTAGAGGATGGCCCAAAGCCTAGGGACCCTGCACCCATGTAGGAGACACAGAAGAAGCTCCTGGCTTCAGATCAACCCAGCTTTAGCCATTGCAGCCTCTTCGGGAATGAACCAGAGGACGGAATATCTTTCTCTTTGTCTCTCCTCTCTGTAAATCTGCCTTCCAATAAAAAAAAAATCTTTAAAAAAAAGAAAATATATCATTACGGGCCCCATATGATGGCTAGTGGCTAAAATACTTACCTTGCACATGCTGGGATCACAGGTGGGCACCGTTTGTGTTCTCACTGCTTCACTTCTCATCCAGCTCCCTGCTTGTGGCCTGGAAAAGTAGTAGAGAATTGCCCAAAGCCTTAAGACCCTGAACTCATGTGGGAGACCTGGAAAAAGTTCCTCACTCCTGGCTTTGGATTGACTCAGCTCCGGCCGTTGAGGCCACTTGCAAAATGAACCTGCAGATGGAAGATCTTTTTCTCTGTATCTCCTTCTCTCTGTATATCTGCCTTTCCAATAAAAATAAATCTTTAAACAAAAAATATAGAAAAGTACAATTTTTTGTAAGAAAAGGTAACTCTATATAGGAGATAAGATTGAAGTTTCTTGTTCCTGGCTTTGGCCTGGTCCTGCCTTAGCTGTTGTGAAAGTTTGGAGAGCAAACCAATAGATCTTTTTCTTTCTGCGTCTTTCTCCATTTCTCCCTGTTATTCTTCCTTTCAAATAAATTAATTAGTAAAACACCCTAATAAACAGGTTTGGAAGTGCTGCAAGCAAAATATCATCAGAATTTTAATATAACAATAAATAATTCAAAACAAACTTAGAAAATAATTCAATCTACAACAGTATCACAACAAATACTTACCAGTAAATGTAATCAAGAAACTGCCAGAACCTTATAATAAGACCACAAAACATGGTCAGAAACTTCATTTAAAAATTTTTAAATTTAATTTTTGCTATTGTTGAGAGGATGCATACCCATGTAGACCTCTGATTAGGCTGGGGAGTTTAGGTATGGAGGAAAATGAGTGGTACACATGTTTCAGTTTTGTTTTGTTTTCCTCCAGTGTCCACAGGGGATGAAGGGGAGGGAGCCACTCCTTGCTGTCAAGCTATATCAGCATCCAGGGATGACGAACCATCAATTAATGATGGCCCAGATATCCCATTGTGGGGGAAGAGTGTTCCAAGAGTGTTACTTGAGTGGTTTTGGTAGTTCTGAGAAGTTGTTGGTTTCGTTGCTCCAGGGTTGAACAGAATCTTTCTAATGTCTATTGGTTGATAGAATCTTTCTTTTTGGATCCACAGGTCCAGGGACATGCTGCAAAGCTTGGCCAGAATTGTCCAACCAGTTCTGCTTTTCCATCTTCTGACAAGCCCGTTGATGTCCCTTGCTAGCCAAGATGAGCTAACCATCATGTCCGCTGTCTGCTTCTCAACATGCAGTCCACCACACAGACATCAGCCACTGAGGAACCCCAATCCCAATACGTGCACTCCAAGATCATACCTGTGATTGTCCCTGTGGCAGCGATCTGAGTCCAGTGGTCTAGTTGGGAAATCCCCAAAGAAACATCTCCTGTTTGATCTGTCACCTGTACCAGCCAATGTACATACTGATGGGTGCAACTGCCTGGTCAGTTTGGCCCCAGCCCCATCTCTCACACAAACTGGTGGGTGTTGTAGCCCTGCCCAGCCCAGCCAGCCACAGAACTGGTCCTCACATATACCAGCAGGTACCATGGGCTAGATGGAGGGACTCCCATTAACTCCCACCAAACTCACCCCTAGCCCAGGTTTGTGGGAGTTCCAGCCTCTGCTGTAGCCTAGCCCAGCCCAGCACATATTCCATCCAGCTCTTGTGCACACCCATAGGTACTACAACTTAACTTAACCCAATCTGTCCCAGACCTGGCCCTCGTGTATGCTGACAGGTGCTTCTGCCTTGTGTAGCCTGACCCATTCCCAGACCTGGTTCTTGTACTTAACCAGCAATAGATACAGTCTGTCATGGGAGTGCTCACAGTTCCCCACCAGGTATGTTCCCAATCCTGGATCTTGCACCTGCCATGGGTACTGCACCCCAGCCTGATAGGATTCACACTCAGCCCTGGCATTTGATAGCTGGTGATACAGTCTGACCCAACTGGCCTACACCTATTGTGGCCCTCATGCACACTGATGGGTGCAGCAACCTATTCCAGTCTAGCCCAATCCCAGCCTTCATGTGAATTGGCAGGTATTGGGGTCCAACCCAGTCTGACCTGCACCCTGTCCTGGCTCTCCCTTGTGCTAGTATGTGGACTGACCCTGTCTGGCACACCCTAGACCCAGCTCAAGTATGCCAGCAGTTGCTGAAGCGCAGCCTGGTCTAGCCTGCTCCCAGCTCCAGCTCTCACATTCACCAGTGGGAGCTATGCCTGGCAGGGGAGTTTGCCAAGTTCCTCTACCAGGCCCACTTCCAGCAGTGGATCTCATGTGTGCCAGCAGATGCTGCTACCCAGACAATACTCACAGTCCTGGCACTCACTAATAGGTACTGGAGTGGCTGGCACTAAATTGGCCCACACTCATTCCAGCTCTTACCAATGGGTGTTTCAGCTTAGTCCAGCCTGGCTCACCCCTAAATCCAGCTTTTGTGTGACTCAACAGGTGCTGTAGCCTAGCCTGGCCCGTCCTATATTCATTGTGGCTCTCATGATCACCAGCAGGTACTGGAGCCCAGTACAGTTTGATTTGCTGCAGCACCCATGCATGTGATGGGTGCTGCAGCCTTGCCCGGCTTGGTCCACTCACAGCTCCAGCTCTCACACTCACCATTGGGAGATACAGCCTAGCAGGAGAGGTCCCAGAGTTCTCCTATGAGGCTCATCCCAGCCCTGAGTCTTGTGTGTTCTGGTGAGAGCTTTGACCCAGCCTGGCATGGCATATACACAGTCTCAACTCATGCAGGCAGTTGATGTAGCCCAGCCCAGCTGAGTGCAGCTCACATCCTATGCTAGTTCATATGCATACCAGTGGGTGCTGAGGCCTGGCCCAGCCTAGCCTGCCCCCAGACCCCATTTCCACAAATGCTGAGGGGTACTGCAACCTTCCTTGGCCTGGCCTGGCTTGACCTGCCCCCAGCCTGGCTCTTGTGCTTCCAAGCTGGAGCTGCAGTCTAGTAGGCAAGTTCCTCAAATTCCCCATCAGACCTGCTCCCAGGCCCGGATCTCACATGTTTCAGCAGAGAAAGCCGCCCTACTTGGCATGGTCTGCCCTCAGTCCTGATCCTTACATTTGCCGGTGGGTGCTGCAGCCTGACCCCACCCAGTTTCTTCTGGTCCCAGCTCCCAGGAGTGCCAGGTGAGTTCCTGTCAGGTGAGTTCTGTGATCCAGCCTGGCTAGGGCAAGCCTGTCACTATTCAAGTTCTCCATGTAAACCTGCAGTTTCTGTAGTCCACAGGGGTAAATCCACAAGTACCTCACAGAATCTGCCCCCAGATCTGGTTTTCTCATGTTCTGGTGGATGCTGCTGCCAAGCCTGATGTGGCCAACCCCCTGCTTCAACACTTGCTCCAACACTAGCCCAACCAGGCATGCCCCCCCAGGCACAAATTTTATGAGTATCAGTGGACAGTGGACAATGTCATTTAGTCCATCCCAGGTCTCCCATGTGGGTAGGTGCCTTGGCCTGACCTAGACATGCCCTCCAGTTTCCTCCCTCTAAACCCCTCCATCTCAGTTACCTTGCCTACCAACAAGTGTAGTGGCCTGGTCTGTGAAAGACGTGGTCTGTCATGTCCCAGCCTGGAGTCCCCAGTCTTCTCCACTTATTTTAAAACAAAAGAAAAACAATGAATAATCAACTATGTTGTCATACTGGTATAGTTAACAGAAAAAAATTGATATTAGCCAGATCCAGAATGCTTCCCAGCCACTGGCTGCTTTTCTCCCAGCAGTGCAACATTTGCCTAGGTACCAAGGAATCTTAGGCAGTTGCTTACAACTGGGGCCTGTCTGGCAGGGCTGGATCCCAGCACCTGACAGTGAGTATCAGATCAGGGGATGGGTCACATTAGACTAGGCCATGACACCAAGCAGCACGCAAGAGAACCAGATCCAGGGTTGGATTTTGTGGGGGATATGTGAACCCAACCCTACGTAACTGCAAGGTCCACTTGAGAGTTGGGATGGGCCCAGTGCAGTAGCCTAGTGGCAAAATCCTTGTCTTGCATGCACCGGGATCCTATATGGGTGCTGGTTCTAATCCCAGAACCCCTGCTTCTCATCCAGCTCCCTACTTGTGGCCTGGGAAAGCAGTCCAGGATGGCCCAAAGTCTTGGGACCCTGAACCCACATGGGAGACCCTGAAGAGGCTCTGGGCTCTGGCTTTGCTGCTACTTAGGGAATGAACCAGCAGATAGAACATCTTCCTCTCTGTCTCTCCTTTACCATGTATATCTGACTTTGCAATAAAAATCAATAAATCTTTAATATAAAAAGAAAAGAAAGTGCAGTCATTTTATTAATTTTGAAAGATAACATGGTTAAATTTTAAATGGTCATTAAAAACCACATTAGGTACATATTTGTGCATAGAAAACTATAAGTGAGTTGCAAACAAAATCACAAGCACACAATTGAACATCTAAGCTATGGAATCCAGAAAATGTATTTTGTTTTTTACACTTTTCTTATTTGTCCTCTTAAATCAGAAAGGGAATAAAGATTTTTCATAAGGAGCAAGTGTAACTTTGATAACCAGAAAAAAAAGGTGCAACTGGCATGATTCCATTGTTTTTTGTTTTTTCCTATTTTACTTTAAAGCCATGTCTCTATGCACACCCAGGTTCCCTCTTGCAGAAGGTGGAAGGCTCCACAGGACTGAGATGGTTCTCTGCCTGTTCTGAATAAACCTAGGCAGTTGTCCCAGCCTGATCTGTGTATGTGGTAGAAAGACAAAACTGCTGAGGAAAAGATGTAAGAAGGAAGAGTTGGGGAAAGAGAGAAGAACTGGAAATGAAGGAGTGAAGTAGGAGGAGGAAAAACAGAAAGTATAGATTAGTGGCCTAACTGACCTGACTGGAGAAAATCAGCAGAAGCGTCCCATCTATGGTATAGTGCCACACAAACATCTGGAAAGCTGTATTTGGAGATCAGAGTAGCAGACCCTCCTTTCCTTTCCTCGCTCCTTCTTACCTTTCCTTCCTGCATTCCTGGTCTGCTGTGTCCTGGCTGCAATTCTGACTGTGGACTCCAAGTGGCACTCATTAGTGTTTTGTTTCCCAATGCACATGTAACAATAGCACGAAAAAAAAAATAAATAAATGAAACAATTAAAGGTATTTTCTGAAAAGGCTATGAACAAAGATATAGGAATATTCGAATGTTTTTCAAACACATACAGAAAAAAAAAGATAAAAACTTTCAGCACTGCCCAGGTGATTAAAAAGAGTTTGAAAAGAAAACTAATGCAAAACGTCTAATTCAATGTGGAGCACATAGTGAGAACTTTGCAAAAGTTAGTATCATTACATTTTGCTTTGAATTCATTCAATCCATAAACAGCAAATTTTCCACTAGCTGTCACGCAATGGCCTGTGTTCAAATGGGTAACAGCAAAGAGCAAAGAGAACCAACCTCAAACACCTTATATAAGTCAGAGAGTCAGTGCTGTTTCTGTATAGTGTGTTGCCCAGTGCAGTTGGGTTGAGGGATGATCTTTGCCCCTTTGCTATTGAATCAGATCAATTTCCTGTTCCCTTTAGGAGATGTGCATGAACTGCATGTCTGTGTTGCCTTTAGCTCCCAAAATTTTGAGATACTCCAGGGCCACAACGTATAACAATAATGTTAGAGATAAGACACTGGAAAGAAGAAAGTCAAGTGATATTGCTAGATATTGGAGCTGCTGCCTGACTGCAAAAATCATTACATGTTGGAATCTTTTGCCTGTGATTCATTTTACTTCATGCTCCCTGTGAAGCTGCTTCTTCTAATTAAAAGGCATCTTTCTCCTACTTGAAAGAATAAAATGAGTTGCACCACTTTATGGAATATCAATTGTGTCTATAAAGCTGCTGACAGGATAAGGAATCCCAAGACCCAGGCGGGTGGCCTGCTTTTCAAGCATTACTTGTTAGTCATGTTAATGAATAGGTAACCATGACTACCATCAGGACTCTGACACCAAACCTACGCTCTTCCCCAGTAGATTGTGCTGCTTCTTCATGTACATATCCAAGAAACAGTCACTGACAGGTCCTGGCTGACAGCATTGCCCACAGAAGCCTGAAAAGAGGGGGGAAAAGAAAAGAAAATAACCTTTCTCAAAAGGGGAAAAGCACGAAGAGCTTCAAAGGACTACAGAGTACAACTGTAGTGAAAGAACAACCCTCCAGACCACTCACCCCCAAAAACGCAGGCACCCAGTATCCAGGAAAGCATAGCAGTAAGGAAAGAAATAATATGGTTTTAGAGCTATCACAAAAGCCCTGCTTCCTTTCACACCATTTGATAAACATTTAGTCTCTGCTCTTTGAGCCTCTTGTCTTTCCCTGTTTCCAATCTGCTCCTTCATTGTCATAGTCTAGCTTCCTCCAGCCAGCTGATCACCTCGGGGGTTCTGAAGGCTGATGACCTTGCAGCCAAACTCCAGATCCACACCACCAACAGGTCACTGAAGAGCTTTAGTTAAAAAGCTCACTGATTCCTACAGCTCCACTTTTCTCAACCTGAGTGCCTCCCTCTCCTCCAGCTGCTTTAATCTCTTCTACCTCTTCCCCTCCTCCCATCCTTCTCCTCCCAATTAGGCCCCTCCTCCTCCTACAGCTCTCTTTCTCAGGTAAGTGCATCAATAATCCACCTCATTGGCCAAGCCAGACCCCTTTCTCTGCCTTGCTCCCACACCCCAACTGTTGATGATGTATGGCCCAGCCCCCAGAACTGTTAGCAATCGAGCACTGTGTTTTATAAATCACCCTTCATACAGCGTCTTGTTAGAGTAGTCCAAGCAGACTTAGACAGCATCCATCTATTTCCAAAAGGTCTCTTTCCATCTATCCCACTCATCGATGATGCCACCCCTGCTTACTTTTCTCAGGCCATTCATCTCCTGGGTAACAGTAGAAGCATTCCCTGCTGCAGTAATGGTGGAAGTGGGGATTGAATGGTTCCAACACATTCTGCAACCAAAGAGATCTGCCCAGAGTCTGACTTATTAGAGACATCTGCCCACTTTAACTTCTTCACTGCTCTGGCCATACTTAATGTCTCACACTCACTTTTTCCCACCTCATAGTATCTGTACATTTTGTGCTTCTGACATAAGCATGTCCTTTCTTACCTCTTGTCTGGTTAGTCCCCAGTCAACCTTGAGTGGTACATTACTATGTGCATTTTCTGCTGTCACACCTGGACAGGCAATCCTTTCGTTCTGTCCTACACTGTTATTCACGTCCATTGTGACTGGCTTTTAAGTTGTTTGGCTTTCAGAAGCAAAATTTATTTCTAAGCATTTGGAGTGTGTATCTTTGTGTGTGTTCTCTTTAACAAAGACTGAGTTTAGCCCTACATCCCCAACTATGCATTTCCTTATCCATCTACTATTCTTTCTCATTACTAGTTTTTATTGATGTTCACAAATATACATGTTAGCCATTTTATAACTTTATAGGGGAAAATCCTGATTTTACTACTATTTTTATGATTTTCAGCAAGACACTCAACCTGTTCATGTATTTTTCTTCTATGAAAAATTAGGAAAACAAATACCTTTCTCACAGGGTGGTTGTGAGCAATATATAATGAGTGCAAAATGTTTGAGGTAGTACATAGAACATGCTATGTTTCAGCAAACTTTACATACAAAATTGTGATCTTGAGTGTTGCTTTCCATTGCACGTATTTTTCCTCGAGAGCACAGAACAGTTGCTTTCTCTGGATTGTTTAGTCTGCAGCCATTAGATCTCACCCAATTGTAGTTTCTGAAATGTACTTAATATTTGTTTCACACATATTTGCAAATGGAAATTAAATACATCCACAAATTTATTACAGCTTCAAATACCACCAAAACAAATGAAAGAGAACTGGTCAGTGCTTAATTGAAAAAATACTAATTTGGAAATGAATTCTTCCATGATCCTGAACATCTTGAATCTAATGTCTGCATAAGGTGAGAGTGATGTCTTTATGGTTTGTTTTGTTTAAGCACGCCATTAATAAAAAACAATGAGGTTTGATAATAAGGTCTCAGTACTCACACAAAATCTCTACCTCCCATAATCCCTTAATTAGTTGACATTTAAGGTAGGATGGCTTTGAATGATCAACCAACTGGAAAATAGGTTTTCTTTGTTCCCTTCAGTCTCTGATAATTGAGTTAGAATAATCACATGGTTAAGAAGCTCCTCTGGGCATTAACCCACTAGAACAGTGAACAAAGTTGGACCACAGGAAGAGGCACTTTCAAGCTTCAGCATTTAACCTACTCCCCTTATCTTGTACCTCAGTGTATCCATGTGTCAAGATTTTCTGGAAAAGGGAAAGCACCTGCTGCTCCAAGGGTTTGCATTAGCAGGAGGATAGATCAGAAGCACAAGTGGGACTTTGTCAGAAATTCTGGGGAGCCAAGTAATGGCTTAACTTACTATGCTGTAACACTTCCCCTAAGAAGAAACTATTGAGATTAAGTGAAGAAAAGTCAAGTGAGAGAGATCATGAGAGGAGCAGAGATTTGGAGAAAGAGAGAAAAAGAAATATAATTAAGTTCATGCTATGTACTTTATCTTCCAAGGCATGAAGACTTTCTAGGGAAGTGTGCTGCAGAGGAGCCTGGAGTGTTTTGAGGGTACATTGGATTGATCCTAAAGTGGACAATGAGTGACAAGTTTGATCCTGAATTAGGAAATATTGGTATTAAGATTTGTGTCCTGGGTTTGATGAGAACTTAGGTATTCACTTAGTACTCAATCTCCACCCTCATTTGTGTCTGTGGAATGGGGATTGTACTGTCTGAGATACTGAAGCAACTATCTCTTCCACATCATGCCACTTAAGCCTTGCTTTTCCGAATACACTTGTCTCTAAGGGCTCTGTTAGCCTGCCTGCCTAACTTTGGAAATGAGAATCAGCTGGAAGACTGATATCTCAGGGTGGACATTAGATATAGTGGTTAAGGTGTCACTTGAAACACCTGCATCCCATATCAGAGTCCCTGGGCTTGAATCAGCTCTGATACTGATTCTGCCTTCCTGCTTATGTGCACTCTGGGATCGGGGGGCGGGGGCATCAGGTGATGCCTCAAGTGCTTAGGTTCCTGCCACTCATGTAGGAGACCCAGACTGAGTTCTGATTCTTGCCTTCATCCTGGCCCAATCCTGACTGCCGCAGCTTTCAAGAGTCGACCAGAGGATGAAATCTCTATCCCTCTTTCCCCCCGCCCTCTCTCAATCTCTAGTTCTCTCTCTCTCCCCGTTTTTCAAATAAATAAAATAATTATATGAAAGATCTTGCCCCACCTCTCCCTTTCAAATAAATAAATCCTTTCAAAATTCTGGCTCTTCATTCTAGTCTCCCACTCCCTACTAGTTTCCCATTCTCAATCAGTCCACCTCCACACGCACTCAACTGGGAGTCTGTTAGGTGAATGTTTCTAGTCTGTGAGATATATGAAGAAGAGTGTTAGGAGAGCCGTGAAAGTAATGTACTTTCAAATGTGAAGAGTTTGACAAGCATGGCCATGATTAACGAATTTCAAGTATTTGCTCCCCTCAAGTTATCTTTCAACAAAGAAATCTCCCCTCTTGAGGCCTGTGAAAACAGTAGAGGACGGTCCAGAGCCTTGAGACCCTATACCCATGTGGGAGACCCAGAAGCTCCTGGCTTCAGATCAGCTCAGCCTCAGTCATTGTGGCCACTTGGGGAATTGACCTGTGGACAAATGATCTTTCTCTGCCTCTCCTTCTCTTTGTGGATCTGACTTTCCTATAAAAATAAATTAATTAAAAAAAAAAAAAGCAGAGCCTGGCGCGGTAGCCTAATGGCTAAAGTCCTCGCCTTAACACTCAACAAGATCCCATATGGGCACTGCTTCATGTCCCCACTGCCCACTTCCCATCCAGCTCCCTGCTTGTGTCTTGGAAAAGCAGTCGAGGAGGGCCCAAAGCCTCCAGACTCTGCAACCGTGTGGGAGACCTGGAAGAGGCTCCTGGCTCCTGACTTTGGATCAGTGTGGCAGCTCCGGCCATTGTGGCCGCTTGTGGAGTGAGTCAACAGATGGAACATCTTCCTCTCTTTCTCTCCTCTTCTTTGTGTATGTGAGTGTCCAATAAAAAATAGATAATTTTTTTTTAAAAAAAGACAAAGCATTATTTCACTTAAGAGGATTGAATCCCTCATGATTTAATTACCTTTTACTGGTCCCTGCCTCTTATAGATTCTACCACCTCAGCAGTATAGAGACTAATCTGCCAGCACATGAAACTGAAAGATAAAAAACATTCCAACCACAGCAGATAGCAAGTCCATTTGTAATATGGAACTAAGTAGAAAAAAGAAATCAGTTCCACATTAGGTTGCTATGTTGTGAGACTGTTTCACACAGTTGGAAACATTTTCTATAAAAATCTCAGTTTCTCTTTAATTGTAAACTTCAGGCACGTACATCTTTATCAGTATGAACATGTGTGCGAGTTTGTGTGGGACAATGTCAGAAGGGAAGTCACTTAGGGGACAACAGGAAAAGTGATAAACATTTAAAGACCACTACCTAGAATCAGGAACTCTGAGCATCAGTGGACTGAGCTGATCGTCTTCCTGCATCTGGTCTGGGCTTGCAGATAGCCACTCACTTAGTGACTTCTGCCAATGAACTGCCAAGGAGATGGAGGTCTAAAGAGTACCAGTGCCAACCATGCCGACTTGGGTTAAACCATGCACAAGTATCAAGAAAGGCTTGGGGTTGGTGTCATGTGGCAGCTGGTAAAATTGCTGATATGTGATGGCAGAGCATCTCATATCAGGGCACCAGTTTCAGTGCTGCCTGGGAAGGCAGCAGTGCATGGTCCAAGTGCTTTGACTGTTGCAACCCATGTAGGGAGACCTGAATGCAGTTCTAGGATTCTAGTTTCAGCCTGGCTCAGACTTGGCTGTTGTAGTTAATTTGGCAGTGAATCATCCAAAGGCAGATATCCTCTTCTCTTCTCTCCTCTCCTCTTCTCTTCTCTTCTCTTCTCTTCTCTTCTCTTCTCTTCTCTTCTCTTCTCTTCTCTTCTCTCTCTCTCTCTCTCTCTCTCTCTCTCCCCCTCTCTCTCTCTGGAGAAGAAGAGAGTTCTTATACCATTGAAGACCTACTGTGCATCCCACTGGGATCTCAGCACAGAGCTGGGCTGTAGTTTGGGGGAGTGGAAAGTAAAGCCAGTGCTTTCAGAAGGAAAGAAGTTGCTTATGTTTTGCTTCAGCTGATGTCAGTTTATCACATCAGGAAACATCATTGTTTTTAACCTCCAAGAAAATTACGACTTTCCTCATATTCAGTTGAACAACAGAACTCACTAAATTGAGCTTCTCATGGAATGCAGCAATAAAGTGGAACTTCCTCGCCCTTGTTTTTCAAATGGGTCTCAGTCACAGGAAAGCTATTGATTTTTATATGTTAACAGTATAAATGATCACTTACTCAGCTGGTTTATTTCTTCTAATGGCTTTCTTTTTAAAGCCTTATTTGTTTATTGAAAGGGAGGAAGAACAGGAAAGAGAACTCTTCCACCCACTGATTCACTCCCCAAATTGCCACAATGGCTAAGGTTGGGCCAAGCCAAATCAAGGAGCCAGGAACTCCATCCAGGTCTCCCACACAGGTGGCAGGGGCCCAAATAGTTGGGCTGTCAATAGCTGCTTCCTAAGGTATTATTAGCAAGGAGGTGGATTGGAAGCAGAGCAACTGAGTCTTAAACTGGCATTCAGACATGGGATGCCAATATCAGAGAAAGTGGCTTAACTTACTTGCCATGGTGCCAGCTCTTTTAATGACTGTCTAACTCATTTTCTTGCTTATTTAACAGACACTAAATCATACCGTCTACCAATAAAGATAAAATATGTGTCTTCCTTTGCAGTGTTTATAACTCTTATTTCTTTCTCATATTTAATGGCTTTGGGAAAGTACTTCCAGAACTATGCTAAAACATATTGTTCCTGATATTGCTTAAAATATTTCTTTAGCATTTCCCCATTAATGACTCTGGCTTTTGACTTAAGATTTATTTATCAATTTTTAAAGCCTCTTTAAAAGTTAGAATTCAGGAATGAGTGTTGGCATACTGCTTCTAATGTAATGCTGGATACTATTGCTTGTTGATAATATTTTATCTGAGATTTTTGCATAGTTTCCTAAGCATGTCATGCTCCAATTTTGAAATATTTGTTGGGAAACCAAATTTATAACTTCTTGTATAGTTATAATTATTGTTACCTTTATAAAAATGAACCTGGGAGATTTTTATTATTATTTGCTCTAGTATAGTTTAAATAATAAGAGAATTATCTGCCTCTTAAAGAACTATTTGGGGTTTTGATCTAAAAAATGGCCAGATTAAAAACGATCTCATCTATGATATGAGAAGGAAAGTGCCCGGAGGCAGGAAAATAATGTACAAGTTATTGTGATACAAGTATGAGATGTATAAGGACTGATATAAACAGGAAGCTATGGGAATGGTGGAATTGGGGGAGTGATTATGAAAGTGAAATACATTTTAATAAAAGGAGAGAAAGGATTTGGAAACTGGTAAGGTTGCTAGATAGAACACAAGAGGACAAATATTACATAGAGCATACCTTTACTAAAAACCTTTTGAGTGTTTCCCTGAAATCCAAGTTAAAATGAGAGTCTCGGGCCCGGCGGCGTGGCCTAGCGGCTAAAGTCCTCGCCTTGAAAGCCCCGGGATCCCATATGGGCGCCGGTTCTAATCCCGGAAGCTCCACTTCCCATCCAGCTCCCTGCTTGTGGCCTGGGAAAGCAGTTGAGGACGGCCCAATGCATTGGGACACTGCACCCGCGTGGGATACCCGGAAGAGGTTCCAGGTTCCCGGCATCGGATCGGCGAGCATCAGCCCGTTGCGGCTCACTTGGGGAGTGAATCATCGGACGGAAGATCTTCCTCTCTGTCTCTCCTCTGTATATATATCTGGCTGTAATAAAATGAATAAATCTTTAAAAAAAAAATGAGAGTCTCATGTCTTTGCTAAATCTGGCAGCCATAATTGAGTAACAGTGGGAAGTTTGGATAATCCAATGCATATTTTGGTAAGTAAATGTCCTTTTTCTTGTGCAACTCTAGTAATTCCATAACTGAAATAAATTACCATTTTGAATGATGAGAAAATAACAGGGGTAGAGAGAGAATAACCTTTAGTATTCATGCATGATTTGTTTTATGAGGTTAGAAGTTTATGTCTGTTTTCGTTTAGAACAGGGACAATGATATGACCTTTTATGACACCACTGAGATCATTTAAGAAAAAAAAATCACCTTTTTTTCCTTTCTTGATCAATTGAGACAACAGAAGGACAGTATGAAAATAAAACATAAATGTAACTTAAGAAAATAAGTTAATATTTTTTTTGATTCCAGTTACACAAAAAAATTCTTCGTAGAAGGGATATTTATTAGTAAAATGTTTAAGCCATTTGTTCTCTATCTTTGCTACTCCTTCAAGAATGATGGAAAAGTTAATGAGTGGTACACTGTATATACTTAACTTCAATGGTAGGATGTTTTTCTAATGATTAAAAATGTGTTTTGAGCTAGAGGTTGTTTTCATACTATTGGTTAACTTTTAAAAGATATTTAACTTGAGTAATAAGCTGATAAGAATAAACATTTTATTTTACATTGAAAGAGAAAATTGAAATATGTGTATGCAAATGTAAATTTCTGAAATGAAAATTATGTATGTTCATAAAAGGAATGGCTTGTGCTTATTACCAGCATCTCATTAGAGAGTAGGAGCTATTACTCATAATTCATAGATGATCTCTTATTTGTAAATTCTTTGTTGTTCATATCCAGAAGGGAGGTGTGGGTTTCCAGAGATAGCAATGATTTTCTAATATCAGTCAAAGTATGTTAATAACTGAGGCCTATCATAATTTGATACTTAATCTAATCACTCCAATGATTTCCATATCCATTTTATTATCTTCTCATGTTTCATCCAGAGAAGACTAACGTGAACACTTCTATTATCGAATTTGGAAATCAATTAAATTTCAAAGCAATTTAGAAAATAAAATCCCACATACAAATTGATGTCTAGAGACCCAAACTTACTGAGAGAGAACAACAGTGACAAGAGACGACACTACTTTTCATTAAAACACATGAATCTCACAGTAAGAGACACAAACTGCCTTCCCAGATTGTTGCTATTGTCCTGTGGTAGGTTCTCATTTGTTATGGTTTTGAGCAGAACCCCCACCTCCTTCCTAGAAGTTTCCTGCTTTTCTTCTTTGCGAGAATAGTCAGCATCAAGAGTTTGGAAGAAAAGGCTTTGGCATCTCCAGACAAGCAGCAGTCCCAGGCTGTGCGTACTGAATTCACCTTTTAACAACAGACCGATGCCAAGTGTTCTGAGATCACAGTGTACAAAAGAAGGTGGAGTACACAGCTGTGACCTAGACAGATTGCTTTTCCTCCAGCAGCTACAGAGTGAAGAAGGATGGAGAAAACTATTATTCATATTCATGTACTCTCCCTTGAACTCTGGAAATAGAAAGCCTTTTCCTGCCCTGTTAGGGAATGGAGAGCCATTTGATCATAAAATGGAAATGTTTCTTGCAGTGGAGATAATAAACTCAACCAGCAACGAATATTCCAGTTGGCCCTAATGAGCTGTAACTTATTCACAGCTCTGCCCTTGCATTTTAAGGAACGGAAAAATAAATCTTGTTTTTCCGGAACTGTATTGACAGTGAAAATGTGACATGTGATGTTGAAGTCAAGAGACCAACTTTCTTCTTTAACAAACATGAAACCATGAAAGGTAAACAAGTACTGACTTTCAAAAGAGTCACCTTTGAAATAAGCCATTTCTGTTGTCGTTGCCTTAAAAACAGTGGGAATTTCCTTCAGAACTGGCATCAAAGTCACATGAACAGAACAAACAAAAAACAGACATGATGAAAAAAAAAAACCTAATACATCTACACAGCTGTTTTTCATGGACTAGTTAAGAAGCTTTTTTAGGAACTGGTGCTGTGGCATAAAGGGTAAAGCAGTCTCCTGCCACAGCTGCATCTCATATGGGTGCTGGTCAGAGACCTGGCTCCTCCACTTCTGATTCTAATCCCTGCTAACTTGCCTGGGAAAGCAAAACAAGATGATCCAAGTATTTGAGCCCCTGCATCCATTTGGCAGACCCTGGTGCAGCTCTGGTTCCTGGCTTCAGCCTTATCCAGTGCTGGCCATCATCATCAACTGGAAAGTAAACCAGTAGATAGACCATCTGTCTGTATCTCTCCCTCATTTTCTCCCTAACTCTGATTTTCAAATAGGTAATTTTTTACATCTTACTAAGGGAGAGAGAGTTCTATTAAAATAACAGTGTTCAGAAACATGGATGTGCAAGTCTTCATAGACTCGAGTGTACAAGCATTATTTAAAGAATTTGAAGAGCAAAACCCAGAATGTTTCCTATTTAATTACACGTGTACTTATTTGAAAGACAGAGACAAAACTTTTCCATGTTTTAGTTCACCCCTCAAATGCTCAAAACGATTGGTTCTGAGCCAGATCAAATGAGGGGGACCAGAACTCAGTTGGATCTTTCATGCTGGGCTCCACATACTTGAGCTGTCACTTGCTGCCTCCCAGGGTATCAATTAATAGGAAGAGATTTGGGACTTGAACCCAGGCACTCTATTATTGGATGCCAGTGTCCCAAGTGGTGACTGTAACAAGCACCAGATACAGAAAAAATAGAACTTTTAAACTACTTCTATTTGATGTCTATTTTGGGACTCTCCTGAAGTCCCAACAATTTCATTTCCACAAATGTGAGTTCTTCCTTTTCAACAAGATTGTGGGTCTTCTAAATTTTTTTTAATTTATTTTTATTTCAAAGGCAGATTTACAGAGAGAAAGAAATACAGAGAGAAAGATGTTCCATCTGCTGGTTCACACCCTAAATGGTCACAAAAACCTGAGTTGAGCCAACTCAAAGCTAGGTGCCAGGAGCTTCTTCAGGCTCTCCCACGTGGATGCAGGGTTCCAAGGCTCTGAGCCATTAGCAAAGAGCTGGATGGGAAGTGGAGCAGCTGGGATGACAAACGGGTGCCCATATGGGATTTCAGCGCTTGCAAAGGGAGGATTAACTTGGTCCAGCAGGATTGCATTTAAACTCCATAACAAGGATAGCAAAGGTATTGGTGGGAAAGGGAAAGCTGGTTCTAGGGTCATCTGTCATGTAGGTCTGGACAGTGGGGCATGACCTCTTGGAGATGACTGCTGAAAGCCCCTCATTCCTGTCTGGTGGCCTTGAGCTCCCAAATCTGTCTCAGCTACTTCCTGCCCAGACCAAGACATAAGAACACCGCCAGGCTACAGTAGGACCTCATCCATTTTGACATAGCCAAATTCCATTTCTTCTCCAGACTCTGGGGTCTCCTTGTTTCCCCCACTTCTCTTTTTCTCCAGTGGGGTATGGGAGGGCTTGTCAACAATCTGGAGAAAACGCTTTTCCCTGATATTGTTTGCTTCAGAGGCTCGGGTTTATATAGAAACACAAAAACCAGGAAACCCTGCACCAAGCCTTCACTGGAGCACAGATATCTGCCTGAATGGCAGGAAGGCAAAGCAATGAGATATCCAGAAATAAAAGAATATTGCTAATGTCTGAAAAAGCATAATTTTACACACAGCTAAGGTGGGAAAAAAAGATGTAAAATTATGCATGCACTGTTTGCATTATTGTGACAGCATCTAATGCACTACCACAACCCTTAGATCAGGCCTTGAAAATTATTTCTCTGCCATTACCACAGGTACATTTAAAAACACATATATATTTATTATAGAGATAGAGACAGAGAGAGAGAGAGAGAGAGAGAGAGAGAGAGAGAGAGAGAGAAAGAAAGAAAGATCCTTCATCCACTGGCTTACTCTCAAAATGTTTGCCATGGCCAGAGTTGAGCTAAAGCAGTTAGGAACCGGGAATTTCCTCCAGGTCTCTCACATGGGTGCAGGGTCCCAAGGCATTGGGTCATCCTACACTGCTTTTCCAGGCCACAGGTAGGGACCTGGAAGGGAAGTAGAGCAGTCGGGACATAAACCAGCACCCATATGGGATGCCCGCACTGCAGGCTGAGAATTAATGTGCAACACCATCAGGCCAGCCCTGAGGAAGGAATTTTTAATTTGTGAAACTTCATGTTTCTTCCATACTTCACAGTGCAGGGAAACGATTACCACAAATTACGAGGCTATGAATGGAGCTGAGAACCTGGCTGAGCCTTGGACCATGAATGTGTCACCAGGGTTTTCTCCAGTCACTGTATCAGCAGCACAGGCTAGAGTCCTTTGCATGAGCAGGAGAAATGTATCTAGGGCTGATGGGATTGTAAAGACATAAGCGCTAAAATGATAATGAGGTCAAGAAATTGAAATAAGTAGCCTGAAGGACATTATCCATAGGTCTAGACTAGATCAAGATTAACACAAGATCCAAAGTGCCTGCCAATCTGGGAGAAGGGGCAAATTTGTCAATTTAATGGGGGAATACACTAAGGGAAAGGCATGAGATTGAAGAGATGATAGGTTGAAATATCCATCCTTAAACTGTAGCTGTGGCTTCTAAGGCCTTTGGGTAGTATAAATTAAGAGAGAGAGAGTTGGCCAGCACATTCTTTTTACTGTCAACATAACAGCCTTCTACGCTACAGGAGGGAGGGCCACTCCCAACCCAAGCTGCCTCAGGGAGGAGTTGCCATAAATATTCCACTAGGCCTGTCTTCATCTGTTCCACTGCCAGGAAATCTGTCTCTGCTGGAGCCACACAAATGATCAAGTGGGGTAAGGGTTGGCGGGGGGGGGGGGGGGGGGGGAAGAATGAAGAGAAAAGAATTTTCCCAGGAAACCTTGGTGATTGCTACAACCTTCACAATTCTTTGAATATGTGCAGATGAGGATCTCTGATCCTTTCTTGTCCCCTACCTGTCTTAGACTTTCATATTCCAGATGACCCATGAACATAAAGAGACTTTCTGGTTCTTCTGCCATATGAAATTACCAGATTCTTTTTTATGGATTCCCTGTAATACCTAATCATTGGGTGGGACTGACTGTGCTGGGCCCTGTTCTAAGTGCTTTCTTCATATTAATTCACACATCTTTTTACAATAACAGTCCAGGGTACCTACTGCCATAATAATTACCATCTCACTAATGAGAACTTCTCAAGCAACACACAGCCAGAAAATGGTAATTCTGACATTTGAAAGGTAGGCGGACAGGAAGCAGGGTTCCAGAATCTAGGCTGAACCACAGCACCCTCGCTAGCCTTGCACTTGATAATCAGGAGAGTATAACTAACTCCAAAGCCCGAGGCACGTTTGCTTAACAGAGCTATTCCACCTCCTTTAACTGGAAAAATAAAGGAACAAAGAAATGTCTTATGTAGATGATTGGCCATTCAAAGAAATAGGGCTTTAAGTGCCAGCTGATGAGGGAGGGAGCAGGGTTAGAAATAGCTTTATTCCTCAGAGTTCACTGGCAAAATCACTTTAACAGCAGTCCAACACATAATAATGTTCCACCTTAAATTATAACTCCACAAGTTACCAAAATGTTAGAGATTTAGCCAGAAACAGTTTTATGTGGTTACGTTGGTGCAAAATGGCTTGGTTTAACTAGATGCTCTTAAGTGGTTGTCAGTAGAGTTAGGCTGTTCTCCTGCTGAGCAGAACTTCTGCACGGGGAGAGAGTGGGTAGTACATCAAGGCAGTACATTCAGTAAGTGGTTACTCAGTAGTGTTTATGCCAACACAAATAACGTTGGCTTATCTTTTTTTTTAAAAGCCTTAGCTTATGTTAAAAAATTAAAACTCTTATAGGAAGGGATAGAGGAGAAGAGTAAGGAAATGGAAGTGTGGGCAAATTCAGCCCAAAGCTGGAACCTGAGAAGGGCTGGAAAGGAGAGAGGAGAAAGTCACCTGTTAAGTTATATGCTTTTCTGTCAGGTTTTACCATGAAGATTATTGTGATTGGAAATAGTTACAAAGGAAAAAATTGATCATGCTCCTTCTTAATTAGGAAGCATCTCTTTAAAAGCAATACAGAAAGATTGATGCTGTGCATTCAATTTCTTTTAGATCTCTTATTTTTTTTTGCAATTATAATACCAATGCCCAAGCAAACCACATGCCTTACATTAAGGATTCAGCTTGGTGAGGGCAGGAGAAAGCTGTCTGGTGGCAAATTTGCATTCTCTGGCTTGGTCCCAGCATCACTTCTCCCCTGTGTTATGTGTCTAGGATTCAGATTGATTGCTTTTTCTGCAGCACCTGTTTCTAGTGTGAGCTAGCCTGGGAGAGGAAATTCAAAACCTACTGCTCTTCAAGCAGTCCCAGGCCAACTGCCAAGACATAAGTCCTTACTGCACGCCAGGAAAACTAGCAGCTTTGCTGTCCCTGTGGGGACTCTCCCAGGACATGGAGTTGTAGCTCATCAATAGTACTGAAGAGGAAAATAACAGACTACAGTGCTACTAACTAAAACACCTTTAGTTTTGGAATGGATGGAAAATTGCAATGAAACATTCACTTAAAGTACAGGGGGCAAAGCAGAAGAAGGGACCTTAGTGACTGAGGCTTAAATGAAAATTCATTTAAAATAAAGGCTCAAACTCAGACCATAGGACCACCATGCATGTAGGAAAACCTCAAGGACATCCCCTGGGGTGCACATAATATCACAGTCTACTGTCAGGAATTTCTTTTATTTCTGCTTTGTTCTTAAAGATTTATTTATGGATTTGAAAGGAAGAGTTACAGAGAGCGAAAGAGAGGTGAGGGAGACAGAGAGATCCCCTGCCTTGCCATTACAATCAGTTGCTGTTCCAAACAGACTCCTTCAGCCTCTATTTCCCCATTGGTTTGACAGGTGTAAGAGTGGTAATTATTTCATAGGCCTGTGGTGAGGATTAACTGATCACAAAGTAAAGGTGACTTGTAGCAAAAGTTTAAAATCTTCACAAAATGAATCATTCTAGGTAAATAGTGACAAAAACACAGAGGCAGAGGCAAGGGAATTTGCTCTAGCTTTGCTTTTCTGCCCAATTGACAACTGGCATGAAGATCCATGGTTTCAGGAGCTAAGCCGGAAGCAGCTGTTACATACCAAAAGATAAGGACAATGAAGTGCACAGTCAGTCCCTTTTTGTGCATTCTTTGTTCTAAAAGTTGCCTGTGTCCTCTGAGCCATCACTGCAGAGAGGTTGTATCTCCTGGAGTTCAGCAACCTAAAGTGGCTTTTAAATTTGAAAGGCCAGGCATGACATTAGTGTGACGAGGAACAGAGAGAGGATTAGCTGCAACATGAAACAGTGAGAGGAAATCATATCCAACCAATCACCCGTTGTGGTGGAAAGAATTCTTCACACATAGGAGGCTTTTTCTTCACTCTGCCAACAGCAGGAAGTTCATGATTTTCAAACACTGGAAAAAGAAGCCCCTCACTACTACAAACCCAGCCTGTGATGTGAAAGAGAATCTGATCAGATTTCAATGGGTACTAACCTGGCAATGAAGTGACCTCATTACTACCTGCCTCTGGCATTTGCTTCAAAATCTAGCCTTAGGAACTGCTCCTCAGATTCTTTTATTTTAAACGATGTATTTGTTCATTTGAAAAGCACAGTTACTGGGGGCGGGGCGAGGGGAGAAGTTGGAGAGAGGGAGAGAAAGAGAAGTGGCAGGGCTGGTCCAAAGCCAGGAGCCAGCAACTTCCTCCAGGTCTCCAACATCAGTGCAGGGCTCCAAGAACTTAAGCTATTCTCTGCTGCTCCCCCAGGCCATAAACAGGGAGCAGGATGGGAAGTGGAGTAGCCAGTACTTGAATCAGTGCCCAAACTGGATGCTAGCACTGCAGATGGAAGATTACCCTGATACACTACAGTTCCAGCCCCAAACAATTGAATTGATCATATCACACAGACTCCATTCCATATTTCCCTACTATATGTTAGATTACATAAAGACTTCCTATACTGTCACAAGGTCATTTCAAAATATTCTTGGAAAACGTAATTGCAAGATAAGATGCCAAAAATTTAAAATCCAGGCATTTTTTAGAATATATGCATTTACATGAACTTTAGCTAAATCGAGTCACTGACCTTTAGATGGACTGCTATTTTTCCATGTTTCTGTCTTCACTGGTACTCACTCCTTTTGAATTTGTAAACATGTCTCACATCTTTAAATATAAAGTTTGGAAGTCACTTCCTTGGGAAGCCTCTCTGATTCACCTGCATTCAGCTAGTAACATTTGCAGGTCTGCCCTGAGTGCAGAAGCAACTGCTAATTTTCCTAAAATCCTTAGTCATTGGATGACTTATTTGGTGTTTCCCACTTTGTGCTGAAAAATGATTTGTGATTTCTTTTTGGGGCATAAGAGAAGTACTGAAGCACTCTTCAAAAGTATCCAACCACCATCGTGTTATGTGCCATGATGTCCCCATGGGCCTCACACAAATCCCTACTATTGATTTGGTCAGGTTACACTGCATGTGAGATTTATCTTCTGCTAGATCCTTTGAGAAAGATTGCAGTCAAGGGCTCTCTTTCCATCCTCCTACCCAATTACTCCCAGGACAGTGGAACTAGTTTCTCAGAAGCACTTTGCCTCAGTAAAAACAGCTCCTTTTACTTTGCCAGGAGGACTAAATGAATTCATTTTTAAAAATCTACTTCATGGCACCCAGTGCAACAGCTCAGTGATTAAGTCCTCACCTTGCATGTAACAAGATCCTGCATGGCTGCTGGTTCATGTCCCGACTGCTCCATTTCCCATCCAGCTCCCTGCTTATAGCCTGGAAAGGAAGTGGAGGATGGCCCAGAGCCTTTTGACTGTGCATGGGAGACTTGGTAGAAGCTCCTGACTTTGGATCAGCTCAGCTCCGGCTGTTGAGGCCACTTGGCGAGTGAAACAGCAGGTGGAAGATCTTTCTGTCTCTCCTTCTCTCTGAACCTGACTTTCCAATAAAAATAAAATCTTTAAAAAAAAATCTACTTCATGGGGCTGGCTCAGTAGTGTATTAGTCTAATCCTCTACGTGTGGTGCCAGGAGTTGTCCTAGCTGCTCTACTTCTGATCCAGCTCCCTGAGAATTCAGCAGGGCAGAGCCCATATCTTGAGCTCCTGCACTGGGTGCCAGGGAGACCTGGAGGATGCTTTCAGAAGTTTCAGAAAGGCCCAGCTCAGGTCATTGCAAACATTTGGGGTAATGAACCAGCACATGGAAGATGTTTGTCTCTATTTCTCATTCTTTCTGTAAATCTGCCTTTCAAGTAAAAAATAAGTAAACTTTTTAAAAAAGAAGCAGGTAAGAAAAATCTAATCCATGAATCGCATTACCCTGTGGCTAAATCTCTCCCTGTCTGTAATGGGTAAGCCTAAATATAACTCATGGCTTTTCACTTCTTTCTAAAAGCAGCGCTCTCCCAAAGGAGGATCTTGCCACCCTATTTCCCTAAACTGATTCTTTGAGCTCAGAGCTCATCAGAGCCATCCAGTTGCCTAAGAACCTAGGAACCCCTTAGTCACTGATGTGGGACCTTGATTACTTTTCCAATCTCAATGGATCTGTGAAGACACAGACTGAGCAGGGCACTTACAAGGAAGTAGAAGAGGGACCTTTACTTTCTTCTTTTTTAATGGTAGAATTTTATTTATTTATTTTTATTGGAAAGTCAGATATACAGTGAGAAGGAGAGACAGAAAGATCTTCCATCTGCTGATTCACTCCCCAAGCAGCCACAAAGGCCAGAGCTGAGTCAATCCGAAGCCAGGAGCCCAAAGCCAGGAGCCCACATGGGTGCAGGGTCCCAAAGCTTTAGGCCATCCTCCTCCACTGCTTTCCCAGGCCACAAGCAGGGTGCTGGATGGGAAGCAGGGCCACTGGGATTAGAACTGACGCCCATATAGGATCCCAGTATGTACAAGGCGAGGACTTTAGCTGCTAGGCTATCCCGTCTGGCCTTGAGCTGCACTTTCTTCAGATCCACCTGCCTAGAATCAGGCTTGTGCCAGAGGTTTGTCCTGCTAGTTGCAGAGGTGGTGGAGGAAGAGTTTGGCCTATAAATGTGAATACATGTAAAGAGGCAGCACTATAGAGAAAATGTGTGGAGAGGAGAATACCGGCACATTTTCAAAAGAAAATATGCCATATTATGTGGCCCTGGGAAAAAGGAAGAAGGCCATTACATGTTTCCATTCAACTAAAGTTACCACCCACTCCATTTCCTCATATTCTTGGGTTTTTGGTCCCTTTATTTTACCTCCCATCCTATTTCACATGAGAGAAACTTACTTCCTTTGAGCTCCTGAAGGGTGAGATCAAAGCCCATAACATGAAACAGATATAATGAAAAAAAAAGGGCAATCAGTTCCAAACATGGAAACCAAAGACTGAGAAAAATAGACAATGTGTAGAAGCAAATTCTAAGCCGTTGCCAAGCCGCCCAGTGCCTCCCAAATAGCAGCAGGCACATGTAAGGCACTTCTCATGTGTTTGTTTTAGTCAAGGATCTTCTCTTCCTCTGCCCTTTCACATTTCTGAGGTTGAATGTGTGTAATGAGGCCCAATTAAACATTCAAACAACTTCACGCATTTATCGTATAAAGGACAAATGACGATGTGTTAACTTTGAGTGTTAAGATTGGGAAATTCAGAGAAATTTGCTTCTTATTCTAGAAGTGTTTCAAAATATTTGTTGTAATAGTATACTATTTTGTTGAAATTCTTATATTCCACTTCCACATTGTGTGCCTGTCTGATATTTTATAATCTTTGCCATGAAAGTGTTTCTCTCAGCAAGGGGAAAAACCCTAAAATTACAAAATTTTTAAAAAAAAACATCAATTAACTATATGAAAATTAAGATGCTTCATCCTTTTGTGTTTTGTAATTATAATTACTTTTACTCAGATTTGTTTAGTACCTGCTATAAATGACGTGCCTTATGAAATTGTTTAATTACAATAACATTGATCTCTCCTGAACTTCATTTTAAAACAAAACCCATTCCAGTATTTTTCAGAAGACATTGTACTCACATGTCAATGAAAATACACCAAAATTCACCAAAAACACAGAAACACAAATTAAAATAATAGATACTGGATCTCTCTCAAACAAACTGAAAGGCAAAAGACAAATAAGGAAAATGTTTACAACAAATGCATCAGAGAAAAATTAGTTTCTCTAGTACAAAAAGAAGGTTTACAAAAAGGAAAAAACAAAAAATAGCCCATGGGCAAGCAATTCACATATTTTGAAATACAAATAGCCAGTAAATGTAGGCAAATTTACTCAACTGCACTAATAGTCAACAAAATAATTTTTTGCCTACAGAGTAGATACAATGAAAAAGAATAACAATTCATGTTGATATCAATGTGAGAAATAGTTCCTCTCGATTTCCAACTGATTTCGGTGTCAAAACACATAACTTTTTCTGCAGTTCAGATTGCATTCTCTATCAAAATTGCACATTACTTTGGTTCCAGCAATTCTATTTCTAGGAAGCAAGCAAATGTTCACTCCAGTTTAGGTACAACATGTTTCTGGAAGAGTTCTTTGTAACACAGGGAAATGGGAAAATCTAAATTATCTTAAACCAGTTAGAAATACGGTATTAGGGTAGATGTGTGGGACTGCAGGTTAAACCTCTGCTTGGGACAACCACATCCCATCTTGCAGTATCTGGGATCAAGTTCCACCTTCCAGCCCTCTGCCAATGTGCAATCTGGAAAATAGCACATGATAGTGGATGCTTGGACTGTTGCCACTCATGTGAAGCTCCGGATGGAAAATCTGGTTCCTGATTTCAGCTTGGCTCAGTCCCAGCTATGGCAAGCATGTGAGGATGTAAACCAATGGACTGAGGATTTCTTGGTGTGTGTATGTGAGTACGTGTGTGACTCTGTCTTTCAGATAAATAAGCTTAAAAAAAAAAGAAAGAAAAGAAATACAGGCCCAGTGTGATGGTTCAGTGGCTAAATCTTCGTCTTGCATAGGCTGGGATCCTTTATAGGAGCCGGTCCACACTCCAGCTGCTCTACTTCCCATCCAGCTCCCTGATTGTGGCCTGAAAAAGCAGGTGAGGATGGTCCAAGGCTTTGGGACCTTACACCCATGTAGGAGACCCAAAAGAAGCTCCTGGCTCCTGGCTTCAGATCAGTTCAGCTCTGTC
This sequence comes from Ochotona princeps, assembly GCF_030435755.1. NCBI lineage: Eukaryota > Metazoa > Chordata > Mammalia > Lagomorpha > Ochotonidae > Ochotona > Ochotona princeps. Next base: position 66,639,866 of record NC_080865.1, on the reverse strand, counting down.
CATTGCAGCCACTTGGGGAGTGAACCAGTGAATGGAAAGTCTTCCTTTCTGTCTCTCCTCTCTGTGAATCTGTCTTTCCAATAAAATTTTTAAAATAAATATTGAAAAGAAATATGGTATAGTCATATAAGGGAATACTATGGATTCATGTAAAAGGGTGACTTAAACCTTTATTTATACATATGAAAGGAATCCATTACATATTACATTATATGGCAGATTATATAGCCAGAAATAATGTACAATAAATTCTTTCAAGTAAAATCAAAATATTATTAATTTTACTAAATACACACAGAAAATGTCTTGAATATTATATACCAAGCTGTTTGTCTGTGGCTGTAGGAAATATGGAGCTTTCACTTTATATTTCTGTATTTTTTAAAATAGAATTTGCACCAGTTTAAATAATTTCTGAACAAAAATAGCAAAACTACTGCCAAAGTCACAACATATAAAAGAAAAATGTGAAAGTTAAAAGGTGCTTAATTGCAATAGAATGTATGATGATTGAACAATTAAATACAACCTGAAAGAACAACAGAAGTAGATTGCCTTATTCCAAATCATTATCTACTGTTGACAGTATTGCTAATGTTTGTATTTATTTTAAATTGACAGGCTATGTGTATATTTACAGTGTCAATGTGACATTTTAACTTATCATTGTGGAAATAGTCAATCCTGCTAATTAACATACTCATGTTCCCTCAACAACTTGGCATTTTTCATGGTGAGAATGTTAAAAGTCTATTCCTTTAACAATTTTGAAATATGTATCAGGCAGAATAGGACATCCCTCAAGATTATTTCAGTCTAGCTGAAACTTTGTACATTTGTATCAATGTTTTCCATTTCTTCATTCCCTGCCCTCCCCACCAACCTCTTCTTACCTGTTTTAATGTGTTTTAATGTGGTCAACTGTTTTAGATTCCACATATAAGTGAGGTTATTACAGTATTTCTCTTTCTGTGCATGGATTATTTCACTTCAAATAATGTCTCACAGTTCCATCCAGGTTGTCACAATTGGCACAGTTTCCTTTTTTTTTTTTTTTTTTTTTTTTTTTTTTTTTTTTTTTTTTTTTACGTTTTATAGTAGTCTGTTTCACGTAATATATGCCACATTGTCAGTAGCCATTCAACAGTTGATGGAAATTTAGGTAACTTCTGTATCTTGCCATTTTGAAAGTACTTCAGTGAAAATAGAGTGTGGATACCCTGATAGATTAATTTCAGTTCCTTTGAACATATATTCTTTGTACTTCTGAAGATGCTGTAACTAGTCCTATCGACAATGTACGAGGTTTCCTTGTCTCCACATCCTCACCAGTGTTGGTTATTATCAGTCTTCTTTGATAACAGTCATTCTAACTAGAATGAGATCAAATTTCATTACGATTTTAATCAGTATTTTTCTAATGATTATAATATTGAGCATTTTTTCAATTTGTGTTTCTTTTTCAATAAATGTCTGTTTGGATCATTAATCTTTGAAATTGGATTGTTTTCTTGCTAGTAAGTTGTTTGAGATCATCTTTCAAAATATTAGCCTTTTGTGAAATATATGGCTTGAAACTATTTGCTATTCACTTTATTGTCTCACTTGCAGACGCTTTTTGATTCAACACAATACCAGTTTGTCTAGACAATATTTTTCAAGGTTATCATAGACAAGATATTTTGCTTTCAAAAATCAAGCAGGGCCTGGCATAGTAGCCTAATGGCTAAAGTCCTTACCCTGTATGCACCAGGATCCCATATGGGTGCAGGTTCTGTCCTGACTGCCCTGCTTCCAAACTAGTTCCTTGCTTGTAGCCTGGGAAAGCCATGGAAAAAGACCCAAAGCCTTGGGACTCTGCCCCATTTGGGAGACCCAGAAGAGGCTCCTGGATCCTGGCTGCTGGCTTCGGGTCAGCTCAGTTCCAGCAGTTTGGCCACTCAGGGAGTGAATCATCAGACAGAAGATCTTCCTCTCTGTCTCTCCTCTCTGTGTATCTGACTTTCCAATACAAAAATAAATAACTGGGCCCGGCGGCGTGGCCTAGCGGCTAAAGTCCTCGCCTTGAACGCCCCGGGATCCCATATGGGCATCGGTTCTAGTCCTGGCAGCTCTACTTCCCATCCAGCTCCCTGCTTGTGGCCTGGGAAAGCAGTTGAGGACGGCCCAATGCATTGGGACACTGCACCCGCGTGGGAGACCTGGAAGAGGTTCCAGGTTCCCGGCTTCGGATCGGCACTCATCAGCCTGTTGCGGCTCACTTGGGGAGTGAATCATCAGACGGAAGATCTTCCTCTCTGTCTCTCCTCCTCTGTGTATATCTGGCTGTAATAAAATGAATAAATCTTAAAATAAATAAATCTTAAAATAAATAAATCTTAAAATAAATAAATAAATAAATAAAATATTGTTTTTAAAATCAAGCAAAAATTCTGTCTTCAGTATGATTTCAATTTGATGTAAGTGTGTAGTCAGAGAATGTATTGAGCTTTTTAGTTCATTATTTTGTGTTTTGTTCACCTTATTTTCCTTCTCTTTCAAGCCCTACCTTGAATTCTAAGACCATAATCAGGTCCATTGTGCTCACTGACCCCTGGGAAACTTAGTACTGTACAGCTGAAAATAGATGCTGTCTGCCAACAATCTCCCTTCCTGGCTTTTGTTTTCTGTGGGCCTCAGTTCCTAAAGAGGATTATACTAGGATTAAAATAAGCAATGTGACTGAGAAGACACAAGCAGGCAGACAGAGAGGGTTTTCAAGGAATGGAAAAGGGATAGATGCTAAGTGAGAATTCTACTTTCAAACGGTACCCAGGTGAGATAGCAGGAACTCTGAAGAGAACAACTCTGATACACTTAAAAAGCGAGGATCACATACATCGAAGCTCCTGGCCTCACCACAGTCCTGGGACCAATGTTAGCACCCATGCAACACAGCTCTCTGCTTCTTAGGCTGGGACTATCAACAAAGCAACAGCAACAAGACACCATTTTTGGGGCACTCTTTCATTCTGGGCAGACCTTAGAAACCACCCTGACTACAACAGAAAATAATCAGATGACACAGAACTTTGCACCACTCAAGTAGGATGAAAGCTAGAGGCTAGATTTAATTTTGCATTTTTAAAATAACAACATCGTAATTTGGGATTCGTACTAGTAGGATTCGTACTAGTTATACATGAATATAGAAGAAACATTCTAGAAAATTAAATGCCAAAATGGTAATAATGACTCTGAGTGATATGATTGAATTTGTATTTTAAAATTTTTCTTACCTTTATTTCCTAGAGTTTCCATAATGAAAGATTAAATTAGAACTAAAATATTCAAAAACCATGTTTCGCAAATTTATGCTTATGCTCCTGTTCACATTTTATATTGATACTTGTTCCCTATGTAGTCTTCTATTAATCTTGCTTTCTATATGGTTTGGAATAGAAACTAACCAAAATCGCTAAGATTGTGGACCTAAAAGAGACATGGGAGAATTTCACACACAACCTCACAGCTTAATACCTTTTTAAGATCACACTTCCCAGCAAGTCTGAAATAAAGATTGTCATGGGTGGGATTTATTAAGGAAATGTTCCTGCGGAAACCGGCAAAGGAATGGGTATCTACAGACAGGGAAAGGAAATAAACCAAGCAAGGATAAGATTTCAAAGTAGACGCCTCACCCAATGCTCCATGAAGCTCTGAGGTATAAATTATGCCTTAGGGTTTGGTCTGCCATGAGACAAGGGACTTGATCTTTACTATCTCCAAATCAGCCAATTAATGCCTATAGAAATACCTTCGCAGATATAATGTCCCAGGATTTTCTGCTTACTGCCCAGACAAATGAAGCAATGCCAGCAACCCGAGAACAGAAGAGTCACAGGTAGCATGAGAAGCAAAATGTGCCCAGAAATCAATCCACATTCACACCTAAGAGGTAAAAGTAGATAGGAAGTTAGTCTAAGTGAAACAGAATTCTTGTATCCCTGAATACTGATGTAGATTTGATATGCTGAACTTCTCAGGATGTACCTGCTTGCACCCTGGATGAAGGCATCTAAGACCCCATCTCATTTGCTTATCCAGTTGGGATACAACTCAGTGCCTTTTAAAAAGAGGTAGAAGGCAGAGAGAACTCTCATTCTGCCATGGGCCTCACTTAGAGATACTGCTCCACAGAACCCCACTTGGTCATACTGCTCCTAAATGCAGTCCTCTGCCACAAATCTTGGGTAGACCTTCCCATTTACACAAGCAATTTTCAGTTCTTCCTTTCTCTTATTTACTAGTATCTCCTTGGCTCACTCACATTGGGATGTCTCTGTGTAGGATAAACTGCACTCAAGGACCAATGTTCATTTATTCCCTCACTGCCAAATGAACTCTGCTACTATTTGCACATGATACTAGTGTCTGCTTGTATTTTTAATCTCTGTGGGATGCAAGAATGAATGAATGATATCAGATCCCTACCTCTCACGATATGGAAAGATCAACCCAAGCTGGATGAAAAATCTAAATTTAAGACTTGAAACTACAAAGTTCCAGGAAGACAATGTAGAGGAAACAAACATTCCAGCACGTTCATGTAGGTAACATCACATTTAAGACCCCTAAAGCACAGATGCCAATACAGTACAGCAAAGAAAACAATCAATACGGTGAAACAATCAATACAAACATCTGCCAGAATGGCAGAAAAATGTTCCCAAGCTACTTTTCTGACAAAAGATTAACAGCTAGATGGGATTGACATAGCTTAAACCTTAGCCTGTGATGCTAGCATCCCATATGGGTAGATGTTTTAGTTCTTCTAGATGCTCCATTTCCAATCCAACTCCCTGCTGATACACCTGGAAAAGCAACGGAATATGGCCCATGATCTTTAGTCCAATCGCCCACATGGGAGATCCAGAAGAAGCTCCAGGCTCTTGGTTTCGGCCTGGTCCAACCCGAGCCATTGTGGCCATTTGGGGAGTGAATCAGCAGATGGAAGATTCTCTCCTCTCTTCTCCTCTCCTCTTCTCTTCTCTTCTCTTCTCTTCTCTTCTCTTCTCTTCTCTTCTCTTCTCTTCTCTTCTCTTTTTCTCCATTTCATCCTCTTCCTCCCCCTCTCCATATAACTGTACCTTTGAAATAAATAAAAAATAGATCTTTAAAAAAGATTAACATGCAGATTATATCAGAAACTCTAAAAAAATGAACAACCAAAAACAAAACATAAAATTCAGCTAAGAAATGAGCAAAGGACCTGAATAGGCAGTTCTCAAGAAATACCAATGTCCAACAAATATATGAAAAAATGTTTAGTATCACTAACCATCAGGGAAATGCAAATCAAATCACAGTAAGATACCATCTCATTACTGTCACAACTACTATCCAAAAGACAAAGTACAACAGATGCTTGTAAAAATGTAGACAAAGAGAAACACATACACAAAGTTAATAAGGATGTAAATTGCTGCAACCACCATTGAAATTTCTTTAAAAACTAGAAACAGACCTGGCACATAATCCAAATTCTCACTACTGGGTATACCTAAAAAACATTAACTCACTTTACTGGATACCTGCTCCATCATGTTTATAACAGCATTCACAACAGCCAAAATATGGAATCAACAAAGATGTTCATTCTCAAATAAATGATAAAGAAAATTATTTTATGTGAAATAAGACAGACACAGAAAGACAAATGCCACATGTTCTCCCCTATATGTGAGAGCTAAACTTTTGAAAGACAGGAAGTAGGGAAGGAAGGAAAGAAAAGAAAGAAATGTCTGTGTGTATCAGTTTTGCCACAAATACAGTTTTGTCAAACTATCTTAAATCTTTGACAAATACATGGTATGAATTCTGTACTAGTATAGTTTTAATGATTTTTGTGACCATTTAAAAATGTACTTTGTAAAAATAAAGTTGAACAATTTTCCATTTTATTACTATGTACAGCCCTTGACTGTTTTCCTGTGTTTAGTGGAGTCATTAACCCTTTGATTATAATGTAAATTGAAAATGTTACTTCAAAAATAATAAACAAGTTGTTCAATGGAAAAAGAAGAAATACTCATTATAAGAGAGCCGCTTGCTAGATTTTGTGATGAAAAGACTATAAAGATCTATTCATGCATCTCTGTGCAAGACAACTCCATAAATACATTACTTCATCAGCACTGAATTGAGTGCATTGAATAACAGCAAGGGCTTGGATCAAAATGTGCTTAAGAGCTTGCAAAGAAACTGTGCTGAAGGCATAGTGGGCCATGGAAAAATGCAACCTACACTGTATGAATTTTCAGGGAAGGCTAGTTGAAGGCATGATGCAAAGAGAAAGATGGAATTGGAGAATATTATGAGTGCAGTAAGCCACACAGAAAGACAAATATATTTCCTTTCTTATGTAAAAAGTATATAATACAGTATGTTATAAAAACTATGAATGGAATAGCATTTAGTATGTATACACTTATAAATGATGTTGTCACTGAATTTAAAACATACTCTCCTTTTCTTATTTTATATTTATTATGAATCCATATTATTTGATACTAACATATCCACTTCTGCTTTTCAAAAACCATATAGGACCCAGCACAATAGGCTAGTGACTAAAGTCCTCACCTTGCATGTGCCAGGATCCCATATGGGTGCCAGTTCATATCCTGGCTTCTCTGCTTCCCATCCAGTTCCCTGCTTATGGCCCAGGAAAGCAGTAGAGGACCACCCAAAGTCTTAGGAACCTATGTCTGCGTGGGAGACCCAGAAGAAGCTCCTGACTCTTGGCTTCTGAATGGATCAGCTCCAGCTGTTGTGGCCACTTAGGGTAGTGAACCAGCAGACAAAAGATCTTTCTCTCCATATCTCCTCTTTAAATTGGACTTTCCAATAAATCTTAAAAAAGAAACAAACAAAAACCATGTAGAAGCTGGTGGGGCTGTTGTCAAGCAGCAAATTGGGCTGTCCATTGTAATGCTGGGATCCCGTATGAGAATGCAAATTCTAGTCCCAGCTGCTACTCTTCCCATCAATCTCAATCCTCAAACACCTGGGATGTATGGATGATGGTACAAAAAATTAGGCCCCTGTCACCGATATGTGAGGTCAGAATGGAATTCCTGACTCCTGGCTTCTGCCTAACCAAGTTACATATGTTGAGGGTATTTGGGGAGTGAACCAGCAGATGAAAGATCTCTCTTCTTCCCCCTTTCCCTGTCATTCACCCTTTAAATAAATTCAGAAATTCTTAAAAAGAAATATGTGGAAGTTCACAGAAACACAGAATGCTGGTTACTAGAAGTTGGGAAGGGTGGGTGGGAGATCAGAAGGAGTTTGGATAATGGGTGTCACCAAATCAGAGTTAGATTAAAGGAATGTGTCTAGTGGGGAAACTATGGTTTACAGTAACCTTGTCTATATTGAAAGAATAGGTAGAAGGGAGAAGCTCCAAGCTTCCAATCATTAGAAAACCTTGAAGAGGGCAAATGTTGAAAAATCTCCTTTGATCAATACGTACATTGTGTACATGTATTGAAACATCACACTGTATCCCATAAATATGTACAATTGTCTATAAAACTGTTTAGAAATAAAAAGCAGCACTACATGTATATATATGTTTATCCATATAAATGTTTACATACGACATAAATATTGTAAAACATTAAAATTATTAAATTATTAAAAATCATTAAAATTATTAAAGCTGTGTGTGATAAGTATTATTTGAAATACTTATAAGTAAAATGACCAGGAAAAAAAGCAATAAAAAGCAAGAGTAATGAAGAAGTTGGGGGACAAATGCATAGAGTCAGCAGGGATAAGAGAGGCGTCTGGGTTTATAAGTGGCAATGTCTTCTATACTACCTCAGGGCCATTGCCTTGTCTGTAGTTTTTATTTGAAATCTTTTCACCAGTTAACTACACGGTTCCATCACCCTCCTCCTTAAAATCTTTGAATAGATGTCACTTTCTCAAAGGGATCTACCTACCCATTCACCTTAAATTGTAATGCCTCTCTTGATCCTCTTCTCCCTTTTAATATAGTACATTTTTATTTTATAGTCCTTATCACCCTTCTAATATATTCTGTGATGTGCCTATTCAGTATATTTAGAAGGCAATGTCTACCCACAATGTAAATTCTATGAGATCGCAGAATTTAAGTCGGTTTTGTTCCCTTTACCTCCTCAGCACAAAACAGTGCTTATGACATAGTTGGCATTTGTTTTATTTGTTGAATAAATTCATGGACAGATCTAGGAATTCATCTTAAAGAAATAATTACTAAGTTAGATGAATTACACTCTGAATGCATACAAATATGTTACTGGGTGAGTGTGGTTTGGCTAATATCTTTTATATAAAATTAATGTAATAATAACATCCTATTTTAGTCACAGACTTGTACAAAACAGGCACTAAGCTAAAAAAGAAATAAACACACAAAATAAAATAATGTTGAAATCTTTCATGTATTTATTGGATTTTACATTCTGCTTCACTATCAATTACTAAGAAGTATATTAGGACTTGGCATGAAAGTCTAGCAGCAAAAAAAAAAAAGAAAAGAAAAGAAAAGAAAAAAAGAAAGTCTAGCAGCTAAAGTCCTCGCCTTGCATGCACCGGGACCCCATATTGGCACCAGTTCTTCTCCTGGCAACACTGTTTTCCATCCAGCTCCCTGTCTGAGGCCTGGGAAAGCTGGGGGGAGGGGGGCGCAAAGCCTTGGGACACTGCACCTGTGTGGGAGACCTGGAGGAAGCTCTAGGCTCCTGGCTTAGGATCACCTCAGCTCTGGCCATTGCATCCACATAGGGAGTGAACCAGTGGATGTGGGATCTTTCTCTCTGTATCTCCTTCCTTCTGTAAATCTGATTTTCCAATAAAACCAAACAAACATTTGAAAAAGAAATATATTAAACTCTGTCGTTATTGTGGATTTGTCCATTTTCATTAGACTTCTTTTAAAATCTTGTTCCATGGGACTAACATAAAGTTTTCAACTTCTAAGTGTCAGACAATCAGAACGGAAATTTCATGAAAACAATATCCTGAGACCCTCATAGCTGTTCCATGTCAATGAGCATACTTGCAATATCACAGCATCGTTAGAGCAGGTCCACTTTTAGACTATTAGATTGTTCACCCAAGGGAGCTAAATTGGGGACTGGATAGTCTGTCCCTCAAGTTCACTACTTGGAAAATACCTGCAGGGTAAGAAGAGTTTCTGTGCTTTTCTTATCTGCTGAGTGTTTGTTTGAACTTGGATTTTGCCGTGACAATTTATTTTCAACCCTATGATACTTTTTCAAAATAACACCTACTTTGAGCTTTGAAATTTATAAAATTTTTACTGCATTTGAAAATGGGAGAGAGAAAGAGAGAGAAACTTCGTCTGCTAGTTCTCTTCCCAAGCACCCACAATGGCACAAGTCCAAAGCCTAGAACTCCATCTGGGCCTCCTCTATGAGTGTCAGGAATCCAAGCATTTTAGCCATTATCTGCTTGTTCCCACAGTGTGCGTTAGCAGGAAGTTGGATGGCAAGCCTAGTCATGACTCAAATCTAAGTATTCTGAAATAGAGTGTACCAAGAAATATTGTAACCTCTGCCCTCAAATGTCTGTGCCCCATGGTAATTTTAAGAAGAGTTTTTAAAAATATTTTATTCTCAGAATCAAGATGGTGGAATAGGATAAGGACATGTTTAAACAGAACGAGAAACATTAGCCAGTGTGAAGCAAAGGGCACATTCCAGTAAATAGAAGAGGACAAAACTACAGCAGTGGGGCACCTGGAGACTGACAGACACAGGAAACCAGAAGATGCAGAGGTGTGATGTTGCAATGACAGATACTGCGGGGGTATTCAGTAAGTGGCGATCTGAATTGCACCAGCAGCTGGAACTCCACCAGCAACAAGGTGGGAACGGGCATTCACCGGGAATTCAGAAGATGAACCTAGACAAAGAACTGCCCCTCCTGCTTGTCTATTTGTTTTGACCAGGAGCAGAGACAGAGCAGCAGGTCCCAGATGGGCGGTATGGGAACAGGTTCGATTTCACAGCCCAGTCTGCCCCCCCAGAGCTGAATCGGGCACCATTTTGTAGATGGAGGCAAAGGCTATGGACAGTACTGAGCTTCCACTGAGCTGGGAGTGAACTCATTTCTGACTCAGGGAACTGCAACAACATGGCATCCTACAAGTTCCATCCAAAATAGGACCAAGAAGCCCTCAGACCTGATGGCCAGCAAATCAAGAACTCTAGTAGTGGCACATCATGCACCATTTTGTACAGTATGGAAAAACTTTAAGACTGCAGGGACAACAGTGAGTTGTGCTTGCGCTGAGCTGGGAGCGGCTCAATGTATTGCACTGGTAAAACAGAAAAATAATACTGACTTTGGCATTGTACGGGTCAAAATTGGTTCGTGTAGCCCTCAGACCTAACAGCCAACAGGTTCTAGCAAGCTCAGCACCACCAACAATCTAGTTATGTGGACATCAGTTGTCTCCCTAATAATGGGAACTGCTCTAACAGGAAGTGGGAAAGAGGTTGTAGAGACAACAGTGCATCCTCAGCATGCTATCACAGGAGGTGGAGAGTGGTGATCCAGGAGCTGGGGCTGTGGAGACCATGGTGGAAGTCTAACATAAGAACCCAGATGTGGAACTTGCTGGAAGGAGTGGCACAAGTGACTGCTTGCGATGAGCCATGTGCCAACCACAATAAGTAAAATCGAATTGTGGACCTGTGGGTGGTACAGCTTAGAAACCTGCCCCAAGAGAAGAATCTAGAAGTAGAAGTACAATGACCAAAAGAGCAAAAGGAGAAACAGAGGCACAATGAATAGTACTGAAGACTCCCCTGCAAAGGAGCAAAACCCTTTACCAGCCTCAGAGTTAACTGAGAAAGACAACGAGAAAATGGGGGATACAGAATTCAAAACTCTTGTTATAAAACTTCTTATCAACAATGAGAAGCACGTAATACCGGACTTCAAGAAGCTTAAAAGAGTATGTCTCACAGAAAATGAATCAAATGAAAACTGATGTATCAGAAATGAAGAATACAGTGGAGTAAATTGAAAGAACAAGGGAGAGTCTCAAAAATAGAATGAAGGACACAGAATGAAGAATCTCAGAATTGGAAGATATTTCCTGTCACCAGGAGGAAACAAAAAGCTGGAAGCAGAGCTGGGTCAAGCTAAAAAAAGTACTCAAGAACTGAAAGACACTATTAAAAGGCCAAATACAAGAGTTATGGGAGTTCCAGAAGGTGCAGAAAGAGAAGCTGGGATTAAAGGTGTATTCAATGAAACAATAAGGGAAAATTTCCTAATCTAGAGAAAGAATTGGGAAACAATATCCAGGAAGTGCACAGAACTCCCAACAGGCTTGACCAAAAGCGATCTTCACCACAACACATGATAATCAAGCTCTCTTCAGTCTAACATAAGGAAAAGATCCTAAAATGTGCATGTGAAAAAAAACAATTGATATATAAAGGAATGCCAATTAAACTCACAGGAGGGTGGGGAGAATCCAAGTACCTATGAAACTGTGTCACATAATACAATGTAATTAATGAATTAAAAATAATAAATAAATTAAAAAAAAAAATAAACTCACAGGAGATCTCTCACAGGAAACTTTATAGGCCAGAAGAGAATGGAGCGACATATTCCAGATTTGAAAAACCAGGATCACGTACCCAGCAAAGTTTTCTTTTGTCTTTGAAAATGAAATAAAATGCTTCCACAGTAAAGAAAAGTTAAAAGAATATGCCTCTTCCAAGCCTGCACTACAAGGATACTTCTAGATGTTCTCTTGACAAAGAGAAAGAATAGCACCCACCACCAAAACCAAAGACAAATGTGAAGAACATCCCAGTGAACTAGCAGCAGACTAAATCAATGAAGAACCCATTGCTAAATGACGGAAACAAACTATCGCCTATTTATATTAACCCTGACTGTAAATGGCTTATACCCATCAATCGTCATAGATTAGTAGACTGGATTAAAAAGCAAAACCCATCTTTTTGTTGCCTACAGGAGACATATCTCACCAACAAAAATCAGCGGAAACTATATCTCATGGATTTTGATTTTTTTTATTTATTTTTTTATTTATTTTTTTATTTATTTTTTTCTTCAAAACACTTTCTTCCTCATTAAATTCTTCAGTGACTCATAGATCATACAGTAGCATTGTTTTCTTCAAGAAGACTCTTGATTTTCTTTTTAATTTTTTCAGTGACACATTATTCATTTAATTTCATGGTGATTTTAATTTCTTCTTTTCTCCCTGTTGTTGATTCTGTTTTGTAGCTTTTCATTTAAGGGGATGTACAGTAACTGTGTAGTGGAGACTATCATATCCAGTAGCATGTTATTTAACTTTGTTTCATTGCAAATTTCTATTTTACTTTGTGTTGTTGATTTTGTATTATAGCTTTTCATTTAAGGGAATGTATAGTAACCGTGTAATGGGGACTATCATATCCACATATGAAGATACATTGCAGTATGCATCTCTACTTCCTGATCAAAAATGAACTCACAATGAAACTGTTAACTGTATCTTGACAATAGGATACTGGACTCTTGGCCACTGTCCATGCCAACAATGATGGACATATTTCTGTTTATGAAGAACTAAACTATAGTAATAATATAGGGGAATTCAGTTGGTGGAGGGGAGACCTGGTGACGGGGTAGAGGAAATCCCAGGGCCTATGGAACTGTATCATAAAATCACAATAATTAAAAGAGCAGCAAAAGTATATATTTTATTCAACATTTTTTTGAGAAGGGATGTATGAACATTCAGAAGCAGAATTTCATCATTTGGGTGAGTAGTTTAAGAAAAGAAATGAAGACTGTTTTGTTTAGTAACTTTCAGAGGGAAAACTTATTCCAAATCCTTTGCATGCTCGTGTGTGTGTGTGTGTGTGTGTGTGTGTGTGTGTTTACTTCACTGAATCGCCCATCTACCAAAGTTATACCTGTATATTCATTTTTTAAATGGTCAAGCTGCATGATCTGTCCCATCAAACTGGGTGAAAGTGTTATTCCATAATTTATTGCTAGAAGCAGATGATTTTAGTTCATTTTTTTCATTGCAAGCATTCCTGTAGTTATCCAATGTTTTTTCTTGTTACTGGTCATCATTGATACACTCGCATATGTCATCATATCAGCATTATCCACCTGAATGCCATTTTCTCCAGCTGATGTGACATTTATTCAAAATTTCATAGCGTCGTGTTTTACAGCCTTTATCTCTAGAATGTTGGGCTACCATTTCTTTGAGTACCTTTGTGTCCTATTTTTATGTCTAAAGCACCTTCATTTTGTTTCCCAATCAGTACATAAGCAGCTAAATAGATAGCATCATCTATCAATTTGATTTTCTTTGTATCGAAAATGCTATCAGGCACAGATATGTCTTTCTGTTTTCTTAATTTCAGCAGACGTAAAGCAAGTATTATGCTATCTTATCCTGCTACCAGTTAAATTATAATACTTCTAATTTATTTACAGGTCAAGTCTTAGTTAACTCATTGCTTTTATGAAATTACATCCCCATCTGTTTCAGATTGTGCTAAATGGAGTATTTTGGTTTCATGGGCTAGTCGATGTTTTCATTAACAGAAGAACTCTCTTACTCCTGATTAAATTGTATGATTTCTTTAGTGATTGCTACTTCAATATGTATTTGATATGCATTTTTCTCATTCTGGAGTTTTGTCATTACCTTTATGTTGTGCTTTACATGTGAGCTAATGCCACATTTTACTACCAAGAGTAATTATACATGTCTGTTATTCAGAACCAGTGGTCTTCCAACTGGGGTACATAAACTATAACAGATGTGCAAGATGCTTTTCATTTTAAATGTTATTCTCTTATATGATGAAATACAGCTTTACAGTGCATAAATTATAGTAGAGCAATATTATGTTTATTATTTGTGAAGTGATACATATGCTGAATATGTGTGTTTCTTTTTTTACCAGTAGAATCCAATCACAAAAACACTTGGCAACCACTGACAAAGTATCATCCAGCTGACTTGAGTGCTCCAAGAATTTGGAGTATTTCAGGAACCTCAGACTAGAAAACATTGGCATTGTTTTGAGTAAAGAATGAACGTATCCTCCAAGTGTTCTAATTCACCTTTTATAAATTTCAGGATTGTCATAACCCAAGACATACCACATACATAATTATATATAACAAGTTAATTAATTCAGCAGCACATTATTAGTATCATAGCCCTACATTACTAAATTTATGTTATATTGACTCCATAGGCCTAATATTATACCTGTAATTAAAATTTCCCATTGTGTATAACAAATAATTATTCTAATTTACAAGATTTAATAAGACTCTTAGCTTCCAGAAATTTCTTAATAATGAGTAAACTTTAAAAATCAAGCAAATGAGCCCAGTACAGTAGCCTAGCAGCTAAAATCCTCGCCCTGAACATGCCAGGATCCCATAAGGGCACTAGTTCAAATCCCAGTGGCCCCGCTTACCATCCAGCTCCCTGATTGTGGCCTGGGAAAGCAGTCAAGGATGGCCCAAAGCCTTGGAACCCTGCACCCACATGGGAGACCTGGAAGAGGCTCTGGGCTCCTGGCTTCGAATCAGCTCAGCTCTGGCCGTTGTGGCCACTTGGGGAGTGAATCAACAGATGAAAGGTTTTCCTCTCTGTTTCTCCTCCTCTCTGTATATCTGACTTTCCAATAAAAATAATAAAATAAATCTTTTTTAAAAAATCAAGCTAACACAGGCTACATGTACTCAATGATTTATCAGATACACTCAAATAGAAAACTTTTTCATTTCAGCTTCTACCTGCAATGTGGGAATTGTTCTCAGTTAAACTGCCTTTTAGTTATCTGCCATTAGCAGCTATTTAAATTCTAGGACTGGGACTGACGTTGTGGTTAGCTAATTAAGCTGCTGTGTGCATGCTGTAAGAGCAGTAGCTCAAATCCAGGCTACTTTACTTCCAATCCAACTCCCTGCCAATGCTCCTGCCCGGGGAAGTATCAGAAAACAACCAGTCTGTTCGGGTTCCTGTCACCATTTTTATGACTCAAACTGTTAATGCCACAATTGTGGAAAGATTTATCCAACAGGAATCTGTTTTGATACTACCTATAGTTATTTTTCCCATTGGGGGAGTATAAATAGTCCAAATCCTCCAATTACTACTGCTTGAATAACAACGTGTTGTTCTCCAGGAAAAGGGCCAAATGATAATAAAGGTGGCAGTCCTTTGAAGAATGTTCCAGCTGTTGTGAAAAAAAAAAGGTCATACCCAATTCAGTTTATTCTCTAAGGTGCTTTGTGATGTATGTGCTGAGAAACTGTCATGTGAGGTGTGCTCCCTCTTCTGTAAAGAACCTGCCTGTAGGAATTACTTAGCTGTGTGTGTTAAAGAAGTAGCATAATCTAATGGGGAAGAGCATGGGTTTCAGAGACAGTTCAAACTAATTTCTATCTCTAAGAACCTTAATCAAAGTTGTTTTTCTAAATCTCTGTTCTTTCATCTCTAAGGTAATATATATCTTTAATAAAATTTTGAAAAGATTGAAATAGATAACTCATAGATTCAATCAATCACATAGTGTTATTATTCTTTGAAGGTTTATTTCATTATTTACAGTGAAAAGAAAGATCGTCCATCTGCTGGTTCACTCCCCAAATGTCTGCAACTGCTGGAGCTGAGCTGATCCGAAGCCAAGAGCTTATTCAGGTCTCCCATATGGATGCAGGAGGTCTCAAGGCCTTAAGCCGTCCTCCACTACTTTCCCGGAACATTAACAAGAAACTGAATCAGAAGTGGAGCAGCCAGGACGGGATCAGGCACCCATTTGGAATTACAGTGAAACGTCACTGCAACCACCCCATTAATTATCATTATCATCATTTTTGTCATTGTTTTCCTGCTCCAGAGCAATGTGCAGGCTGCAAACGTAGGACTTTTATGCCTTCAGGAGGAGGGAAAAGTGACTGAGAAGCATGTTGTCTTTACAATCTATAATCAACTTTGTCCTTTCTAGAATAGGAGGAAAGCACAGGACATGTCTGATTTGAAAGGGAAGTTCTGGATGTTGATTCTAATAGCCCAAGTTAGGGTTCCCTTTCTCAAAATACCATATGAGCAGTACAGCATGCATCATGGGAAAATTGCATAATACAACAGATTGGTTTAAGGTCCAAAATTCTAATAATGTGATTTCAATTCCATGGTTAATCAATGAACCAGTTCTAGAATCAGGCTTTAAAATGAAACTTGGGCCTAATGGTTTAAGTCCTCACCTTGCATGTGCTGGGATCCCATATGGGTGCTGGTTTGTAACCTGGCTGCTTCACTTCCCTTCCAGCTGCCTACTTGAGGCTGGGAAAGCAGTCAAGGATGGCCCAAAGCCTTGGGACCCTGCACTGGCATGGGAGCTCCTGGCTCCTGATTTTGGATCTGCTCAGCTCTAGCCATTGCGGCCACTTGGCGAGTGAACCAGCAGATAGAATATATTTCTCTGTCTCTCCTTCTCTTTGTAAATCTGACTTTCCAATAAAATAAATAAATAAAATGAAATTCAAGGAGACAGAAGATTTGTCATCTGCTGGTTCACTCACCAAATGGCTACGAAGAATCAGGTCTGGGCCAGGCTAAAACCAGGAGCCAGGAGCCAGGATCCCCATCCTGGCCTCCAAGGTAGGTGCTGGGGACCATCTTCTGTTGCCTTCCCAGCAGCATTAGCAGCAAAGTAAATTGGAATCAAAGCAGCCAGAACTCACACCACCACTCTCATATAGAGTGCAGCAACTTCACCTGCTGAGCCACAGTGTTGACCTCAGAAGATAAAACTTTTAATTATAAATGAAGCTACCTAGGAACAGAAAAGGGAATAAAACTGTAAGTTTTCAATCTTCAATTGTTTTTATTAGATGTACTCATCAACTTTTTGTTACTTTAATTAAAAATAGCTAAATGTTCCCAGCTGTAGGTAATTGCCTATATTGCCTTGTACCTAGGCAAGTGTTACACTGCTGGGAAAAAAACAGAGTAGCTATCAGACAGTCTGGGCCTGGTTAATGCCGAATTTGTATTAACTGTACCAGTGTACCAGCATGGCTGCCTATTTCATTATTATTATTTTAAAATAAGTGGGGAAGGCAGGGAACTCCAGGTGGGGATATGCCACCCTGGCTCCCAGGTGGGGGTCTGCAGATTGCCCCGGGGAAGCAGTTCTGGGGATGATTGGAGTGGGAGGGGCTGAAGGTGTGTTTGACAGGAAAAGAATGACTTTTGGGGTCTTCCACAGACCAGGTGACTGTACTTGCAGTTAGGCAAGGGAGCTGAGATGGAGTGGTTTAGAGAGAGGAAACCTGAGGGCACATCTGAGTCAGGCCAAGGCACCTGCCCGTGTGGGAGACCTGGTCTTGGCTAAATAGCATCATTTGCCACCCACTGGCACATGAAAAAGCTGGAGGTGGCATGCGTGGTTGGGCTAGGCTGCAATACCTACCCACAAGTGTCAGAGCAGGAAGTGGGCCACATGAGCCTGGGCCACAGCACCTACCAGAACACAAACAGACACACACACACACAAAACCACCAGGTGCTGCAGTTCCACAGATTCTGTAAGGGACTTGTGGGTTCCCCTGACACTCCTGGGAACTAGGCTGGGAGGGGACCGGTCAAGACCTGGCTGCTGCAAGCTCCAACACATACAAAGGCCATGACTGAGGGCAGACTGTGAAAACAAGTAGCAGCACCTGATGGCATATGTGAGCTCCAGAACTGAAAGTTTGCCTGGTAGGGGAACTTGGGGAACTGTTAGCATGCATGTGGGTTGGGTTTGGGGGCACCAGACAGGGCTAGACTGACATACCTGCTGGTGAGTGCTAGGCCTAGAGGCTAGCACACATGAGATGTGGGGCTGGCAGAAGGTCTGGTAGGAAAAGTTCAGGAACTCCCCTGCTAGGTCTCACTTCCCCTGGGAAACATGAGAATCAGGGCTAGGGACAGGCCAGGCCAAGCTGGGCTACAGCACCCATTGGCATACCTGTGGACTGGGTCTTAGTGAGGACTGGGCTGGACCAGTCCACAGCATGCACTGTCAGGAATGAGAGTCAGGACAGGGTACAGGCCAGGCTAGTTAGACCACAAAACCTACTAGTTCACATGAGGTTTGTGGGTAGGCCAGCTGGACTGGGCTGCTGCACCCACCAGCGACTGTTGGGACTTGCGGTTGGTCAGACTGAACTTGGCTATATAACCTGATGATGAACATTGAGAGAGGGGGTAGGCCATTGCAAACTGGGTTGCAATACCCACTGGCACATATAAGACCTAGCAATGGGAGCAATACTGTGAGGGAACCTCAGGTACTCCCTTGCTCAGCCAGAGCTTTCACTGTCAAGCGTCAGAGCTGAGACTGGGGGTGGGCAGATCTAGGCATAGGCCAGGTTAGGCTAGGCTGCTGTACCTGCAGGTAAGTGCCAGGACTGGGTGCAAGTCATGTTAAGGTGGACTGCAGTATTCCCTGACAGGCACAAGATCTGAGGTTGGGAGCATGGCTGGTAGGGGAATTATGGGCACCCCTCAACTGGGCTGCAGCTGTCACTGGTGAGAACCAGGGCTGAGGGTGGGCAGATTGGTCAAGGTAGCAGTACCCATAGGCACACGTGTGGGCCAGTCTGGGGAGCAAGTCAGGCTGAATTAAGCTGCAGCTCTCATGGGTGTTCACACGAGCCAGATAGGATACAAGTCAGACAGGACTAGGCCACAGCACATGCAGGCATACACATAAATCAGGGCTGGGGAAAGGCACGGTGGGGGTTACTGAGGGTTGCCTCAACTAGGCTTTAGCACCCAATGGTGTGCATGAAGACTGGGCTTGTGGTGGGCTGGACTGGGCTAAGCCTCAGCACGTCAGTTCACATGAAAGAAGGGGTTAGGGGCAGAACCAACCAGGCAGCTACATTCCCCAATACGTGTGTTGGTTGATGCAGGCGACATACTGAACCTGATCCTGCACTGGCTGGCACACACAAAATTCAAGCATAAGGTCTCCACAAAGTTTTTTGGGTACTCAGCAACTAGATGGCTGGACTCAAATCCTGGCACAGGGAAGATCACAATAGATGTAGTCCATCCCTGGATTACATGTATCAGGACTGGGTCTCCTCAGTTGCTCATGCCCGTGCAGTGGACAAGAATGCCCAGATGAGAAGCATGACGACCAGCTCATCTAGGCCAGCAGATGTCAACTGCCTTGTCAGGGGATGAAAAGCAGAACAGATTTGGCAGTCTCATGGCCTAACTTTGTAACTAGCTTTCTTTGGTCTGTGAACCTGGTCAGCCAATAGACCTTGAAGAGATTTCCTCAGTGCTGGTGCAGTGACACCAAGGACATCTCAGAAGTATCAGAACCACTCAGGTAATACCTTCTGAGCACTCTTCCCATCAGGATAATCATCAAGTGACCATCCCCCATCCCAGGGTGCTAATGTGATTTGACAGCAAGGAGCATCTCTATTCCCTTCCCCCTCCCTGTGCACACAGAAGAGAAACAGTGGATACATTTGTCCCACCCACCTTCCTCCATTGCCTGAACCCTCCCCACACTGATTGAAGACCCACATGGGCCTGCATCCGTCTCAACTATGTAAACAATATTTAAAAATAAAGTAAGTTTATTAAGGATAATAAACAAATAGAATAGAATGGCTAAATGGATGAAGCTATATTTCAACATATAGTTTAGGGGAGCACAGTCCAAGTCAACTGTCCCCATCATCCTGTCATTTGCTGAAGACAGCAGAACATTTGCAGAAGGTGGATAAGCCAGAGAACAACTATCAAGGCACAGAGAGCAGGTTCTTCATCTATTCTATTTTAAAATGCCATGGGATTCAATCATGGGGTTCCACCTGAACAACCAATTCCAATCTAATCACTTCCCAAAGTCCTTATTTCCTGACATCAAAACTGTATAAAGCCTTTACCCTAAGCCACCAACCAATATTAATCCATTAATCATTTATGTAAGGGGCTTAAATATCTGCATGAATTTATGAAGCCAAATCAGATTCAAATATTAATACCGGATATGTTATTTTTAAATGAGAAAAACTTCTCCAAATATCTATTATTGTCCAAGGGTTCTTGGAAAATTTATTTAATCCTCTTCTGACCTCCTTTGCCAAGTTGAGAAAAATAACTTGTGTTTAAAGATACGTTAGTTTCTCTGCAATCAGGAGGAAAGAAGGAAAAAAAGTGCTCTTAGGATTAGTGGACATAAAGAATCAGGGGCTTCTGAACAGGGAGATACACATGCCCTACTTTAACTGTGTCTCAGAGGTATAGCAAGCCCTATACAGGACAGACACAAGATGCGCCAAGGAGGCTGGAGGTTAAGCCCCAAAATCCAACTTCGACAAAAACTGTTGTACCCTGAGCATGCAACAGAAGCTCTAGAGGCATTAAGCTTGAAATAAGTACGCCATCTGGAACAACCTGGATCTCCGCAACAACCCAAGTTGTTGTTGAACTAGTAGCCTAGTTCCCACATTTTGACAACACTCAAGGAATGAGGAAACCACAGAAATAAATGAAGTTGGTAATTTTTTTTTGGTATTAGCAATGTGGGATTCAAAATTAGAGTTCCTCCAAGTCATCCTCTATCTGCAAGAGTAATGAATTACTACATGGATGTTAAATTAGTGAGCAATCCATTTTTCAAAGTAACAAGATCTTCTTCCTCCCATTCTCCCTGGCTCATCTTGCATTTTATGAAAGATTGTATTTTGGTGCAAAAAATTAAATATACTTAGATTTTTTTATAGTACTAATTTTTCATGAACATTTTGAACTCCTCACACAAATGGATTTCAACATTTTTACATCAAAATAAATTTAGCTTTTAATTCCATTGTCCAAGTTTTTATAAAGTACCATTGTAGAGATGAATGATACCTGCCGTACTTTGAAAAATTTCTCCACTATTTTCAAGAAATTCAGAGGTGAGTTGCATACAAAATATGTTATAAATGAGCCATAGCCCTCCATCCTATGTTTAACTTCCCTCAACCTTTGTAAGAGACTCTAATCCCATCATAAACAGCACTTTCTCACTCAGTATTGAATTGCATGCTACCTATCTCCCTCTGAAGTTCCTACACTGAAAGAGGAGATTTGATCCTAGGTTGGAGAAACAAAACTCACCTAAGCGACTTGTATTTCAAATGAGGAGATCAGAGCAGCACAAGCCATCTCCCCTTTCTTTTGTTTATGGAGAAACTGGTCATGTCCTGGTAGTCTACATGCATTGAAGAAAATTCATACCCAAGAAAACTGAAATTAAGGCATCCTGGTGGGAGCTGGGGGCATATGGATAGAATATACATATAAAAATAATAGTTACATATTTGAAAGACAAAAAGAGCTCTAGAGAAAAGCAAATAGAAAAAGAGAGCTTCCAACCACTGTCTCACACCTCAGATGCCTGCAGTGGCTCAGGTAGTGTGGCTTGAAGCTGGGAGCTTAATCCAAGTCTCTCATATAGGTAGCAGGATCCTAATTATCTGAGCCATTCTCTTTGGCCCACCTTGCACTGCATGAAATACTGCATCTTGGTTCAAAGAATTAAATATATTCAGGCTGTTGCTTTACAGGGTGCAGAATAGCAGGAAACTAGACTTAGGAGTGGAGTTGAGAATGGAACCCAGGCACTCCCATGTAAGATCTGAGCATTCTAAACAGCAGTTTAATTGCTGGGCTATGTACATGCCTCAGGAAGCACATTTCTTACCACAGAAATGCTGATTTTTCAGTAACTGTAGACATAATAAATGCCATGGATACGCTGCCCCATCCAGATTACATGTATTAGACCCATGCATCTAGTACCTAGCAGCTGTGAGGGTTGGCTGCTAAAGATTCATAATTGTGAGACCCATTTTGTCTACAACACTGCAGGGGAGTTAAACGTCCTCTCCTCTCATATCATTGTAACTGTGCATGTTGACTTGCAATCAGTGAACCTAAAATCCTATCTCAAGTGGGTCAGTCCCTTCGTGATCATTAGGTTCCAGATGCCCCCCTGGACTTTGGCTGACACAGCACTCAACTGATGCACATCTATGCCTATTTTTCCCCCCGACCTATCACGGTCCACTCACCTTCATGTAGGTTTCCTCCAGGAATATTTGCTTAATAAACCACTTTCATAGGAATGCCCACCTCTGGCTCTGCTTAGGAAACCCTGAAGGATACAAGGTTATATTTCATTTCCATGTCTGTGTGCCTGACCTTCCCTTTCACAGTCCCACCAACTGGATACTTCATTGGTTCAGAGAAAGTTTTTGGCAGGACTTCCTAGAATTTGTTCCCAAAGCACTGCAAGTCCATTGTAAAAAACATTTTGGGCACTGAAGGATTTTAGAAAATACCCCGACTGCAGGAGAAAAGAGAGAGGTCTCAGAAATCCTTAAGCAGTTCAGACCTCTAGTCTGCTCCCCCACAGTCCAAAGAAACTGATAGGAACTCACTACTCACAGCCACAAGATACACCTGAGAAAGTGGATCCTACCCAAGATCCCAGCATCACTAATTTCCTGCCTACTCTATACCAAGCCCCTATCTGCAAATCATTGTGCTAAAAAAAAAAAAAGTCGAACTTGGCTAGTTTTCATTTTCTTGTTTTTAGAAAATCAAGAATGGACTTATGACTGCTTATGAAGGACATATTATTGTAATAATATAGGGGACTATATTATAATAATGTAGAGGAAATAATTTGGGGAGGGAAAAAGGGAAATCCTAGAGCCTATAAAATTCTATCATAAAATAAAAAATAAAAAACAAAACACAAAAAGGAAAATCAAGACATCTAATTCATTTGACACAAAAATCTTGAGAACTAAATATCATAGCTGCTACAAGAAAGATGAGTAAATGATGGTTATGACTATTTTCAAATGGACTATTATCAGACATTCCATTATTAATGTTTATGAAGTATTTTCCTTAACTACTAAAAGACATACCCTGCAATGTAACCTGAAAAAAAATTAAATTTTATGACAACATATACAGTGTGGCTGCATCGACCTTAAACACTCTCTTTCTCTTTGTCTCTCTCTCTTTCTCTCTCTCTCTCTCTCTCTCTCTCTCTCTCACACACACACACACACACAGAGAATGGCAAGGAATGGTTACTGTTGGTGACTTATTTTTATTTTTCTTCCTTACAGTTTTCTTTATTTTCTAAACTTTTTGTAGGCGGGATGGATGATTTTCAAATCAGACGGTTTCCTGTTTTCTTCTCCACCACAGGTCAGTAGGCATACGTATTACCAAGCACCAGCACCCACCAGCAGACCCGCTGCCATCAAACCCATATTCTGTGCACGGCCCAAGCTGCAGATGGTGCGAACCTCCTCTGGAGTTTCATTAGGCTCGCAGGCTCGCAAGCGCCTAGGGAACAGCGGAATGGATCTAGGGAGGAAGTGTTTAGGGTGGGAAGGAAATGAGGCTTTGGCTTCTCTTTTTGTGTTACCCACCTCATAGACGGTGTGTCAGACACAGCAGATTTAGTCTAAGAACCAAATGGGAAGAAATGCAGAGAGCGCAGGCTCAGTGGATGAAACAGGAACCAAACGGATATGTAAACTGACCTTTCCCTGTTCAGCGTCCAGATCTCTCGGTTCCCCACAGCTTCCTAATCACTGCTCCCTCCCCACTTCTTTCTCAAATCTTGGACACCAAACATTTTGGCTGTTGGCTCTGGCCTGCCTTTTTACAAGACACAAATGAGAAACAGGTTGGGTTCGTTCGGGTGTTCCCATTGGGAAACACAAACCCTCTCCAAACTTGAAAAATTGTGCTGCTATCCTCTATGCCCAGGAGTTTTCAACCAACACTCACCCTCACACCAGCCCTCCGGGATACAGACCACTTGTTTCCTCCTGTTGCTGCTGCTACTTCTTCCCGGCCCCAGATCCCCAGCCCGGCACCCTTCTCCTCCTTCTTTGCCCAAAGTCCAGCCGCGGCAAAAGAAATAGATAGCTGTTACCTGAGCAGAAACCGCTGTCTGGATGAAGACTTGTGCTCCTTTGCTCCTGGGTCACGTGAAGCCACGTCACTGCTAAATTTGGGCCCCAGTTTCCCCTCCAAGAATTAGCCAAGCAGAATGCGTACCGCCCCTCCCTCGTGGGCTTCCCTTCCCGCACCAGCACGCCAGGATTATAGCTTTCTGTCCTTTTAGCCTTGTGCTCACAACAAAAGTGTTCTATTTCTCTGATCACTGGAAAAAAGGCAACATCTCCTCTTTGGGGGCCATCCGCATTTCTTTGGGGGAACAAACCCATTCTCTCCTCTTCTCCCTCCACTTTCTCCACCTCTTTTCTTTGAGATCACTAATGTACAGTCATGAAAATATCAAGTAATGAGGGGAAGAGTAGAAGGGTGTCAAAAAGGATTTTGCTACTTTCTTGCTAATGCTATTTTATTCCTTATTTTTCCACAAATAGCTCTTCTTTTCATAGAAAATATGATAAAACTTTTAAAGAAAAAATCTTTTTATTTCAAAAGGCATATATCATTAACAATTCTCACTGCATGGCTTTTGACATGTCACTCAAAGCAAGGTTGTCTTCTTTGTCTTCTCACATAACAACATCCTGATTTAGCTAATCACTTGCTTGAGAATTTGCAAATTTGCTAATATGTCATGATCAACTAGACTTTATTTTGGAGGTGCATGGATTGGCTATGTGCATTCATTTATTCAATACATTTACTGAGCACCTACTATATGCCATACATTATTCTCCATACAATGGTTAAGCAGTGACTGAAGTAGAACTGAACCTTTGATCTCATGTCCTTCATATTCTAGTGAAAGGCAATAACAATAAACAAACAAAATATATACTCCATTGTTAGTGATCCATACTCAAGAGGAAAAAAATTGAAGGCAAGAAAAGAAGATATGAGCAATCCACCGTGGGGGGAGGGAGCGTTTGGGGAGGGGCGGGGGTAATTCCAGTGCATAAAAAAAAAATGTGTGTCACATAATGCAATGAAATTAATAAAAAAAAAACTGGAAAAAAAAAGAAGATATGAAAACTTGAGATGGGTTCAACTTTTAGAATACGTGCACAGGAAAAGACTCACGGGTCTTTGAATAAATACATGAAGACAGTGAGTAATTTATGTATGGTGATGTCTGGGAGAAGAAAGTTTCAGGCAGAGGAACAAACAAGGCTCTATGAAGGGAACATGCCCAGTAGGTTCCAAAGACATCAAGGAAAGCTGAATGACTACAGAGCATGAGAAAATGAGGCAGAAAAGTGGAGATAATATTGCATAGGGCAGGTCCTTTTCAGGTGTAGTAAAGACATTAGTATTTACTATAAACAACAGAAGAAATAGGTAAGGAGTTTAAATAGAGGTGGCATCTGGATGTATTTAGAATAGACTATAGGAGACAAGAAGACTGAGTCATCACTCATAAGTTATGACAGCAACTGAAAGAAAAAATGAGTCCCACCCAACCCTGGGTAGCAGTAGCCTAGCGGCTAAGTCCTCACCTTGCATGTGCCTGGATCCCATATGGGGGTCGGTCACTTGGGGAATATGAACCAGCGAATGGAAGATCTTTCTCTCTATTTCTGTTTCTCTCTGTAAATCTGGCTTTCCAAGAAAAATAAATAAATCTCTAAAAAAAAAAGAAAGAAAAGAAAAGAAAAAGAAACCAAGCAATCAAATAAAACAAGTCAGACATTCTTCATTTAAAAAATCTCTAAGTAGGGCCCGGCACGATAGCATAATGGTTAAAGTCCTTGCCTTGCATGTGCCAGAATTCCTTATGGTCGCCGGTTCTAATCCCAGTGGCCCTGCTTCCCATCCAGCTCCCTGCTTGTGGCCTGGGAAAGCAGCAAAGGATGGCCCAAAGCCTTGGGACCCTGCACCTGTGTGGGAGACCCAGAACAGCTCCTGACTCCTGGCTTCGGATTGGCTCAGCTCCAGCTGTTGCGCTCACTTGGGAAGTGAACAAGCGGATGGAAAATCTTCCTTTCTGTCTCTCCTCCTCTCTGTATATCCGCCTTTCAATAAAAATAAATAAATCTTCTAAAAAATCTGTAAGTAAAAGTAGCAACAAGAGGAGATTTCATTTAAGTAGTAAAGAATTTTATGTAATTTACTCAGTCATTTTTAGTTAAATCAGCTATAAATGAAAATCTCCCTAACCTGATGAAATTTTACAAGCAGAGGCTCTTCTGACCTGCAAGATTCAATACTCCCTGTGGGCTACCAAGACCACAAAATTTATTACCTTACCTCCACTCACTGATAGCATTTCTGTGCACTACTTGTTTTTTTTTTTTCTTTCCTTTTACTTATTTATTTATTTGGTACCGGTAAATTTAAGTAAAAATAACTTTGGGGGAAAAAAAGCATAGCAGAAATAGCTTTTCACAAATAGGACAAAACAAAGAAAGATTCCTTCCATTGATTTCAAAAACAACATCAGGTGATTGAGGTCACAGTGAGGTGAGGCAGGTTGAGCTAGTGTTTGGAATGCCAGCATCCCACATCTGGGAACTGGTTGGCTCCCTACTAATGCAGCAGGGAATGCTCTAGATGATGGCTTAAGTTCTTGAACCCCTGCTACCCATATGAGAGACCCAGATGAAATCCTGGGCTCCTGACTTAGAACCAGCCCAGCCCTAGCCATTGCAGCCATGTGGGGAGTGGTTTGAACAAGTAAGTAGAAGATCTCTGTCTCTCTCTCTGTCTTTCAAAAAAACAAACACAATGTTTTGGTTTTTTTTTTTTTTTATGAAAGATTAGGAGGCTCTCAGGTCCTTGTCGATGTACTATAAGCAGGAAAGTGAGAGAGGCATAAATATCAGAAAAGAATACATGAAAAAATTACTTAAATATTACATAGGATACCATCTGTACATAAGTGTGCCAAAGTTATCATTAGAAAAATCTTGAAGTTAATAAAACACACAATAAAAAAGGCCAGTACAAGCAATTATACAATAATCAATTTTTTTCTTAACAGGCCATTTCTTATCACAAATTATTATTCATAAAAGAATAACATTTCAATCACAAAGACTACTGAATATTTTAAGAAAAACCCACCAAATATTACTTTTAAAATTTGATTGACAAACAACAAAAAAGGGAATAGATAAAACAGAGAGCAAATACTATATTCTTGGAGAGGAAAATCTCAATTTTATGATGTTAATCCATGCAAACAGAAATCTGTAGGTTTGTTGCAACTGAAATACAAATATCCACTCTTATTTGTGTCACTGTTGCTAAATTTGACATTAGATTCATTTGTTATTATGTGCATAAGAAAGCAAGTAGAAAATTATAGGCAGCATCTGAGGAATGTAAAAGACAAAACAGGGCTTTATCCTATATAGTTTATTTCCTTATTTTTGAATACTTTTAAACCATTAGCCTATATTACTTTTATTGGCAGAACAAAAAGCAAGCCTACTGATCTGGACTACTATAGTCACCACAGACCTTCCAGGAGACCGTGCTGATTCCTTGTATGGGGGAGCAGTGATTTCCGGACCCCTCAAAGAACTGATTAAATCAATAACTTCCAATTCTCAGAAGAACATTGCATTCAATCACAAATATAATCACAAAGAAAACCTTGTAGATGAAAACTGTCTCAGGTAGTGCACAGAGTTGGTCGGGTGAGAATGTTCATTCTAGGCTAATCAGCGTGGTCATAGGGAATTGTTCCTTGGGTCCTGGTATGTCTTTGACTGAGGGGCATTGACGTGCACATGGAATACCAGGCGGTGAATTTGCCACAAGATTAGATTCTCCCTGGGTGTCCTGGAGTTAAGGGGGCCGGAAGTGTGAAGCCCAGCAGATTGTGCCTCTCGAATCAGGCAGTGGTAGCGGACAATATTAGTAGCAATATTTACCTGAGCATTGTGAAGAAGAGCAGACAACAGGCTGCCAAGGGAACCTTCCAGCACTCATTTCTTCAAGCTTATGGAAATCCTCAACTGCAATGGCAGTTGGGAACAGTAATCTCGTCTATGCACAGCTGAGTTGCCCTTGTGCATCTTTTAGGGAGGGAGAAGTGGAGCGTCAACAGCATTTACTCAGGTCATCAACTTGGTCATCTTTCCATGTATATTTTTGGAGTAA